>NC_080385.1:5273338-5873338 GCF_014773155.1 Arachis stenosperma
CCTAAAAAATCCTCGAAAATCCGAGAAAAACCTAAGAAATCCCTAAAAAACCTTAGAAATCCCTAGAAAACATTAGAAAACTTTAGAAAAATCCTAGAAAACCCTAAAAAATCAGAAAAACCCCTAGAAAAACCTGGAAGACCTTAGAAAATCCAAAAAAAACCTAGAAAATCCTAGAAAAAAATCGAAAATCATAGAAAACCCTAAAAAAGCCTCGAAAACCTAGAAAATCATAGAAAATCCTACAAAAACCCTTGAAAACCATAGAAAACCCTAGAAAACCCTATAAAAACCTAGAAAACCCTAGGAAACAATAGAAAATCATAGAAAATCCTAGATAAATCCCAGAAAATCCTATAAAACCCTAAAAAAATCTTCAAAAACCATAGAAAACCCTTAAAAACCCTCAAAAACCATAGAAAACCCTAAGAAAATCTTAGAAAACCCTAGAAATCCCTTGAAAATCCTAGAAAAACTCTTGAAAATCCTAAAATGGCAGAAAACCATAGAAAACTCTTAGAAAAGCCCAGAAAATCCTTGGAAATCCCTAGAAAATGCTAGTAAATCGTAGAAAATCCAAAAATACACTAAAAACCCTAGAATAACCCTAGAAAATCTTAGAAACTACTAGAAAAACCCTAAAAAACCCTCCTTATCTCCTAGCAGTACTTCCTGGACATTTTGCTCACCCTGATCAGCCAATCACAACCTGTGTCGTACTGGGTTCATTAAGCATAGAATGTTATCAGTTCTAACTCATGCACCTGATAATCTACACCTCTACGGATGGTATAATCTTTCATCGCCTTAAGTATGGTCTCCTTAGAACTGAATTCCATTTCCACGGCAAATTCACCATCTGTCATAACAGGAAGCTCTGCTGCAATCACGCCATAAAATTTATATTTCGATAAATAATTCTTAAATACGTGTCACATTATTAAAATCCATGATTCATAAATCAAGAATAAATCATTCAAAAGTTAATAACTTTATCAACTAGGTCATCAAATGACATTTAATAAGTTAATAATCACACAAGAATGTGAAATACTAAACTCCTCAACATATATGTTTACTTGATAATTAAGAATTAAACAATTATAAATTATATGCTATATTTACCTATTTACCGATGCCTTAATATTTGTCTCAAACTCAAAACCTATGTATAAATCATAATTTAAAATTATTACATAGCTGCATTTATATATTGAGGAAACTCTGATGCATGCATGGCCTCCAAATCCAACAACCGCATGAAAGTCAGCTCCTCAAACGGCTGCTAGTTTGCTAGATCATTTGCCACATCTGCCACATCTGCCGCCATAGCATCGTCAACTTGATCTTCGTCTACACCCGAATCAACGACCTCATAGTTACTTTCAAACTCTTTCTCACTAACACTGTTGTAATCTTCCAATTTAATATCATGATCTGCCGCAGATTGCTCGAACTCAATATACAATTTAATGAACGATATTCAAGACCGACTTTCTAGATACACTGAAAACATTTCTTACATGCTCACTTCATCGGTCATGTATTTCGTTTGAAATTGAATAAACCCACCAAATACAGATATAGGATATCTGTATAGAATACACGATACTCTCCTAGATATTAGAAAATCTATCTTCTCACAAATCACACTTTTTAATTCTTCAAATGGCAGTATGAATGAAATTATAATATCTAATGGATTTTCACACACAAATTTTACTCCTTTAGATGTTTGTAATAAAATTTGACCATGATAATACACTTTTAACATCACTCTATCATCTATGATAATAGAGAAAAAGAGAAAGAACAAGACGAGCCTCAAAGATTTGAAGAGAAGAGTGTGAGAAGAAGAAGGGTTTTCCAGGAATTTCTAGAGATATATAGGGTTTTCGTAGGGTTTCTTAGGATTTTCTAGGATTTTCGAGGATTTTTTAGGATTTTCTAAGGGTTTTGAGGATTTTTCTAGGGTTTTCTAGGTTTTTCAAGGATTTTCTAGGGTTTTCATATGGTTTTCTAGTATTTTTTAGGGTTTCCTAGAATTTTCTAGGATTTTTCTAAGACTTTCTAGCGGTTTTCTAGGATTTTCCAGGGTTTTCTACGGTTTTTAGATTTTTCTAGGGTTTTCGAGGATTTTCTTAGGGTTTTCTAGGATTTTCTAGGGTTTTCTAGGATTTTCTAGATTTTCTAGGGTTTTCTTAGGATTTTCTTCTATTTTTTAGAGTTTTCTAGGTTTTTAGGGTTTTCGAGGGTTTTCTTAGTATTTTCTAGGGTTTGTTAGGATTTTCTAGGATTTTTTAGCATTTTTCTAAGATTTTTTACGGATTTCTAGGATTTTCTATGGTTTTCTTAGGGAATTCTATGGTTTTCTAGAGTCTTCGTGGGTTTTCTAGAGTCTTCGTGGGTTTTTCTTGGATTTTATAGATTTTTCTAGGGTTTTCTAGGTTTTTTTAGGGTTTTAGGAGTTTCTAGCATTTTTTATCTTTTTTATAGGATTTTTTAGAAATTTTTAGGGATTTATAGGGTTTTCATAAGGTTTACTACGATTTTTTACGATTTTCGAGGGTTTTTTAGGGTTTTCTATTATTTTCGAGGATTTTTCTAAAGTTTTCTAGGATTTTCTAGGGTTTTCTTAGGGTTTTCTACGGTTTTCGAGGGTTTTTTAGAGTTTTCTATGGTTTTCAAGTATTTTTTAGGATTTTTCTAGGGTTTTCTAGGGGTTCTCAAGGGTTTTATTGGGTTTTCTAGAGATTTCTAGGGTTATCTGGGATTTTTTAGAGATTCTAATGGTTTTCTAGGGTTTTTTTTTTAGGTTTTCTAGGATTTTCTCGGGATTTCTAAGGTTTTTTCTACGATTTTCTAGAAATTTTGAGGGGTTTTTAAGGTTTTCTATGGTTTTCAAAGGTTTTCTAGGGTTCTCTAGGGTTTTCTAGGGTTTTTCTAGGGTTTTCTAGGGTTTTTCTAGGGTTTTATAAGGTTTTTTAGGGTTTTCTAGAGATTTCTAATGGTTTCTTAGGGTTTTCTAAGATTTTCTAGGGTTTTCTAGGATTTTCTAAGTTTTTCTAGGATTTTTCTTGGATTTTTTAAGATTTTCTAGGTTTTTTTAGCATTTTTTAGGGTTTTTTTTTTTTTTCGGTTTCTTAGAGTTTTCTATGTTATCTAGGGTTTGTGAGGGTTTTCTGGTATTTGTTAGGATTTTCTAGGGTTTTTTTAGGTTTTTCTAGGGATTTTTATAGCTTTTCTAGGGTTTTTCTAGTAATTTCTAGGATTCATTAGGTTTTTCTAGGTTTTTTTTTGGATTTTTCTAGGGATAACTATTGATTTCTAGTGTTTTCTAGGGTTTTTTTTTAGGGTTTTCTAGGATTTTCTAGGGTTTTTTCTAGAGTTTCTAGAATTTCTATGATTTCTTAGGATTTTCTTCAGTTTTTTAGGGTTTTCTAGGTTTTCTAGTATTTCGAGGGTTTTCTTAATTTTCGAGTGTTTGTTAGGATTTTCTAGGGTTTTCTAGTATTTTTCTAGGATTTTCTAGGGATTTCTAGAAATTTCTAGGGTTTTCTATGGTTTTCTTAGGATTTTTCAAGGTTTTCTTGGGTTTTCGAGGGTTTTTTAGGGCTTTAGAGGATTTTTCTAGGAATTTATAGGTTTTTCTCGTATTTTCTAGGGTTTTCTTAGGATTTTTAGTATTTTCTATGTTTTTTCTAGGGTTCTTTAGGGATTTCTAGGTATTTTAGGATTTTCAAGTGTTTTTTTTAGGGTTTTTACGGTTATCTAGGATTTTCGAGGATTTTTTAGGATTTCTATGGTTTTTAGAGTTTTTCTAGGGTTTTCTAGGGTTTCAATAGTTTTCTAAGATTTTCTAGGATTTTTAGGATTTTTCTCGGTATTTTACAGGTTTTTCTAGGGTTTTCTAGGAGTTTTCTAAGGTTATCTAGAGTTTTCTAGGATTTCTATAGTTTTCTAGGGTTTTCTTTGCGTTTTCTATGATCTTTAGAGTTTTTTAGATTTTTTAGGATTTTGACGGTTTCTTAGGGTTTTCTAGGGTTGTTCTAGAGTTTCTGGGATTTTTCTAAGATTTTCTAGGATTTTTTTAGGGTTATTTTGTTTTTTAGGATTTTCTTAGGTTTTTCTAGTGTTTTCTAAGGTTTTTTAGGGTTTTCTAGGATTTTCGAGAGGTTTTTTATGGTTTTCTAGAATTTTTCTAAGATTTTCTTGGGTTTGTTAGGATTTTCTAGGATTTTTTAGGGTTTTCTAGGGATTTCTAGTAATTTCTAGAGTTTTCTATGATTTTCTTAGAATATTCTATGATTTTCTAAGATTTTTGACGATTTTTTAGGATTTTCTAGTGTTTTGAGGAGTTTTTCTAGGATTTTTTTAGGGTTTTATAAGTTTTTCTAGGATTTTATAGAGTTTTCTAGGATTTTTTAGGTTTTCTAACATTTTCTAGGGATTTCTAGGATTTCCTTAGGGCTTTCTACGGTTTTTTAAGGTTTTTAAGGGTTTTTTAAGATTTTCTATGGTTTTCTAAGATTTTTCTAGGATTTTCTAGGATTTTTTAGAGTTTTCTAGGAATTTCTAGAATTTTCTAGGGTTTTCTAGGTTTCTCTAGGATTTTCTAGGGTTTTTCTAGGAATGCTTGGATCAGTTTGGTGTTGCACCTAGAAAGATAGAGTGTAGAGGAAGCTTCATCAAGTTGACATGGTTTTGAAGACTGAAAGATCGTTTAGTGTTGGCTGATGATATTCACATTTAGAGGTACGTGAAATGTCACATAATATTATTTAGGACCATTATATTTGGAGATAAGTCTGGGGCAGGGGTGCACTAGAAGTTTCAGCCGTTACTCCATAACTTTGTTGGGATCATACAATTTAGTTGGGGATCGGCATGCCTGGCACACTTGTATAGAGCGTTGTGTAGGGCAACTCGTGTCGACTGCAAGGAGATTGATGGTCCACTGACACTTTTGCTTACCTGGGCTTGGATCCATCTACCATATCTTGTGCCGATTCATGTCAATCCTCGACTATTTCCGATTGTAAACAGGTAGATTTAATTACTATCTGCTTTGAAAAATTGTAGTATGCTGTATTTTAAATTTGATTGATAAAAGTTAATTAACGAATTGTCTGATGTCAGGTGGCTGGTGCGCGAAATTGTGAACAATACTTTTCACAACTCTCATAATCCCTGGTCATGAACTCCAAAAACTTGGTGGTTCAATTCCATGGCATTACACAACTTCGCACAACTAACCAGCAAGTGCACTGGGTCGTCCAAGTAATACCTTACGTGAGTAAGGGTCGATCCCACGGAGATTGTTAGCATTGAAGCAAGCTATGGTCATCTTGTAAATCTTAGTCAGGCAAACTCAATTGTATATGATGATGAACGAAAATAATATAAAGATAAAGATAGTGATACTTATGTATATCATTGGTGTAAGAGCTTCAGACAAGCGTATGAAGATGCCTTCCCTTCCGTCTCTCTGCTTTCCTACTGCCTTCATCCAATCCTTCTTACTCCTTTCCATGGCAAGCTCGTGTAGGGTTTCACTGTTGTCAGCAGCTACCTCCCATCCTCTCAGTGAAAGCGATTGCATATGCTCCGTCACAGCATAGCGGAATTCATCTGTCGGTTCTCAATCAGACCGGAATAGAATCCATTGATTCTTTTGGCGTCTGTCACTAACGCCCCGCCCTCAGGAGTTTGAAGCACGTCGCAGTCATTCAGTCATTGAATCCTACTCAGAATACCACAGACAAGGTTGGACCTTCCGGATTCTCTTGAATGCCGCCATCAGGTCCTGCCTATACCACGAAGACTCTGATCTCACGGAATGGTTGGCTCGTTTGTCAGGCGAGCACTCGGTTGTCAGGCGATCAACCATGCATCGTGCAATCAGGAATCCAAGAGATATTCACTAAGCCTCAGATGCTTGTAGAACAAGAATGGTTGTCAGTCACCTTGTTCATGGGTGAGAATGGTGATGGGCGTCAATCATCACCTTCATCATGTTGAAGAACAAGTGATATCTTGGACAAAGAACAAGCGGAATTGATAGAAGAACAATAGTAATTGCATTAATACTCGAGGTACAGCAGAGCTCCACACCTTAATCTATGGTGTGTAGAAACTCCACCGTTGAAAATACATAAGAACAAGGTCTAGGCATGGCCGAATGGCCAGCCTCCCAAAGGTCTAAGATAGCATAAAACAAAGATAGCTACCAAAAGTCTTCCAATACAATAGTAAAAGGTCCTACTTATAGAAAACTAGTACATAGATGAGTAAATGACATAAAAATCCACTTCCGGGCCCACTTGGTGTGTGCTTGGGCTGAGTAATGAAGCTTTTTCGTGTAGAGACTCTCCTTGGAGTTAAACGCCAGCTTTAGTGCCAGTTTGGGCGTTTAACTCCCAATTAGGTGCCAGTTCCGGCGTTTAACGCTGGAATTTCTTGAGGTGACTTTGAACGCCGGTTTGGGCCATCAAATCTTGGGCAAAGTATGGACTATATATATTGCTGGAAAGCCCAGGATGTCTACTTTCCAACGCCGTTGAGAGCGCGCCAATTGGGCTTCTGTAGCTCTAGAAAATCCACTTCGAGTGCAGGGAGGTCAGAATCCAACAGCATCTGCAGTCCTTTTGAGTCTCTGGATCAGATTTTTGCTCAGGTCCCTCAATTTCAGCCAGAAAATACCTGAAATCACAGAAAAACACACAAACTCATAGTAAAGTCCAGAAAAGTGAATTTTAACTAAAAACTAATAAAAATATACTAAAAACTAACTAGATCATACTAAAAATATACTAAAAACAATGCCAAAAAGCATACAAATTATCCGCTCATCACAACACCAAACTTAAATTGTTGCTTGTCCCCAAGCAACTGAAAATCAAATAAGATAAAAAGAAGAGAATATGCAATGAACTCCAAAAACATCTATGAAGATCAGTATTAATTAGATGAGCGGGGCTTTTAACTTTTTGTCTCTGAATAGTTTTGGCATCTCACTCTATCCCTTGTAATTCAGAATGATTGGCTTCCTTAGGAACTCAGAATCCAGATAGTGTTAATGATTCTCCTAGTAAAGTATGATGATTCTTGAACATAGCTATTTCTTGAGTCTTGGCCGTGGCCCAAAGCACTCTGTCTTCCAGTATTACCACCGGATACATACATGCCACAGACACATAATTGGGTGAACCTTTTCAGATTGTGACTCAGCTTTGCTAAAGTCCCCAATTAGAGGTGTCCAGGGTTCTTAAGCACACTCTTATTTGCCTTGGATCACAACTTTATTTCTTTCTTTTTCTTTTTCTTTTTTTTTTCGAAATTTTTTTTTTCGTTTGTTTTTTTCTCTCTCTTTTTTTTTCTGCTTTTTCTTGCTTCAAGAATCATTTTTAATGATTTTTCAGATCCTCAGTAACATGTCTCCTTTTTCATCATTCTTTCAAGAGCCAACATTCATGAACCACAAATTCAAAAGACATATGCACTGTTCAAGCATACATTCAGAAAACAAAAGTGTTGCCACCACATCAAAATAATTAAACTATTATAAAATTCAGAATTCATGCAATTCTTTCCTTTTCAATTAAGCACGTTTTTATTCAAGAAAGGTGATGGATTCATAGGACATTCATAACTTTAAGGCATAGACACTAAGACACTAATGATCACAAGACACAAACATGGACAAACATAAAGCATAAAAATCGAAAAACAGAAGAATAAAGAACAAGGAAATCAAGGAACGGGTCCACCTTAGTGATGGCGGCTCTTTCTTGCTCTTGAAGATCCTATGGAGTGCTTGAGCTCCTCAATGTCTCTTCCTTGTCTTTGTTGCTCCTCCCTCATGATTCTTTGGTCTTCTCTAATTTCATGGAGGAGAATGGAGTGTTCTTGATGCTCCACCCTTAGTTGTCCCATGTTGGAACTCAATTCTCCTAGGGAGGTGTTTAATTGCTCCCAATAATTTTGTGGAGGAAAGTGCATCCCTTGAGGAATCTCAGGGATCTCATGGTGAGAGGGGTCTCTTGTGTACTCCATCCTTTTCTTGGTGATGGGCTTGTCCTCATCAATGGGGGTATCTCCCTCTATGTCAACTCCAACTGAATAACAGAGGTGACAGATGAGATGAGGAAAGGCTAACCTTGCCAAAGTGGAGGTCTTGTCCGCCACCTTGTAGAGTTCTTGGGCTATAACCTCATGAACTTCTATTTCTTCTCCAATCATGATGCTATGGATCATGATGGCCCGGTCTATGGTAACTTCGGACCGGTTGCTAGTGGGAATGATTGAGCGTTGTATGAACTCTAACCATCCTCTAGCCACGGGCTTGAGGTCATGCCTTCTTAATTGAACCGGCTTTCCTCTTGAATCTTGCTTCCATTGTGCGCCCTCTTCACATATGATTGTGAGGACTTGGTCCAACCTTTGATCAAAGTTGACCCTTCTAGTGTAAGGATGCTCATCTCCTTGCATCATAGGCAAGTTGAACGCCACCCTCACACTCTCCGGACTAAAATCCAAGTATTTCCCCGAACCATAGTGAGATAATTCTTTGGATTCGGGTTCACACTTTGGTCATGGTTCTTGGTGATCCATGCATTGGCATAGAACTCTTGAACCATCAAGATTCCGACTTGTTGAATGGGGTTGGTAAGTACTTCCCAACCTCTTCTTCGGATCTCATGGCGGATCTCGGATATTCACCCTTTTTGAGTGAAAAGGGGACTTCGGGGATCACCTTCTTCAAGGCCACAACTTCATAGAAGTGGACTTGATGCACCCTTGAGAGGAATCTATCCATCTCCCATGACTCGGAGGTGGAAGCCTTTGCCTTCCCTTTCCTCTTTCTAGAGGTTTCTCCGGCCTTGGATGCCATAAATGGTTATGGAAAAACGAAAAAGCAACGCTTTTACCACACCAAACTTAAAATGTTTGCTCGTCCTCGAGCAAAAGAAGAAAGAAGAGAGTAGAAGAAGAAGAAATGAGGAAGAGGGGGAAGGTGGTGTGTTTGGCCAAGAAGGGAAAGAAGGGGTGTTTAGGTTGTGTGAAAATGAAGGGTTGAAGAAGGGTATATATAGGAGAGAGGGGGGTAATGGTTCGGCCATTATGGGTGGGTTTGGGAGGGAAAGTGGTTTGAATTTGAAGGGTGAGGTTGGTGGGGTTTTATGAAGGATGGATGTGAGTGGTGAAGAGAAAGATGGGATTTGATAGGTGAAGGGTTTTTGGGGAAGAGGTATTGAGGTGATTGGTGAATGGGGGAAGAAGAGAGAGAGTGATGGTGGGGTTCTGTGGGGTCCACAGATCCTGTGGTGTCAAGGAAAAGTCATCCCTGCACCAAATGTTGCTCAAAATCACGTTTTGAGCTATTTCTGGCGTTAAACGCCGGGCTGGTGCCCATTCCTGGCGTTTAACGCCAGGTTGTTGCCCTTTACTGGCGTTTAACGCCAGTCTAGTGCCCCTTTCTGGCGTTAAACGCCTAGAATGGTGCCAGACTGGGCGTTAAACGCCCAACAGCTAGCATTACTGGCGTTTGAACGCCAGCTTCTTCTCCTCCAGGGTTTGCTGTTTTTCTTCCTGTTTTTCATTCTGTTTTTGCTTTTTTCATTGTTTTTGTGACTTCTTATGATCATCAACCTACAAAAAAGATAAAATAACAAAAGAAAATAGTAAACTATAAAACATTGGGTTGCCTCCCAACAAGCGCTTCTTTAATGTCATTAGCTTGACAGAGGACTCTCATGGAGCCTCAGAAATACTCAGAACCGTGTTGGAACCTCCCAACACCAAACTTAGAGTTTGAATGTGGGGGTTCAACACCAAACTTAGAGTTTGGTTGTGGCCTCCCAACACCAAACTTAGAGTTTGACTGTGGGGGCTCTGCTTGGCTCTGTGTTGAGAGAAGCTCTTCATGCTTCCTCTCCATGATGATAGAGGGATGTCCTTGGGCCTTAAACACCAAGGATTCTCCATTCACTTGAATGATCAACTCTCCTCTATCAACATCAATCACAGCCTTTGCTGTGGCTAGGAAGGGTCTGCCAAGGATGATGGATTCATCCATGCACTTCCCAGTCTCTAGGACTATGAAATCAGTAGGGATGTAATGGTCTTCAATCTTCACCAAAACATTCTCTACAAGTCCATGAGCTTGTTTTCTTGAATTGTCTGCCATCTCTAATGAGATTCTTGCAGCTTGCACTTCAAAGATCCCTAATTTCTCCATTACAGAGAGGGGCATGAGGTTTACACTTGACCCCAAGTCACACAAGGCCTTCTTGAAGGTCATGGTGCCTATGGTACAAGGTATAGAAAACTTCCCAGGATCCTGCCTCTTTTGAGGCAGTTTCTGCCTAGACAAGTCATCCAGTTCTTTGGTGAGCAAAGGTGGTTCATCCTCCCAAGTTTCATTTCCAAATAACTTGTCATTTAGCTTCATGATTGCTCCAAGGTATTTAGCAACTTGCTCTTCAATGACATACTCATCCTCTTCAGAGGAAGAATACTCATCAGAGCTCATGAATGGCAGAAATAAGTCCAATGGGATCTCTATGGTCTCATTTTGAGCCTCAGATTCCCATTGTTCCTCATTGAGGAACTCAGAGGAGATTGGTACACGCCCACTGAGGTCTTCCTCAGTGGCGTCCTCCTCCTCTCTTTCCTCTCCATATTCGGCCATGTCTATGGCTTTGCACTCTCCTTTTGGATTTTCTTCTGTATTACTTGGGAGAGTGCTAGGAGGGAGTTCAGTAACTTTCTTGCTCAGCTGACCCACTTGTCCTTCCAAATTTCTGATGGAGGACCTTGTTTCATTCATGAAACTTTGAGTGGTCTTTATTAGATTAGAGACCATTGTTGCTAAGTCAGAAGTATTCTGCTTAGAACTCTCTGTCTGTTGCTGAGAAGATGATGGAAAAGGCTTGCTATTGCTAAACCTGTTTCTTCCACCATTATTGTTATTGAAACCTTGTTGAGGTCTCTCTTGATTCTTCCATGAGAGATTTGGGTGATTTCTCCATGAAGAATTATAGGTGTTTCCATAGGGTTCTCCTAGGTAATTCACCTCTTCCATTGAAGGGTTCTCAGGATCATAGGCTTCTTCCTCAGATGAAGCATCCTTAGTACTGCTTGGTGCATTTTGCATTCCAGACAGACTTTGAGAAATCAAATTGACTTGTTGAGTCAATATCTTGTTCTGAGCCAATATGGCATTCAGAGTGTCAATCTCAAGAACTCCTTTCTTCTGACTAGTCCCATTGTTCACAGGATTCCTTTCAGAAGTGTACATGAATTGGTTATTTGCAACCATTTCAATCAATTCTTGAGCTTCTGCAGGCGTCTTCTTCAGATGAAGAGATCCTCCAGCAGAGCTATCCAAGGACATCTTGGATAGTTCAGAGAGACCATCATAGAAAATACCTATGATGCTCCATTCAGAAAGCATGTCTGAGGGACATCTTCTGATTAATTGTTTGTATCTTTTCCAAGCTTCATAGAGGGATTCTCCATCCTTCTGTCTGAAGGTTTGGACTTCCACTCTAAGCTTACTCCATCTTTGTGGTGGAAAGAACTTTGCCAAGAAGGCATTGACTAGCTTTCCCAAGAGTCCAGGCTTTCTTTAGGTTGAGAATCCAACCATATTCTAGCTCTGTCTCTTACAGCAAAAGGGAATAGCATCAGTCTGTAGACCTCAGGGTTAACCCCATTAGTCTTGACTGTGTCACAGATTTGCAAGAATTCAGCTAAGAACTGATGAGGATCTTCCATTGGAAGTCCATGGAACTTGCAATTCTGTTGCATTAGAGAAACTAATTGAGGCTTAAGCTCAAAGTTGTTTGCTCCAATGGCAGGGATAGAGATGCTTCTCCCATAGAAATCAGGAGTAGGTGCAGTGAAGTCACCCAGCACCTTCCTTGCATTGTTGGCATTGTTATTGTTTTCGGCTGCCATGTGTTCTTCTTCTTTGAAGAATTCGGTCAGGTCCTCTAAAGAGAGTTGTGCCTTGGCTTCTCTTAGTTTTCTCTTCAAGGTTCTCTCCGGTTCAGGGTCAGCTTCAATAAGAATGCCTTTGTCTCTGCTCCTGCTCATATGAAAGAGAAGAGAACAAGAGAAATGTGGAATCCTCTATGTCACAGTACAGAGATTCCTTGAAGTGTCAGAGGAAAAGAAAAATAGAAGAAAAGAAGGTAGAAGAATTCGAACTTGATTAGTTAGAGTTCGAATTGTGCATTAAGAAGGAGTAGTACTCCATAAATAGAAGGATGTGAGAAGGAGGGAAGAGGATTTTCGAAAATTAATTAGAAAGATGTCAAAAACATTTTAAAAATTGATTGAAAATTTTCGAAAATTGAAAGTGGGGAAGAATTAAAGTGATTTTTGAAAAAGATTTTGAAATTAGAAGTCAAAAAGATTTGGTTGAAAACTATTTTGAAAAAGATGAGGTTAAAAAGATTTGATTGAAAAGTTATGGTTTTAAAAAAGATGTGATTGAGAAGATATGATTGAAAAGATTTGATTTGAAAACAATTTTAAAAGATATGATTTGAAAACAAATTTTAAAAAAAAAGATTTGATTTTAAAAATAAATGACTTGCCTAACAAGAAAAGATATGATTCAAACATTAAACCTTTCTCAACAGAAAAGGCAACAATCTTGTGATGTTCAATCAAATCATTAATTGTTAGTAAGTATCTTTGAAAAAGGAAAGAAATTAATTTTGAAAACATTTGATTGAAAAGATATGATTTGAAAAAGATTTGATTTTGAAAAACTTTGAAAACTTGAAAAAAAATTTGATTTGAAAACAAAATCTTCCTCCTAGCACCATCCTGGCGTTAAACGCCCAGAATGGTATACATTCTGGCGTTTAACGCCCAAAATGCTACCTCTTTGGGCGTTAAACGCCCAACCAAGTACCCTGGCTGGCGTTTAAACGCCAGTCTGCCTTCTTCACTGGGCATTTTTGAATGCTCAGCTTTTTCTGTATAATTCCTCTGCAGTATGTTCTGAATCTTCAATTCTTTGTATCATTGACTTGAGAAGACACAAATTAAAAATATTTTTGGATTTTTAATAATCAAAATGCAACAGGAATCAATTAACAATGCATGCAAGACACCAAACTTAGCAGTTTGTGTGCTACTGACACTATATGAGACACATGAATACTCAAGTCAATAGAATTTAAAGATCAAAACAAAGAAATACATGCATGGATTCGAAAAATATAACAAAAACATGCATTTGACACCAAACTTAAGATGAGACACTAGACTAAAGCAAGAAACATCAAATATTTTTGGTTTTTTTTTTATGATTTTGTAATTTTTTTTTTGTTTTTCAAAAATTAAGTGGGAAAAGGTATCAAAATTCTTAATGAGAATTCCAGGAATCAGTGCAATGCTAGTCTAAGACTCCGGTCCAGGCATTAGACATGGCTTCACAGCCAGCCAAGCTTTCAAGGAAAGCTTCGGTCCAAAACACTAGACATGACCAAAGGTCAGCCAAGCCTTAGCAGATCACTGCTCCAAAAGCAAAATTGATGAAAATCAACAAGCTCTTGTGGTGATAAGTTGAAACCTCGGTCCAATCAGATTAGACATGGCTTCTCAGCCAGCCAGATTTCAACAAATCATCATGAAACTCTAGAATTCATCTTCAAGAATTTTGAAAAAATAAATACCTAATCTAAGCAACAAGATGAACCGTCAGTTGTCCAAACTAGAACAATCCCCGGCATTGTTACCAAAAGCTTGCTCAAAACTTGAACAATCCCCGGCAACGGCGCCAAAAACTTGGTGCGCGAAATTGTGAACAATACTTTTCACAACTCTCATAATCCCTGTCATGAACTCCAAAAACTTGGTGGTTCAATTCCATGGCATTACACAACTTCGCACAACTAACCAGCAAGTGCACTGGGTCGTCCAAGTAATACCTTACGTGAGTAAGGGTCGATCCCACGGAGATTGTTAGCATTGAAGCAAGCTATGGTCATCTTGTAAATCTTAGTCAGGCAAACTCAATTGTATATGATGATGAACGAAAATAATATAAAGATAAAGATAGTGATACTTATGTATATCATTGGTGTAAGAGCCTCAGACAAGCGTATGAAGATGCCTTCCCTTCCGTCTCTCTGCTTTCCTACTGCCTTCATCCAATCCTTCTTACTCCTTTCCATGGCAAGCTCGTGTAGGGTTTCACTGTTGTCAGCAGCTACCTCCCATCCTCTCAGTGAAAGCGATTGCATATGCTCCGTCACAGCATAGCGGAATTCATCTGTCGGTTCTCAATCAGACCGGAATAGAATCCATTGATTCTTTTGGCGTCTGTCACTAACGCCCCGCCCTCAGGAGTTTGAAGCACGTCGCAGTCATTCAGTCATTGAATCCTACTCAGAACACCACAGACAAGGTTGGACCTTCCGGATTCTCTTGAATGCCGCCATCAGGTCCTGCCTATACCACGAAGACTCTGATCTCACGGAATGGTTGGCTCGTTTGTCAGGCGAGCACTCGGTTGTCAGGCGATCAACCATGCATCGTGCAATCAGGAATCCAAGAGATATTCACTAAGCCTCAGATGCTTGTAGAACAAGAATGGTTGTCAGTCACCTTGTTCATGGGTGAGAATGGTGATGGGCGTCAATCATCACCTTCATCATGTTGAAGAACAAGTGATATCTTGGACAAAGAACAAGCGGAATTGAATAGAAGAACAATAGTAATTGCATTAATACTCGAGGTACAGCAGAGCTCCACACCTTAATCTATGGTGTGTAGAAACTCCACCGTTGAAAATACATAAGAACAAGGTCTAGGCATGGCCGAATGGCCAGCCTCCCAAAGGTCTAAGATAGCATAAAACAAAGATAGCTACCAAAAGTCTTCCAATACAATAGTAAAAGGTCCTACTTATAGAAAACTAGTACATAGATGAGTAAATGACATAAAAATCCACTTCCGGGCCCACTTGGTGTGTTCTTGGGCTGAGTAATGAAGCTTTTTCGTGTAGAGACTCTCCTTGGAGTTAAACGCCAGCTTTAGTGCCAGTTTGGGCGTTTAACTCCCAATTAGGTGCCAGTTCCGGCGTTTAACGCTGGAATTTCTTGAGGTGACTTTGAACGCCGGTTTGGGCCATCAAATCTTGGGCAAAGTATGGACTATTATATATTGCTGGAAAGCCCAGGATGTCTACTTTCCAACGCCGTTGAGAGCGCGCCAATTGGGCTTCTGTAGCTCCAGAAAATCCACTTCGAGTGCAGGGAGGTCAGAATCCAACAGCATCTGCAGTCCTTTTGAGTCTCTGGATCAGATTTTTGCTCAGGTCCCTCAATTTCAGCCAGAAAATACCTGAAATCACAGAAAAACACACAAACTCATAGTAAAGTCCAGAAAAGTGAATTTTAACTAAAAAATAATAAAAATATACTAAAAACTAACTAGATCATACTAAAAATATACTAAAAACAATGCCAAAAAGCATACAAATTATCCGCTCATCAGTGGCGTAACTAGGAGCGTGCTGATCGGCCTTACAGATATCGTAGTCTTTCTCACTTTAGAAAAGCATTAGATGATCTGCAAGAAGGACATGTATGTTGTAATAAAGAAGTATTTGTATTTGTTTAGCTGTATGAGTATTTGGTGTGTAATCCTCCATTACTTGCATAATGTGTACAATTTGTTTAGGAGGCTTATGCAATTGGTCGCATAGATCCAGACGTGATTCCTTTTAACATCTGTCAGCATTTGATTATTTGGAGTGCCATAGTTTCGCTTATATATTTTGAATGCATTGAGTGGCATGCATCTGATAGACTGAGGAGGCAATTTGGTTTGACTTAGGGCGTTCCTCATCAAAAGCAGGATCTAAGTGAAGCACACGGCGAAGTTCTGACATGTCCTAAGAATCAAGATTGGTCTGGAACCCACTCATTTTGGGTTATGCATTGGACAAATCGGTATAGTCATGTTCTTGTCGAGTACATGGTGCCCTCACAGCATCGTCTAGGTATTTACATGCATTGGTACCAAGGTACATATGGTGATTACTTGCATCTGTCAGATCTCGTATTGCAAGAGAATTAGGAGGGTGATCCTGTTCATAATCAGGAGAATCAACAAGCACAACCATCACCACTGCCACCACAATCGCCACTGCAACAGCCACCGCCACCGCCAAAGACACAATCACAGCAAAGCCTGAGCAATTCACACTATATATTCCTGACATGTATTTTGCGGATTATTTTACACCACCATTCCCATTACATCAACAGTATTGGAGTGTCCCGCAGCAATAATAGGGGAACATGGTTCGTTTAGCCAACAGCTTGGATTCATGGCTCCTGTGTTAGGTTACTCACATCCCGCCAACCAGAAGGCCCATCCGAGAAGTATTGTTCCAGGTAGATTGTCATTGGATACGATACCTCAACCTCGCACTTCCTCTGGTAATTTCGGAGGTAGACTTTCTGCTGACTCGAATAGGAGTGATGATGCCACGAGGGGGATCATACAGAGCGAAAACTCACGTCGTATTCTGATGGGTCTAATTCAGGAGAGCAACCAGGCAGTTGAAGATGAGGATGAGGATGCAGATGATGCTGATGATGATGACGGTGATGGTTCAGATGATGGTCTACTTGAAATTCACCATAGTCACACCGTTGTCGATGTAGGTCCACTGCATATTCCACATCACTGGGACACTCACGGACTTCGAATACCTCATTCAGTCTGTCAAAGCAACTAATTTAGATGTTGTCTGCTGATTCGCATGCAATTTGGAGGTCACAAGCTCAGAGAACACATGTTCTGCATTAATACGAGCCTCAGCCTCGACTTTTTTACGGGTGAACAATTCATTAAGCCTGTAAAATGTTGCCTTAACAAGTGCAGTGACTGAAAGATTGCACGCCTCTTTCAGTATCGAGTTGATGCATTCCACTAGATTAGTAGTCATATAACCCCATTGGTGTCTCCCATTAAATGCCAACGCATACTGCTCAAGTGGAATCCGATCTAACCTGAACACAAAAAAACCCTAATACCCTAGAAAGCTAGAAAATCCTAGAAAAATCCTAGAAAACCCTCGAAAATCATAGAAAATCCTAAAATACCCTAGAAAATCTTAGAAAACCTTAAGAAAATCCTAGAAAAACCTAAGAAAACCCTAGAGAAACCTAGAGAATCCTAGAAAAACACTAGAAACCCCTAAAAATACTAGAAAATCCTAGAAAAACCCTAAAAAATACTAGAAAACTCTAGAAAATTCCTCGAAAACTATAAAAAAAACCCCTAGAAAACCCAAGAAACACTAAGAAAACCCTAGAAAACACTAAGAAAACCCTAGAAAACACTAGAAATTCCCGAAATCCCAAGAAAAACCCAAGAAAACCCTAGGAAAACTTAAAGAATACTAGAAAAATCCTAAAAAACCCTAGAAAACCTTGGAAAATTCTAGAAAAACCTAGAAAATTCTAGAATAACGCTCAAAAACCTTAGAGAATCCTAGAAAATCCTAGAAAACCCTAGAAAAATCCTAGAAAACCCAAGAAAACCCTAAAACCCTAGTAAACCTAGAAAATCCTAGAAAAACCCTAGAAAATCCTCGAAAAACCCTCAAAAAGCATAGAAAATCCTAAAAAACTCTAGAAAATCTTAGAAAACCCTAAGAAAATCCTAAAAAAACACAAAAAAAACCCTAGATAAACATAGAAAATCCTAGAAAAACCCTAAAAACTCCTAGAAAACCCTAAGAAAACCCTTGAAAACCCTAGAAAACTTCAAAAACTTTAAAAAATAGTAAAAAATCGTAAGGAAACCCTAGAAAATTCTAGAAAAATCTAAAAAACTTAGAAAATCTTAGAAAAATCCTAGAAAACCCTAAAAATCGTAGAAAACGCTAGAAAAACCATGAAGATCCTAATAAAATTCTAGAAAAATCTTAGAAAACCCTACAAAATCCTAGAAAAACCCTCGAAAATCATAGAAAATCCTGAAAAATCCTAGAAAAACCCAAGAAAAACTTAGAAAAACCTAGAAAATCTTAGAAAAATCCTAAAAACCCTAGAAAAACCCTAGAAAATCGTAGAAAAACCCTAGAAAATCCTAACAAACCTTATAAAATCCTCAAAACCCCTAAAAAACCTAGAAAATTCTAAAAAATCGTAAAAAACCCTAGAAAATCTTAGAAAATCCTAAAAAATCCTAGAAAAACCCTAGAAAATCCTAGAGAAACCTAGAAAACCCTAGAAAATTCTAGAAATTTCTAGAAAACTCTAAAAAATCCTAGAAAAATCCTAGAAAATCCTAGAAAAATCCTAGAAAACCATAGAAAATCTTAAAAAATCCTTAAAAACCTTAGAAAACCGTAGAAAGCCCTAAGGAAACCCTAGAAATCCCTAGAAAATGTTAGAAAACCTAGAAAATCCTAGAAAACTCTATAAAATCCTAGAAAAACCTATAAAACCCTAAAAAAATCCTAGAAAAACTCCTCAAAACACTAGAAATTATTAGAAATCCCTAGAAAACCCTAAAAAATCCTAGAAAATCCTAACAAACCCAAGAAAATCTTAGAAAAATTCTAGAAAACCATAAAAAACCTCTCGAACACCCTAGAAAACCCTAAAAAACCTTAGAAAACACTAGAAAAACCTAAGAAAATCCTAAAAAACAAAAATAACCCTAAAAAATCCTAGAAAATCTTAGAAAAATCCCAGAAAACTCTAGAACAACCCTAGAAAACCCTAAGAAAACCGTCAAAAATCCTAAAAAATCTAAAAAACTCTAAAAGATCATAGAAAACGCAAAGAAAACCCTAGAAAAACTATAGAAAATCCTAGAAAACTCTAGATAACCTTAGAAAACTCCTAGAAAACCCTAGAAAAACCTGTAAAATACCTAGAAAAATCCTAAAAATCCTAGAAAATCTTAGAAAACTATTGAAACCCTAGAAAACCTTAGAAAAACTCTAAAAACCATAGAAAATCCTAAAAAATCCTCGATAATCCTAGATAACCGTAAAAAACCCTAAAAAAAACTCTAGAAAATCCTAAAAATACCTAGAAATCCCTAAAGAACCCTAGAAAAAACATAGAAAATACTAAAAAATCCTAAGAAAACCCTAGAAAATACGAGAAAAACCTATAAATTCCTAGAAAAATCCTCTAAAGTCCTAAAAAACCCTCGAAAACCCAAGAAAACCTTGAAAAATCCTAAGAAAACCATAGAAAACCCTAGAAATTTCTAGAAATCCCTAGAAAATCCTAGAAAAATACTAGAAAATCCTAGAAAATCCTAACAAACACTCGAAAATTCTAAGAAAACCCTCGAAAATACTAGAAAACCTAGAAAACCCTAAAAAACTGAAGAAAATCCTAAGAAAATCATAGAAAATTCTAGAAAACTCTAGAAAAACCCTAGAAAATCCTAGAAAACCCTAAAAAAACCCTAGAAAACACTAGAAATCAATAGTTATCCCTAGAAAAATCCAAAAAAACCTAGAAAAACCTAATGAATCCTAGAAATTACTAGAAAAACCCTAGAAAAGCTATAAAAATCCCTAGAAAAACCTAAAAAAACCCTAGAAAATCCTAACAAATACCAGAAAACCCTCACAAACCCTAGATAACATAGAAAACTCTAAGAAACCGAAGAAAACCCAAAGAAAACCCTAAAAAATGCTAGAAAAACCTAGAAAATCTTAGAAAATCCAAGAAAAATCCTAGAAAAACTTAGAAAATCCTAGAAAACCCCTAGAAAATCTTAGAAAACCCTAAGAAACCATTAGAAATCTCTAGAAAACCCTAAAAAAACCTTATAAAACCCTAGAAAACCCTAGAAAACCCCAGAAAAACCCTAGAAAACCCTAGAGAACCCTAGAAAAACCTTCGAAAACCATAGAAAACCTTAAAAACCCCTCGAAATTTCTAGAAAATCGTAGAAAAAACCTTAGAAATCCCGAGAAAATCCTAGAAAACCCAAAAAACCCTAGAAAACTATTAGAAATCTCTAGAAAATCCCAGATAACCCTAGAAAATCTCTAGAAAACCCAATAAAACCCTTGAGAACCCCTAGAAAATCCTAGAAAAATCCTAAAAAATACTTGAAAACCATAGAAAACTCTAAAAAACCCTCGAAAACCGTAGAAAACCCTAAGAAAACCCTAGAAAATCCTAGAAAACTTTAGAAAAATCCTCGAAAATAATAGAAAACCCTAAAAAACCCTCGAAAATCGTAAAAAATCGTAGTAAACCTTACGAAAACCCTATAAATCCCTAAAAATTTCTAAAAAATCCTATAAAAAAGATTAAAAAAATGCTAGAAAATCCTAAAACCCTAAAAAAACCTAGAAAACCCTAGAAAAACCTATAAAATCCAAGAAAAACCCACGAAGACTCTAGAAAATCCACGAAGACTCTAGAAAATCATAGAATTCCCTAAGAAAACCATAGAAAACCCTAGAAATCCGTAAAAAATCTTAGAAAAATGCTAAAAAATCCTAGAAAATCCTAACAAACCCTAGAAAATACTAAGAAAACCCTCGAAAACCCTAAAAACCTAGAAAACTCTAAAAAATAGAAGAAAATCCTAAGAAAACCCTAGAAAATCTAGAAAATCCTAGAAAACCCTAAGAAAATTCTTGAAAACCCTAGAAAAATCTAAAAACCGTAGAAAACCCTGGAAAATCCTAGAAAACCGCTAGAAAGTCTTAGAAAAATCCTAGAAAATTCTAGGAAACCCTAAAAAATACTAGAAAACCATATGAAAACCCTAGAAAATCCTTGAAAAACCTAGAAAACCCTAGAAAAATCCTCAAAACCCTTAGAAAATCCTAAAAAATCCTCGAAAATCCTAGAAAATCCTAAGAAACCCTAAGAAAACCCTATATATCTCTAGAAATCCCTAGAAAACCCTTCTTCTTCTCACACTCTTCTCTTCAAATCTTTGAGGCTCGTCTTGTTCTTTCTCTTTTTCTCTATTATCATAGATGATAGAGTGATGTTAAAAGTGTATTATCATGGTCAAATTTTATTACAAACATCTAAAGGAGTAAAATTTGTGTGTGAAAATCCATTAGATATTATAATTTCATTCATACTGCCATTTGAAGAATTAAAAAGTGTGATTTGTGAGAAGATAGATTTTCTAATATCTAGGAGAGTATCGTGTATTCTATACAGATATCCTATATCTGTATTTGGTGGGTTTATTCAATTTCAAACGAAATACATGACCGATGAAGTGAGCATGCAAGAAATGTTTTCAGTGTATCTAGAAAGTCGGTCTTGAATATCGTTCATTAAATTGTATATTGAGTTCGAGCAATCTGCGGCAGATCAAGATATTAAATTGGAAGATTACAACAGTGTTAGTGAGAAAGAGTTTGAAAGTAACTATGAGGTCGTTGATTCGGGTGTAGACGAAGATCAAGTTGACGATGCTATGGCGGCAGATGTGGCAGATGTGGCAAATGATCTAGCAAACTAGCAGCCGTTTGAGGAGCTGACTTTCATGCGGTTGTTGGATTTGGAGGCCATGCATGCATCAGAGTTTCCTCAATATATAAATGCAGCTATGTAATAATTTTAAATTATGATTTATACATAGGTTTTGAGTTTGAGACAAATATTTAAGGCATCGGTAAATAGGTAAAATATAGCATATAATTTATAATTGTTTAATTCTTAATTATCAAGTAAACATATATGTTGAGGAGTTTAGTATTTCACATTCTTGTGTGATTATTAACTTATTAAATGTCATTTGATGACCTAGTTGATAAAGTTATTAACTTTTGAATGATTTATTCTTGATTTATGAATCATGGATTTTAATAATGTGACACGTATTTAAGAATTATTTATCGAAATATAAATTTTATGGCGTGATTGCAGCAGAGCTTCCTGTTATGACAGATGGTGAATTTGCCGTGGAAATGGAATTCAGTTCTAAGGAGACCGTACTTAAGGCGATAAAAGATTATACTATTTCTCAAATGGTATTCAGTTCTGAAATATTTAAATTGTTACAATATTTCACATCTTATATATATGTTCAATGAACATCACTAAAATTTGTGTTGATCCAAGTTGAATTTAAAATTTTTCAAAATCTATAATAGAAGTGATAAAGTATTCAAGATCATATCATGTACCTTTATGTTTGAAGGTGGATGACACTGATTGGGGCTAAACTTTTCAAGTTGTTGGATATATGATTTTCTCACACATCATTTATGCCAATGATCGAAAAGGAATGAAATCAGCTCGACAACATACTAATTTAAGAGAAAATAAAACTACTAAAAAAATTATTAAAAAACAGAATAAGAAAGTTTTTGAAAATGTTGATGACTGAATTAAGAAGTTGGAAGAGGAAATGGCTAGAGTGGATTTGAATTTGGAAAGGAATGCGGAGCTAGAGTTAAATTTGGCAAGAAAGAAAATGTTGGAATGTCAACTAGAATTATGGTATAAGAAAAAAGATGAGTATTGGAGACAAATGTCTATAGACAAATATATTCGAGAGATAGATAAAAATACAAAATACTTTCATACCATGACATCCATTAGAAATAGAAGAAAGCTAGTTTCTGAATTTAGAATTGGAAAAGAGCTATAAGGAACCCTAGGAGAATAAAGCAAGAGGCCAGGAAATTCTATAGAAACTTATACTCACAGGAGAAAGTTTCGGAGATTACTGTTCAAGAAGGATTGTTGAATAAGATATCATGGGAGCAATCACAAGAAATGGAGAAAATGCCAACTCTCGATGAAATTAAAGAGGCGGTGTGGAGTTGTGGATCCACTAAGACTCCTGGTCCTGATAAATTTAATATGTTCTTCATCAAGAACACGTGGAATATCATCAGGGTTGAGTTTAGTGAATCCGTATTGAACTTTTTCAGAACAAGTTGCCTCCCAAAGAATCTTTACATGACGTGGGTAACCTTGGCTTCAAAAGTGGATGTGCCTTTAGAGATGAAAAATTATAGGCCAATTAGTATAATTGAAAGTATCTACAAAATTATATCAAAAATTCTGGTCAAGAGAATAAAGGGAGTTATGAATTGTTTGGTGGGGGAGGTTCAATCAGCATTTATTCAAGACAGACAAATCTTGGATGGTGCTCTCATCGCATGCGAAACGATGGCATGGCTGAAAAAAGAAAAGAAAAATGGAGTAATTGTAACGTTGGATTTCAAGAAAGCATATAACATGGTAAGGTGGTCATTTCTAGATCTTATCTTGGAAAAAATGAAGTTTGGGGTAGTTTGGAGAGGATGGATGCAAGAACTTTTCAAAACTGCTACTATGTCAATTATCATCAATGGTTCATTGTTGGATCCTTTTCCTATGAAGATAGGACTCAGACAAGGTGACCCCAATCACCTTTTCTTTTTTATATTAGTGTCTGAAGTGTTGAATTGGATGTTAGAGTTAGCAAAGGAAAAAGGTTTCATCAAGAGATTGGACGTGCGTAAAGATAAAATACTGCTTTTTCGTCTCCAATTTGCTGATGATACTATCTAATTTTACTCGCCGGATGATGCGTGAGCATCTTTTCTATCTTTTTCTAGTGAATTTACATTTGAATTGTTAAGTTTAATCAATATTTTAATATCTTTTTTAGCCATTGTGAATGCTATTTGAGTTGTGTGCAATTCTGTTTATTTCAGGTAGCATTCGGATGGATTTGACGAAGTTTTGTAGCAGAAAAGGGGGAAAGTGAATGATGTTGTCAACCCCTGATCCTCTTGCACTCCAATAGAAATAACCTGAGTTACAGAGATCCAATTGATGCGGTTCCAATGGTATTAGAAAGCTAACTTTCAGAGCTTTTTAACACCATATAATAGTATACACTTTTTCTCCAGATTGAACGGCCTTGTTGGCGCCAAACTTGGGATTCTCCAAATTTGGCGCCATGATCATTGCAAACTCGCCAAACACACTGCTTTGGTGGCGCTGAACTTGGGATTCTCCAAGTTTGGCGCCAAGATGAAGAAAAAGTGGTATTGCATACGGTTGAAGTGGCGCCAAACTTGGAATTTTCCAAATTTGGTGCCAACCTTAATGAACTTGGTGGTCCCCCATTCTTCCAAGGAGCAGCACGCAAAGATTTTATTAATTTTTTATTTAACTTTATTTTATTTTAAAATAGAAAAAATATATTTTTTAGTTTTAGAAAATATATTTTACATTAATTAGGATTAGATATAAAAGGGAAAAGAATCAGCTCTTCGGGCTCATCTCTTCTCTTCTAACTCATTCCGCAATTTACAATTTTTCGGAATCCTTATTTTCTCTCTGAATCATGAGAAAATAAATCTCCACTGCTAAGGTTAGGAGCTCTGTCTATTGTATGGATTGATACCATTATTTTTCTATTTTAATTCATGTACTGATTTCTATTTCAAGAATTGTTTTCGTTCTTTATCTTATAAATTTGGGTGGAACGGAAGTATGACCCTTGTTCTAATTGAGTTCTTGTATAACTTGGAAAAGCTCTTTACTTGAACAACAACTTGAAAACAATTTCTCCTAAATTTCTAATTATCTGGACTTAATGGGATACGTGACATATAATCCTCTTATATTTGGGAAATTAGGGTTTCTATGGCATATAAACTAGAATTGAACTTCACCCTCTAATTGGAATTAAGTGACCAAGAAATTGGAGGTTGATGAAGGTTAGAGGAGACTAAAAAGGTCTAAGGAATTAGGGTTTAGTCACATATAGTTTGCCATGAATTAAATCTTGCATGATTAAAATAGTTAGTAAGAAAAGTCAATTCGAAAGATAGATATCTCTGAAACCTTAACTGTTTTCTCCATATATATTTCACCTCAATTTATTGCTTATTTTTTGATTCTTTGAATTACTGTTTGATGTATTTGAACTCTCAACACTCTTTTTTGTTTGTCTAACTAAGTAAATCACTTAACCATTGTTGCTTAATCCATCAATCCCTGTGGGATCGACCCTCATTCACTTGAGGTACTACTTGGTACGACTCGGTGCACTTGCCGATTAGTTTGTGGACTATAAATTCCGCACCACTGGACAAGGGAACCTTAAGGAACCACAGGAGAATTTTGGCGTGTTTTGATATCATGTCAAGATGATTAATCAATTATCAGAAGTCTGTGCTTATTCCAATAAATATTTCAGATTTGGAAGCAAGATGTCTAGCCCAAGAATTGAAATGTCCTACCAATGAAGTATTTGGGGATTCCACTAGGGGATAATCCGAGAAGACTTGAAACATGGAAACCAGTATTAGACAAAATTGAGAAGAAATTAAGTAAGTGGAAATTAGAGTTATTATCAAGGATAGGGAGGATACATATGATAAGAGCGGTAGTCAATAACCTACCGCTTTATTATCTGAGTTTGTTCAAATTATCAAAGATGGTGGCGAAAATGATCATATCTCTTCAATCAGACTATTTCTGGGGTTTCAAAGATGGAAGGAAGAAGATGCCAATAATAAAGTGGAGTGACATTCAAAAACCAAAGGAGTTTGGCGGTTTGGGGATGGGTTATATCACCATCAAGAATGTGACATTATTATTCAAATAGTTGTGGAGATTTGCAAAGGAAGATAAACCACTATAAAAACAAATTGTTATCTCTTGTAACGAGGGATATCTGAAAAATCATGTGGTAGAAAGTGGTTTGCCAAAATCGAATGGACTGTGGAGAGATATTGTACAAGTGGTAAATGAAGACAATTTTTTTTTTAAAGAAATAGCAATGAAAGACTTCAGAATGTGTGTGGAAAATGGAGGTAAGAAAAATTTTTAGAAAGATGTCTGGGTGGGCGAATGGTGTATGAAGAATAAGTTTCCAAGGTTGTATTCTATTTCTTTGCGAAAATTTGAGTTGATCTCAAATTGTGGCTTCTGGGATGGTTTCTGTTGGAATTAGAACATTTTATAGAGAAGACGTTTTTTTGAGTGAGAGAATAAACACTGTGAGAAATTACACACTATTTTACATAATGTTGTTCTCAATGCAGGTACCGAAGATGATACTATCTGGTCTCTTTCTGAGAATGGGTGCTTTTCGGTGAAATCACTAATTAGTACCGCCATGGAAGAAAAGTTGGGGGTGGCAGAATCAAGGCATTTTTTTACAATATTTGGAGAGGAATGGTACCACCTAGAGTGGAGATGATGAGATGGTTTACTTTACTAGGTAAACTAAATACAAAAGAAAGGCTAGCTAGGATTAATATTATAAGTAGAGATGATTCTAAATGTATTGTGTATAATGCAGATGAAGAGGTTGAGGATCACTTATTTGTGCATTGTAAATATATTTACAAGTATGGGTGGAAAAAGGGCAAGTGGCCTGTTAGGGGCCTGTAGCCTGGCCTGGTCTACCTTGACCTGTTATAAAATAGGCACAGGTTCAAACTCTTATAAAAACCTTATTATGTTAATAGGTCAGGCCTAAGCTCACTAATTAGCCTTATTGGCCTGTCACGTCTGCCTGAGCCTGCTAATACATAATTACATATATAAATAATTTTTTATTATTAATAAAATTATGAGATATTTTAAATTTATTATATTTAATTATGAATAGTTTTGTATATTTTAAATACTTTAAAATTTAAATTTTTTTATAAATATTAAATATGACATATTACATATAAATATGTTTGTTAAAAAATATTTTTTTAAATAATATTTTTATTTTTGTAAAAAAAAATTATCAGGCCTTTTAACAGGCTTCAGGCCAGGCTAGGTTGAATAACAGGCCAAGCTTAATACTTTAAAAAAAGTTTATAACAGGCTGCAGGTCAGGCTCAGGCCAATTGACTATATGACAGGTCAGGCCTGTTAAGAGCAAAGCCTGGCCTGGCCTAACCTGTTTTCACCCCTATTTACAAGTTGTGGTGTTTAGCTTTAATATTGGGGGGTGTGGTGGGGGTAAGTCCGAGTAGTATTAGAGAGTTCTTTGAAACTTGGTGTGCGCAAAAGGGTATGGCCATGGGATTTAGAAAATGGGTTAATCTTTTCTTTGCAATTATGTGGGTGACATGGAGGATTAGAAATCATAGAGTCTTTGAGTTGAAAGAAACGAAGGAAGAGGAGGCATGGGAGGAGATATTGAGTCATTGGAAAGAGTGGAAAAAAGTTCAAAGTAAGAGGTTTGTGTGTACAAAAAATCAAGTGAGTCCAATTCTTTCTCTTCATATACCACAATTGGCTCATAAACTACATTGGTGGTTATGTGTTGAATTTATTCCAGAAAAACAGAGATGTACAGTAGGCAGATATGTTCTTGGTACTAATAACAATTTGCTGGCCATTGTAAGTGAACTAATATGTGCAGATAACAGGTTAATGACGGTTGTCTATGGTGTTGAAATCGTTGTACAATTTGTTATTGATGAATCACTAGGACAACCTGAGGAACTTGTAATAAAAATTGTAGAAGAAAGTATCATCAAATGGCAAAGGGTGGATACTAGGAGTTACTGAACACAAAATTTTAAAAGAAACAGGCTAAGAAATTTGCTGTAAGAATTCAGAAACATCGAGTTTATATTGACAAAGTCTAAGAAATTTTCTTTGATTGAGAATTGGAGACAAATAGCAAAAGATAGTGATGAATTTTGTGTGATTTGGTATAACTAGTAATGTGTGTTGTATATGATTTAATAGCTATAATTTTACATATATTATTAGTCTTCTAGTGTCTTGATGGCAATATCGAAGAGATACTACGGAAATTAATGAAATGGTTATGTGGTTTGATTGAAGAAAAATATTTCTTTACGTGATTAAGTATAATAGGTATTTAGGAGTTAATCTTTTTGAGATTATGAGTTGTTTGTAATTTGTCTAAATAATCCTCTTCTTTTGGGTCGATATTTCTAACAATAATAATAAAAAAAATGAAAGTAACAGAAAGACTAATATAACTAACTTAAAATTTTTAAAAGATTAAAAATATTTTTTAAGGATTAATTTGAGAAACGGATAATCTTTTAAATATGAAGTTAACCATTTACTCAGATGAAATTAGTTAAGCACAAATAGAATCATTGCTTCGCATCCAAATCTAAGGTCTCGCTTTAAATCCCCTCTTACAACAACTAAATGGTAATGTCTTGTCTTTCTCTTAAGCTTTGGAACGTTTCCTTAAGCCTAATGTTTGAACTTCCTTATCCTAAATCCTAGTGTATGTGCATGATTGTAGAGGTGGCAGCACGTACCCCAATCCTATTTGACTAACTCGCAACTTATATATATGTATAAATTATATATTTATATAAAAATATATTTCAGGTGAGTCTTGAACTAAAAACTTCTCTTTTGGTACAAAAGATCTTAATCATAAAGCCAAAGTCATTAATAAATGACTTATTACTTTTTTTTATATATATAAAAATCATTTCTATTTTAATAAAAGTTATCATCATGTTGTATAATTACAAGCTTCCTCTACCTTGTTTCCAATTTTATCTATGAACAATGTACTTGTAACATCATAGAGAACGAAACGTTTCTTTTCCATTATAATAGTTTTTTTTTTTGGTCAAATTCGGCGTGAATAATTTATTCGCTATTTGTTTATATTTAGTTACATCAGTAGAGATTCAAATCCAAAATCTCTATGCAGAGAAGGGAGACAAATGCCACATGAGCTACAACTTATTGACAATTGCTTCAGTATTACTTGAAAGCGATTATAAGGTTTCATGATCCATATCAAATAACAATTTTATATCTATAGAACAATATAAAAAATCATTTCAATATAAAATATTATAAATTTATAACTCATAATTTTTTTTGGCATTGTTTCTACCCCAATAAATTTACTGTTAGCCTTTATAATTTTTTCAATTTTTCAATCAAGTTCTTACAATTTAAAAGTATAGAGCAATACAATTATTACAACATCACATGTTAGGTTGTGCTCAAGAATTAAGCCAATATTGGCTTTTTATCAGTTTATATGGGGAAGTAGCTATAATTCATCATGATTTTTGCCCTCTACAATGGTTACATCATGGTGATGTTTTAGAAGGTAAGTAGCAGCCAATGATGCATGAAGGGAAGCACCATAAGGAAGTGCATCTTCATTGACTGTGAAATGTGGTGAATGTATTAATGGAAGCCTTTCACTTGAGTCATTCTGCATTCCAAGAAAAAAGAAGTAGCCAGGTATAACCTCTTGATAGAATGCAAAGTCTTCTGCTGCCATCACTGGTGGCATTTCCATAACTTTATTGGTTCCAAGCAAACTCCCTGCAACATTCTGGAAATGTTTGTGCAATCCGCCGTCGTTTATAACAGCAGGATAGAAAGGTTTCTTTTCCTGAAAGAAGTCGACTGTTGCGTTGCACCTCTGTACTGCAGCTTGTCCTACAATAACCTGCATATGATTCACGAATCGGTCTTAGCTCAAGAGGTGAAGATTGTGTCATACTTATAAACTAGTTTTAATTACTCTGTTGGTCCTTATAGTTTTACCAAATTTTCAATTAAGTCTCCATATATTTTTTCCTTTCAATTGAGTCCCTACACTGCTTTTAATTTTGTAAACATTAAGATTAACTGAATATTTCTTCGTAAATTGAAGGTATTCATAATTAAAAATCTAACTAGACCTTTGACCGCATGTATTTTGGGAGAAATATTCAGTTAATTTTAACGTTTTTAGTATGAAAAGGCATAATTACAAAATTAAAAGCAATGTAGGGACCCAATTCAAAAAAAAAAGTATAGGAACCTAATTGAAAATTTGGTGAAACTATAGGGACCAACAGAGTAATTAAACCTATAAACTACCTAGAGACTATATCTTTGAGAGATGCGCGACTTGTAATGCAGTTTACAAGATTTTAGTGAGCCTGGAATTATGCATCCATACACAATTTTACGAGTAAATTCCCATAATAGTCCCTGAGATTCGCGTGAATACTCAATGTAGTCCTCAAGATCTCAATTTCCCCACAGTCTTCTAGATAGAGCTCCGAACACTCATAGTGGTCCCTGGGCATATTTCTGGTGATGAGTCATCACCGGAGCGCTTACGACTCATCACCGGAGCGCTTACGTGGCGTTGTTTCGCCACTTTGGAGCCAGCTTAGCTAGCACGTTTCCAAGTTATACCTACATTGGTCCCTCCCTCTATATTTAACCCTAAATTCCAAAATCCAAATTCCTAATCTTTTTCTCCGACAGCTCCCAGTCTCTGACCCTGTCAGCATCCCACTTCTTTCTTCCAAGCTCCTTCGGGACATCACCGACAAACGAATTCATATGCAAAGCAAGCAATTGCGCCCAATCTCAGGAGGAATCTCCCTGGACAGTGAGTTTTGCCATAGAATCAAGTTGGTAAGGTTCTGAAGCTTTTGAAGCTCCCTTGGAATAGAACCTTCTAGCTGATTCTGCATCAAACCCAATGTCTCCAAGCTGTTACACTCACTAATCTCGGCTGGTATTGGCCCTGATAGAGCGCATTCAGTCCCGCCCGAATAACCCTAAGCTTCTTCAACTTGCTAATTGGTTTAGGAATTCTCCTTGTTAAGTTGTTGCTATATATAACTAACTCCTCAAGTGAAGCTAAGTTCCCAAGATCTTCAGGTACCTCACCATGCATATAATTTTTACAAAGGTAAAGCTTCCTAAGTTTTGTTATATTCCAAATTGGGGTTAGAATTTCTCCATGAAGCCTGTTTGTACAAAGATCTAGAATCTCCAAACTATGGCAATTAGCAAAACCATCTGAATTTGGACCAGAAAGGAAATTCTTTGAGAGATTCAACTCAATTAGCCTTAGAAGGTCACAGATTCTAGGAGATAAAGTGCCAGATAGATTAAGGTGGTAGAGTTTAACGAAAGTTACCAATGATGAATGGGTGCATTGCACACCAGTCCAATTGCATGGTACTCTCAGTCTCGGTCACTTCCTCTGTACTCTCTCTCGCCACCGGTTAGATCTCTTCGCCGATCTCCTCTCTTCTAGTTTTGAACTTTTCATTCTTGTTTGGTGATCAATGTTTGGTTGTTGAGGAAGCTTAGAAAAAAAGAAATATCGAATGTTTGCATTTGTTGTGATGTGTGAACTTTGAAAAAGATCTCTGTCTTCTTTGCATTTGAAGAAAGAAATGGGCTGCCCGTTTGGTGTTTGACAGGGTCTGGGAGCTGTCGGAGAAGAAGATTAGGGATTTGGATTTCGGAATTTAGGGTTAAATATAGAGGGACCAATGTGGGTATAAATTGGAAACGTGCCAGCTAAGCTGGTTCCAACGTGGCGAAACAACGCCACGTAAGCGCTCCGGTGATGATTCATCACCAGAAATATGCACAGGGACCACTATGAGTACTCACAGCTCTATCTGGAGGACTACTATGGGGAAATTGGGATTTTGAGGACTACATTGAGTATTCACACGAATTCAGGGACTATTATGGGGATTTACTCTCAATTTTACACTGAAAAAATGAAACCTACCACACAGAAATTAGCATGATGGGAATGGTATCAGAATATCAGTGTTTGTTGATGTATTGCACAGAATTACAATATAGATAGGGTATTAGAGAAACCTCTCAACCCATATTATTCTAACAAATGATCAACGACCCCCTAATGGATATTAGGATAATCCCCCCAAATTTGTGTAGTTTATGTATCTATTTGCAGTGAAGTTGACTATTGTTTTGTATGACAACTACATATATAAAGCTTGTGCAGCATTTATATGGTTCTTGACTGTTTGTTATTGCATGAATGTTACAGTAGAGATTATGATGTATGTAACAAAAATAGTGATCATTAACATTGGATAATGTCATGCATATAAATGAATTTATTCTTTGACATGACATACCTGCTCAATGCGCTGTTTCAGCTGCTTGAAACTTTCTTTTGAGAAAGTTCGGAAGGTGCCCCCAATAGTGACAGAATCTGGGATAACATTGAATGCATCGCCTCCTTGGAATTTCGCAACCGTCACAACCTATGGGGAGATGCTTTATATCAGTAAGACAAAGAGCAAGGTTGTCATACACAAGAAAACCCTTCAGGAAATAAAACTAATGTATCCAACAATCACTAATCATCACATCTGGAAAATAAGAGTTTATGAGCAGAAGTGAATGCAAACTTCCAAAAGATCTAGATTTGTCTTGCTCTATCTCATTTTTCCATTGACATTGCTTTTAAATCTTTGCCTAAAAGATCTATCCATCATCTTTGTGATCTAGACATTTATTTAGCAGGACTGGTAAAAGAGAAGTAGTAAATTATGTGGTTCTCTGCTTGCTCGATCAGGACCGAAACAGGGTAAACCGGTAGGTATTCTAGTTCTTTATCTTTTCTTTAATTTTTTCCGATCCATTTTAACAAGGAGACAGTGGATTATTTGACTGGAAAAATGTAAAGAACATATATTTATTATAGTGAAAAACTAAGGATCAAAAACTTCAAATCTAAGGGCAATATGTAGGGAAAAATGAAGAAATCAACTGACTTGCCTGGGAATCAAGAGGATCGGATTCACGAGATACAAGGTGCTGTAAGCTAACAATCACATTAGCAGCAGCCAATATAGGGTCTATAGAATGTTGAGGAATAGCTGCATGACCTCCCTTTCCGCTTATCGTCGCTTGAAATCTGCCACTTGCTGCCATTATTGCACCAGACCTTGAGGCGACTTCTCCTACACAATAGTTAGGCATCACATGCAATCCAAAGATGGCAGAAACATTTTCTAAAGCTCCAGCTTCTATGATCCTTTTAGCACCTGCACCTCCTTCCTCTGCTGGTTGGAAAACAAGAACAACAGTTCCCTGTGTAGAAAACAAAATAACGAGTCCATGAAAAGGTCCAAATTACAAAAGAATATGAATTCAGAAAATAGTAGCCGATATGGGTAACACTCATCACAGTAGTAGAATGTAAAGATGACAAACTTTTTTCCCTTTTGTTTTTCCTTTTTCTCCCTTCTTCTAGATTATGTTCTAAGAGCAAATACAAAGAAATGAATACTTTAAGATATATGGCAGATGATAGATATTATAATTTACAAATGCTGGTAACATGGAATTAAACTTATAATGCAATCCCTGCATAGTAAACTTAACTTTTTCAAAATTTTCAGAACCTACTTGTATTATATAAAAGTTGATACCAAGTTATTATAAAATGAGCTTCTGTCATATTACTCTTTCTAATTGTGTAAGTCAGCAATTTTTAGATGTCAATAATCAACTCAAAGAAAGAAGAAAATATGTTCTCATCATGCCCTTGTCTTCTCTGTTCCAATATATGAATTTGCTTATGTTGGTGCTATTTTGCATGTAGGTGCATCAAGAAAACTTGTGGCATTCTTGAAAACTTGAAACCTTAGCTACTACACCTTTCTTAAATTGTCAATTTAATTATACCTCTATCTATTGCTGTGTTTTATGTTGGTGATGTTAAATTGAAGTCATTAACATAATAAAATATTCTTTGCATAAAAAAACATAATTACAATAACCAAATAGTGAATTTTATAAATAAAATGAAAAAATTACATGTTCATTCAAACATCAATTTAACATATTTTCTAGTCAATCTCCAAACAAGGTAGGACCTTTTAAAATATTAGACCTTCATTATTATACAAATCTATGTATATAGTCTAATTTGTTTAGCTATCCACATCACGTGGGTCTAAATAGTCTAATTAATCATAATTTGGCATCAATTCCATATGCTAGAAACCAGAAACAGAAGCCATAATTGATTTTGACACAGCCAGAAGTACAAAAATAAAACTAACACATAATCATTAAAGGAAAACAAAAGAGTTCTGATAAGCAGTTAAGGAATCTACTAATAGAAAAAATTTCAAACTTATATTGTAATCAATGCATAACAAAGTTAATTGATTTTTAACCAACCTTGGAAAAGGATAAGCTAAGGAAGAAAATAGCATTATGCCGAAAAGGAAAATGAAATTAATAAATCCAATATAAAGAAACAAACCTGTATGTCTTTTTCATTCTGTTTGAGAATCTTTGCAGCACCAAGAAGCATAGCAGTGTGAGCATCATGGCCACAAGCATGCATCTTTCCATCTACTTTACTCTTGTGCTCCCACTCCACCATTTCCTAAGGTTACATACACCAACAATCAATAAGTCAATGACATAGACATAGAAGAAATAGTGTCAATAGCATAAAAAATATGTATAAAAAAACACTATTATTCTAACTTCTATTGTTCTAACAACAATAATCCTAAATAACTATTATTTTAAATTCTAAAAACAATAACCCAAGATAGAATAGAACCCTCTATGATTACTATACCTCATTTCACTGCTTAACATGAAAAATATGAGAATAAATTACTACAGTAATATAAGTAAAGAACATATTTTGAATCAATATAAATGTAATGTAACCTGCATAGGAAGAGCATCAATGTCAGCTCTTAAAGCAACAAAAGGAGGTTTTCGAGTTCCAATGTATCCAATAACACCGGTTTCAGCAACTGGATGCTTATATGAAATTCCCATTTTGTCCAACTCTGCTCTTATGATCTCACTCGTCTTAAATTCCTCATATTGCAATTCTGGGTACTCATGAATCTTCCTTCTGATATTCACCATCCAATCGAAAGTTTCAGGCTTTTTGGCGAAATCGAGAAACCTGGTGGGAATTGTTGATGATGAGAGTTGTTCTGAAGCTGAGGAGGAGGGTGTTGCGGCAACAAAGACATGGAGGATGATGGTGATGGAGAGAAAGAACAAAGTGAAGGAAGCCATTGGCACTCTCTTAGTATCTACTCAGTGGGAGTGGGAGTGAAACAGAAAAAGTAAAAATGGGAATGTTTTTTAGTTTTTCATTTTTGTTAGAAATATGGGATTCGAGTCTGACTTTTAATTTAAAAAAAAAATTGAATTCATAATTTTTTAAATAAATATAAAAAAATTATGTTATTTAAATTATAATTTCTTAGATAAAAATAATGTTTTGTTCATATTAAAGAATTAAACTACATTTTTGCTCTAAAAAAATTTTATTTTTGATAAAATAATAAAATCACCTTAAAAAATGATACTTTGATTTTTAAAGATTATTTTAGTTTGACATAATGTGCTATTTTTTTTTTCTTAGTGACAAATAGTTCATGTATTTGATCCACTTTTTTGTTGAAATATTTGAAGAATTATTTATGAAGTTTATGCAAAAAAAAAATTGATACTAAATTTCTTTCAATATTTTTGAAATTTTTTCTATTTATTTAAAAATAATTAAAAAAAATCGCTCAGCAGGAAAATGGAAAAATCTCATTTATCTAGACAAGTTTGCAAAAATCATTTTTCAAAATTTTATTTCTAGAGTTTTTTTTTTCGAATATGTGTTTTTATCTTGAATAATTTAATTAAACTGAAATTATTTTTAGAAGGTTAAAATATAATTTTTTTTGGAAACGTTTTATCAAAGATCTTTTGAAACTAAAATGGTAATTTACTCCCAAAATTTATATTGATAGATAATTAGATACTATTTAAAACAAAAGAGTACTTTTTCAGAAGGTGCTTGAGAAAACTAAAAGCAACAAGTCAGAGAATATATGGATTTCACACCATTTTAGTTTCAAGAATGCTATGTTTATAACTATATCTAACAACTATATTCAACCGTGTTCGTTATAATTCAGTGGTTTAAATTATAGGATATAATAGTATAGTAGAGTGCAATATAATGTATAAATTTCTTTTGTATATCATATAATATAATCTTCTCCTATTTATAAGTTTGTGTCAGATAAAATTACTTTTATGGACAAAAATCTAGATACGTATATTGTTCAACTAAACTAATACAATTATTACAACATCAAATATCATGTTAAATGGTCAAATTCATCCCTAAAATATTATACGTTTTTTAAATTAGTTTTTAAAAAAAATTAATCAAATTCATCTTTTAAATATTTTAAATGAGTCGTGTTAATTTTTTTGTCATTTTTTTTTGTTGACAACGCCAAAATTTGTTAATTTAATACATTAAGTGATATTATAACATACACATAGAAGTCTTAATTGATTATTAGTATGATAGGTTTATGAAATTAGATCAAATCAAAACCTAATTGAAAAAAGAATTTGAGGCATTGGAATCCCTCAATTTTGATTGATTTGATCTAATTTCATAAACTTGTCATGTTAGCCGTCAATTAGGACTACTAGGTGTGTGTGATGGTGTCACTTAACTGTCACATCAACAAATTTTAACGCCGTTAATAACGAAAGTGATGGAATGACTAAAATGATTAACTTAAAATCTTTAAAGGACGGATTTGATTAAAAACATCTTTCGGAGATTAATTTGACTATTTACTTGGAGAAGTAATTACAATTCATCATTATACATGGCTTCTACAAATGGCACAACATTCTGATGTTTTAGAAGGTAAGTAGCAGCTAGTGATGCATGAAGTGCAGCACCATAAGGAAGTGCATCTTCATTGACTGTGAAAAAAGGTGAATGTAACGAGTGAAGCCTTTCATTTGATGCATTCTGCATTCCAAGCCAAAAGAAGTAGCCAGGTATAACCTCTTGATAGAACGAAAAGTCTTCAGCTCCCATCATTGGTGGAACCTCAATAACTTTACTTGCACCCAGCAAAGTCCCTGCCACAGTTTGAAAATGCTTGTGTAGTTTCCCATCATTTATGGTAGCAGGATAGAAAGGTTTCTCTCCCTCTAGGAAGTTCACTGTTGCGTTGCACCGCTGCACTGCGGCCTGCGCTACAATAACCTGCATATGATTCATGAAGAAGCAGAAAGCATAAACAAAAATCCAGAGAACAAAATTAATCATACATCAGAAAAAAAAAAAAATCAGCACCTTTCCTCATGAAATCGGCTTTAGCAAGTTCCGAATTGCAGCGAATAAACAAGTTCTTTAAGTTGCAACATAACTCATATAAGTTTGTTTAAAAAGGGAGAGTTTTAATTTTCATAATACATGTAGTGATTACTCATTTTATTATTTAAGTAACACCTTGATGAAATAGCCTTCTGGTTTAACAACCATAAGAAGGAAAGAACACAAGTTAATTGCTGAGGTTATGATGTAACAAAAGTATAGATAATTAATTTTAGTTAATGTTTAGCACATAAAAATTAATTTATTCTGCTACATAGCATACCTGCTCAATGCGCTGTCTCAGTTGCAAGAAACTTTCTTTTGAGAAAGCTCGGAAGGTGCCACCAATTGTGACAGAATCTGGAATAACATTGAATGCATCACCTCCTTGGAATTTTGCAACTGTCACAACCTACAGGGACATGCTTTACATTAGTATGAAAAAGAGTTATGGTCTCCATACACAAGAATAACCCTTAAGGAAACAAGTCTTTCACTAGATCCAACATGGCTTGAACATGTTATCTTGAGCTTGAAGTCACACAGAGACAACTTAACCGTTGTTTCAAGGTTCCCTTTGTTAGTGGAATGAAGTAAAAGGGAGGGAGTGAGGAAGGAAAGGCATTCAATTATCTTGTGGAGTGAGACACTAGTGAGTACAGTATATACAAAGAATCATTTCAGTTCTTTCAACAAACTAAGATCTCAAATTATGTTGTTCCAAACTGGTATTTCTGAAGTTTATGTGCATAAACACATTATGAAAGCTGAAAAATAGCTAAACAAATTAGGTTGCTATCTCAGGCCTTGCCATCATTTTCTATTGTTATTCTGATGCACATATACAGCACAATTCAGCATGTAGAAGAGAGGCTAACTACTTTTCACAGAAACAATTGCAAACAAGAGAATCATGGGAAGAGAAAATGAAGAAATCAACTGAAATTACCTGGGAATCCAGAGGATCGGATTCACGAGATACAAGGTGTTGTAAGCTAACAATCACATTAGAAGCTGCCAATATAGGGTCTATAGAATGTTGAGGAATAGCTGCATGACCCCCCTTTCCATTTATTGTTGCTTCAAAGAAACCACTTGCTGCCATTAATGTACCAGACCTTGAGCCTACTTCGTCTACACGAATATTAGGGGCAACATGCAATCCAAAGATAGCACCTACATCTTTTAAAGCTCCGGCTTCTATAACCTTTTTAGCCCCTGCACCTCCTTCCTCTGCTGGTTGGAAAACAAGTACAACAGTTCCCTGTTTGCGCAACGAAATAATTAGTCCATCGAAGATCTATTAACAATTTAGAAGATAATAGCAGGGAGAGATGGATGATGCTTCAGTAAGAACTTCTTCATCTGTTTGTTTTCTTTTCTCTATTCTCCTATATTCTAAGAAAAAGCACCAACAATTAATTCTTTCATGATTTAAGGAGAAAGTATTAGGTGCCACATTTTAGCTAAGACCTACCATAATCTTGTATGTTTAGCTTAAATGTTACTCTATCAATGCCATTAACATGATCCACTTAACTACCTAAGTGTTCCATTCCATGAACAGCTAATAATTTCTTCGATTTAAGATGTATGGCACATGATAAATATCATACTTTTACAAATTACAACTGTTGGTAAATTGGAATTGGAAATAATTTGGTATCAATCCCATATGTTGAACAGTTTAAGCCATCATTGATCTTAATATGATGAGAATTATAAAACCAAAAACACATAAGCATAATAAGAAAAGAACATAACATTATGCAGAAAGAAAAAGGGAACTATAAGAAAACAAACTTGGATCTCTTTTTCATGCTGTTTGAGAATGTTAGCAGCACCAAGAACCATAGTAACATGAGCATCATGACCACAAGCATGCATCTTCCCTGGTACTTTACTCTTGTGCTCCCATTCCACCATTTCCTAAGGTTATATACAGCAATAATTCAATAACATATATAAAAAAAAGTGAAAAAAAAAAGATTCAATGAATGCAAAAATTGAAGAATGACATGTTAGAGATATAACCATTAATGTTGACTTCTCCCATTAGATTAATCTTTTAAGATGAGTGGTTTGATACATAGTATCAGAGCACTATACAAAAATCAAGCAAATTCAAAAAGGCTGTTGAGAGGAGTATTAAAAGATATATCCATTAATATTGTTTTTTCTATCGACTTCAACTTTTGGAATGAATGGTTTCATGACATGGAAAAATTGCTTTTAAACTTGTAACAACAATAACAACCTAATTTCATGAAATAGGGTCAACTACATGAATCAATAGACATTGTACTATAGTATCAGGATTCAAAAGTTAAAGGCCTGATATGAAGCATGTGATAAGTAAAGAATATTTAGATATAGACTATGGAATTCATGTAATATGACCTGCATAGGAAGAGCATCCATATCAGCTCTTAGAGCAACAAAAGGAGGTTTTCCAGTTCCAATGTATCCAATAACACCAGTTCCAGCAACTGGATGCTTATATGAAATTCCCAATTTGTCCAACTCTATTCTTATGAGGTCACTGGTCTTAAATTCCTCATAGAGCAATTCTGGGTACTGGTGAATCTTCCTTCTGATGTTCACCATCCAATCGAAAGTTTCAGGCTTTTTGGCAAAATCGAGAAACCTGGTGGGGATTGTTGATGTTGATAATGATGAGAAGATGGGTGTTGCGGCAAGAAAGACATGGAGGATGATGGCAATGAAGAGACGGAACAAAGTGAAGGAAGCCATTGGTATGATGGTATCTACTCGACTACTCCAACTAAGTTGTAGGAAATGTGCGTGTCAGAGAGAGAGAGAGAGAGAGCACAAAAGTGAAACGGAAATGGAACCAGGACGGCTTCCCTATCACTACACGACACGTGGCAAAGTTTCTACTACCAATAATTATCAACTAATTAAATGGCCATCTAAAATAAACATTAAAGAAAACAACTTAGAAAATTAATTATGTATACTTATTTATGAATGTCTATTATAGTATTATTGACGAATGTTAACTAATAAAAAATATAAGAAAGAATCAAAATGACTGATTGATACTTTGAAACTCGATTTGGTATATTAGTAGAAGAAAAAAAATAAAAAATATTATTTATATATTAAAATTAGTTAACAATATATTTGTATATAAAAATATATTATTTAATAAAAATATTTTTTATATTAAATTTAGTTATTAATTTATTTTTAGTGTATATTTTATATTAATAATTAATTTTAATTGTAAATTTTGCTATATATCTATTATGGTTGTTTATTTAATTATTTTTAAAATATATTTATATTTAAATATATATTATGTATTAGTAACTGATTTTAATTAAAATAACATAGATCTTAGACAACTGCTTCCTATGCTATATTCTAATGATTTAAGTACTGTGTATACAAATTAAATTCCACTTGAAAATGAATAACAAGAAAAATATATTTTGCAGCTTTATACAAAATATATATATTTTTTATTTTGTATTTTACTGTTAGGATCAATATTTAAAATCATTGATTTATAAGATTAAAGATTTTTTTATCGTCGTAATTATTATTTTACATGCTAGCAATAATTTAAAGAAAAACAAATTAATTAGAGAATGATTATCCATATAAAGATATTTTTATGTAAAAATAATAATTAATACACATGTATTATGTTAAATAAATTCATTAAATATATCAAATTATCTAATATTTTTTAACTATTATAAAAAAATTATGAATAATCACCTAATTACAGTAGTTCACATATTGATTAGTGTCTATTAGTCTCATAGTTAAAAGTAGATTTGAAATGTGATGTAGACTAAGGAAATGAAATGAGAATCTTTTGAGTTCTAAAAATAAATAAGAGTTTTTATTTTATTTTATTCATATTGTGACACATTAACAATATTGATCAAAGGAAAAAAAAAAGTTAAATCTGAATTTTTATATTTAAAAATTCAATTTTAATAAATAAAAATAAAGTTTTGTTTTAATATAGTAATAACCTAAAAAATTTTATATTTAATCCAATTCAAAAATGCAAAAATTTTTTGTGTAAATAACTTATTATATATTACTACATCAATAAAAACAAATAATTTTTAAATTCAATACTTAAAAAATAATTTTGTTATAGGACATTATAAATCTTTATATTAACTTTTTTAACGCTAAAAGTTTCAATAATAATTCTTTTACATGCGAACGAGTTAAAAGATTATTTTTAATGAATTTATTTTTTTTTAAATTTATAAAAACTCAAATTTTTGTGAATTTAAACTAAAATATAAAATTTAAATTTATATTTTTATTCCTTTTAAATTTTTAATATTTTATTTAAATTTAAATATAAATATTTTTTATTAATATTTATATTTTAAAATTAATAAAAAATAATTTAATAATTTATTTACTCTCCATTAACTTTAAAACATAAATATTAATAAATTGAATTATTTTCTGCTACTCTAATTTTGCTGGTACTATTGTGGAATTATAAACAATATATATTTTATATTTTGTAGACATTGGCTGGAAAATGATGTGTCTGCAAAGTTAAAAAATATTAAGTAAACGGTAAATATTTGTATTATGATATGATGATATGATCTGAAATGGTAAATAAATATGAATATTTTTCATTTATTTAAAAACCCCCTTAAAATTTAAGTGTATTATTATTTATTAATTTGCCACCTGACAAGTGAAATGGTACAAAACCTCTTAGAGAGTGCAATGAAGTAGAAACTGAATTGAGGAAGGAAATATAGGGATAAATAGAAAGAAACCGCCAAAGATAGCATGTACTATGTATATCTATACGTGGACAATGACAAGAACACCCTTCTGTTCTGCCGAATGGCCGTTCCATTCTATGACACAACTACATTCCCTTCCAATTCTCATTTCACTTTCCCTTCTTCTTTCATCTCTCTCTTTCTATTTCCATTTTATTATTTTATTCTATCACTTTCTTAGAATGCCTCGCCTTTTGAGTTTCACATTCATTTAAAGGTTCGTTCTTTATTTTTTAAATCCCTTCTTGGAAATACTTGTTGAAGGAGGGGAATTTTTGTTTTGGAAAATGAAAGAGAATGTGGAACTGGTATTTGAGATTTGTGTGGTGATTCCCAAGAGAGAGGCGATTCTTAAAGGAGATGAAGACTTTGATTGCGGCAATGTCTTTGCCAAGGAGCTTAAGAATGCAGGCTTGGTTGTTGACAGAGTTATTGGCAATTCAGATGAGTTCTTCAAGGTTACAACAATTTCTTCCTCAAATTTCTTAATTCTTCATATATATACTGTGGCAGAATATCATTATTTTATTTTCTTTTTTTGTTCTCTGTTATGGTAATATGATTGATTGATTGATTGATTTCTCTTGAAATATTTCTATAATTATAATGTGAGATAGAGACAAGATAGGAAAGAATTATGTCTTTTTGCATTGTATTTGCAGTTACCAAACAAGCAATTTTGTGATACTTATTTTTGTTTTCAGTTGTGTCTAAGTTAAGCTTGTTCTTGAGTATTTGAAACTTAGTTGTTGTTTGTTAAGGTGGCTGCACCTTTGGAGACATTGGGGAGGGCTGCAGCTGAACTAAGAATCATGAAAAGAACTCACATTGGTAAGATAAATTTGCAACCTAAGCATGATGAAATGATGCGGCGCTTCATTGTTTATGTTAATGCATCTCATGTTCAATTGCAGGTATGGATTTGCAATTTGATATGGTGGAGGTTGATGCTTTTGTCAAACAGCCAGATGGTTCACTTTTTAGTTGGTACGAACGTTTTCAGTGCTACTGCCACTTAATGCACGGAATTGTGAGTTCTTGTCATAGCCGTTTATCAAATTTTCGATTATGGTCCTAATCAGGAATGTGCTTCAGCATTAGCTATAAACTAATACCAAATTTTCGTTTGTTTATTTAGTTGTACTTATTAGCAAATGCGCTCTTGTGATGAATAATGAACAATGTTTTGATCCTTGTTGTAACTTGAATATGCAGGTAAACAACAGCAAATCAAGCAGAATCCTTAAATTCAATAGAAGGGAAATCCGTTGGGAAGTCGGAGAGCATCTCCTTCCAAAATTGGAATCAGAGATCATTATTAAGCAAATATTTCCTTTGCATGGTGTTTTTCACTTACATATCCATTAATTTTTACTTTAGATTTTGCATTACTTGAAGCTTGGGCTAATATATATTGCTTTTGGCTGATAGATGACAAGATTAGAAAGAAACTCCTTAAAACCTGGGCTCTTCAATGGTGGGACTTCACAACTCAGCCAGTAGATGAGATTTATGCATATTATGGTTCAAAGGTGAACATGATTATGAGTTTTGGAACATTTTTTGAAAACATTAACTTGCATTCTCCTCATCCAATTTTCGAATGATGAACTGCAGATCGCAATCTATTTTGCTTTTCTTGGAATGTATACACAGTGGCTGCTCTTCCCTGCTGTGGTTGGGCTTATTGTGTACTTCATAGATTATGGGTAAGCCAATATGAATAGTTGGTTTGATAGTTTCTGTTATGATGCACCAGCACGGCGAGGGACATTGGGACACACCAACTTCAAAATTTTGCTGGACTTGAACATGACACAAAACACATACTTGAATGATTAATGACTTCAGACTTCCTTATTACATTTAGGTCAGCGAATTTAGTAGTGCTCCCTGCTTTCTTCATTGCGGTCATACTATGGGCTATTATGTTTTCTCAGTTCTGGAAACGGAAAAATGCTGCACTTTTAGCCAGGTAATATCTTTTACATAGTGTGTCTTGCTTCTATTGGGATCAGCACATTCAATTTGATATGAACGCCTTCGCTTTCTGCGATTCTTCACACATTTCTCTGTGGTCTTGTGTTGCAGGTGGCCTATTACCTATGGAAATGCAGTTGATGAAGAATACAAGGTTGTTGGCATGAAGGGTAATGCTCAACCCCGACAGAACCCAATGGACCTCATAAAATTACTCGAGGCTGATAGAGTGAAGGGAAAGAAAGTGTTCACGAAATATGAGTGGTTTAATCATCTTTTGCGAATCAGGAACGATGCACTCATTATCATCAGCATAATATGCCTCCAGTTACCATTTGAGTTGGCATATGCTCATCTTTATGAAGTTCTTAATAAAGATATAATTAAGTAAGAATCCAGGTCGTTCTTTTCATGCTTCTACTTTCTAGTGTTAATCTATTATTCTCTTATTCAACTTCTTAATTCTTTCTTTGAGTTGTTCTGTATTACTTCAATAATTCTAGGTTGTTCCCTTATAACTACTAAGATGACTCTCTTGTCAAATGCTGCGGTTCAGGTTTGGGCTCACTGCTATTTATCTTGCTACCATTCAGTACATTACTAAGCTTGGTGGCAAGGTTTCTGTTAAACTTATCATGTTTGAACACAATGAAAACCCGGAAACACGAGCTGATAGCTTGGTCTACAAGGTAAAAATGGGAAATTAAAAGGTTCCGTGTGCCTTACTTTTCCTTAATACTACTGGACATGGAACTTAAGGGATTACTCTCCTGTGCAGGTGTTTGGTCTGTACTTTATGCAGACATACATTGGAATCTTTTATCACGCGTTGTTGCACCGAAACTTTGGTACTCTTCGCAAAGTTCTGATTCAGCGGCTCCTAATTTCTGAGGTTCCATAGAATGATTTCCTTTTGTTATCCTTCTCCTTGCTTACCTATTTTTCTCCTACTTCAGTTTGAGGTTTTCCATTTTAGCTTATTTGAACAAAAGAAAACATTTTTCAGGTGGTTCAAAACTTGATAGAAACTTCATTGCCTTATATCAACTACAACTATAAAAAATATGCCGTTCGGTAAGAGCTTTTGTTGCTTTAGACATGGATCATGCAAGGTTTACTTTGTTTATGAGATTGCCACTGTGCAGTAGCTAATTACTGTTCATTGGTTAAGACAAAATAAGGAGAAGGAGGAGAAAGGATCATCTGGAACATTCCAGTTTACTTCTAGAGTAGAGAAAGAATTCCTTAAGGCTTCTTACACTGCCAGCACTGGCGAGGAGCTTGAGGATGGGTTATTTGATGGTACTTCTGAATCCACTAGTCTTTCAAATTGCACATAAATACGTAGTTCTTGGTTAATTTCATTTTGGATGATCGAATGTATGCACCAGTAAGAACTCAAAAGCATCACAAGACAAACATTTTGTGTGTATATATATTGGGTTTACAACGGTAACATTGTTTAATGGATTTAACTATAACATCCTTGTTTGATTGCAGATTTTTTGGAGTTGGCACTGCAGTTTGGAATGATTTTGATGTTTGCTTGCGCATTCCCACCTGCATTCGCTATGTCTGCTCTGGTATAAATGCTTTTGTCTGCCTTCCTTTTGTTTTCTCTTTTCGTTTAAATGACCCATAGTTTAACTATCTTTTATTAAACATTGTTATTGACAACTTAATTCCTACATATTCAGAACAACATTATGGAAATCAGGACAGATGCTTTGAAGCTACTAGCAATGATGAAGCGGCCTGTCCCTCGTGCGTCTGCAACAGTAGGAGCCTGGCTTAACATTTTTCAGGTATTTGGTTAATTGACTTTAGATCGTAATGCCAACTATTTCGCATGATCCTCTTCATGAGGGCGTCTCATTGCACAAGCCATTTGGTACCATTTGGGAAGGGCAAATCCCCCTCCCTTGCGGCACAAGCAAAGAGATTGTTTTTTTGGAGATATGAATCCTTAACCTCTAAGTTGCAACTTGCAAGATACCACAGATCCTACTATTGTGCCCAGTTTCATCCTCCAACAATCCCCTACAACTGATAGATTACAACATGTGTTCAACAAGTAATTTGTAATATAGAAGGTTCATTTTCTTAACTAGTGGATAGACAGGAACTTGCCAATATCCAGTTTTTAAGTATATTATGAAAATATTATTAGAACATGGAAGTTATTACAGATACTAATAAAAAACAAAAATGGTTAGAGGGTGTTTTAGTAATAAAAGTTGCATATCAAATAGGCAGATTGTGTTCTAACATGAATGAGTATTTCATCTCTAAACACTGTTCTTCATGTTATAAATCATTATACCTAGTTTTTAATTTTATATCACACTGAGAAGAGATTTTCTCTGTTTTGCAGTTTCTCATATTGATGTCCATTTGCACTAATTGTGCACTTCTAGCATGGCTATTCGATGAGGAGGGAAAATGGAAGATCGAGCCAGGACTCGTCGTGATTTTGATAATGGAGCATGCTCTATTGTTGATTAAGTTCGGTTTCTCTCGATTGGTTCCTGCGGTAATGGACATTATTTCTTCTCATTGTTTTAACATTCTACATTTCATTACTTTCCAATTCAAATTGTTTCATGTGACATGACACATTATGTTGCTCTATGTCACTGTTTTTCATCACAGGAACCAGCTTGGGTTAGAGCCGCCCGTGCGAAAAACAGTTCGCAAGCACGAGACATGTATACTAAGAGGCTCTTGAGGACCATTTCTGGAGGAGAAAAGACAAGAGAGCTGAAGAAGATTGAGTAAGTTTTGATGATGTTTATTTTTTTTGAATCTTAGAAGTCACTTCAATGCTGCAAGGTGGTGAAAAATTGCACAAGCCAGGCTTGTTATTTTTGTTGTATGTTGTTAGGAAGGGATTTTGTTGTTACTGTGGTGATAAGAAATTGCTAGGTAGACTTTTTTTTTTTTCCGACCGGTGTCTGAGGTTCGGCCTCGACTAATCCAGACCCAACCCGGCCGGTAGCATTTTTGGCTTTGATAGATAGTCTTCCAACAGGGATAGCTGCATTCATAAAGTTTCAAACTCCAGACCTTAGGTGTTGGTAATGCTACTTATACTATATAGCTCATTACTTATAATTGTGAATACATGTATTAAAATGAATTTAATTTTTTTTTAATAAGTATATCAGTGGAATGTAGAGTTTCAGTTTTATGTTTATTTTTCTGTTTTGGATTTTCTTGGATTAAAAAGGAATGTGATCTAATTATATTTCGGGTAAAGAGTTCTTTTTGTCCTTAACATTTGCGAGTTTTTTCAAAAATACTCCTAATGTTTAGTTTCATTCAATTTTGTCCTTAACGTTTTTTATTTGTGTCAAAACTATTTCTAAAAGTTTTCAATTTTGTCCCTAATATTTCACATGGAGTTAACAATTTGGGGGTAATTTTGATACAAATCGAAAACGTTAAAGATAAAATTGAATGAAACTAAACGTTAGGGATATTTTTGAAAAAATCATAACCTTTAAATAAAAAATCCTGATGACAAAATTCTATATTTCAATGCCGGAATTTCAATCAAATCAACTCGTATTATTTATGTCTTCAACAAATTCAATTATGTATGACATCCTTTACTAAGGGGTGTGTAGCAGATTGCTTGTCAAGATTACTGACAATTTATATTGGCTCGTAGAAAGATTACTAGACTTTGTTGCTGATAATGTTAAAATAATGAAGTATTTGCAATGCACGGATGATTTAATCGGCAATAGTTATATAACATACTTCAATATATCAAATGCCCCCATCAATAATATAATATAAAGTTACATTTTTAGTAATAGTTGAAACAACAGACATACAAACTATCTCAAGCTTTTAAAGAACATACGATACTACATAATTTATGACAAAGGGCATACATAATTTGTATTACGATCCATCGATCATATGGTTCATGCATCATAGCTATGTATATTCCATAGATTCAATTATTTAATGTCACAACTATGTTTATGCATAACCTGTATTTTCTCCATGTATCATGGTAAAAGATTTGGCTGGAAATAATGCATGAAAGTCTTCCAATCAATATCAGCTGAAGGCCTTGGTTTATGTCCGTCCTCAAAGTTATTTGATTCTACAATATTATTTATTCTAATAGTTAATTAGAAGACTCCAATTCATATATAGATATGCACACTAAATAATTGAATCACTCATATTAATTAATATACATTTTAATTTAAAAACATGATATAATATATTAGTTTTTAAGCATATAAAAAGTATATTAGATCATTTTCAATTGACATAAAGTTTTATAGAAATTATCTATATACGATATAAATTTCTAATTTAATAATTGATTTTGTAAAAATTTACACAAATAAAAAATTATTCAATGCCTCATAACATTTACCTAAAGTTACTAGCATTTTGATCCTTAATCATATTTTATAGGAAAAAAAATCCTAAACGGCCTCTGATAATTACTTCGAAAGACAATAAAATCCTTAAAAAAAAATTCAACCCGACCCCTGACCTTTTACTTTTATGGGGCTGATTAGTCTCTGTGTCAAACTTTTTTTGTGTACAGGAACTAATCAGTCCAAAAAAAAAAAGATCAAAAGTCGGGTTAGATGTTTTTTTTAGGGGTCTCGTAGTCCTTTTTAGATAATTGTCAATGATCGAGTGGGATATTCACTCTATTTTATAACAAGTTTATTTGCTTAATAACAATTCAAGAAGTGTTAGAATAGAATTATTATGTTTTAATTTCTAATTGCCAAAGAATATTCGCTTTTAGAATAAAGTTATACTTTTAATAAATAAAAGGGCTTATTAGAAAGAGTAAAAAAAAAAAAAGAGTTTTAAATAATAGAATGTCTCACCAATATCTTCCATGCTTAATGGTTGATGAGAAATTGAATGAGGATGGTAATCCCTTTTAGTTGAAAACATTGGAGAAGGAATAAGAGGTTGATAGTATCCAATCAAGTTTGTTGTATGAATATGGTGACGAGGATGTGCATCTTGCTCCTTTTCCCGTGGATTTGTATGTGGATTTTTTTGATGTTTTCTCTTTTTTACTGATGGCAAATTTGGATAATCAATTTGGTTATTTGTTGAATCTTCTAATAACGCAGAAACCTTTGCATTATCTGTTGGAAGTTTATACTCTAGTTAATAAATTAAAAAAATATATATTTAACAAAAGGATAGATGTATTAAGATTGTAAAGTCTTTAAATTTTAAGACATAAAAATAAAGTTCATGTCAAAATAATATAGGAAGGTTGAAAAAAAAATGTTTTATGAAGATTAAAAATCAATTATCACGTATTGTGTTTCACGTTTTCTTAATAAAGTAATTCAAGTATTCAACTAACAAAATAATTAGACATTTATAGTAAAACCAAATTTTCATAACAACAAAAAATGACACAATGTATTTTGATATTTTTATTCGTATTTTGATCATCAATATAAATCTAATTTTATTATATTCTTTATGAAATTTGATTGTAAATGTGATATTAGTTTGATTTTAAATGTAAATATATGGAACCTTTGTAAAGGAGGGGGGGGGGGGGGGGGGGGGGTTGTTAATATAGTTTTTTCTAAAAGTTGACAATTTTCTTAGTTGCGCCTTGGAGAGTTAAAAATTAATGGATATATATAAAATGTGAAGTCAAACTAATTTCACTTAGAGAAATATTATATGTATACTAAAATTAATCATCACAAATTTACAATTAATTATTATATATATACTATATATATAAAAATTTATATATTGTTTAATTTATTTTAAATGTGTATTTTATATTTTAATATATATTTTGTATTAATAGTTAATTTAAAAATGTTTGATAATAAAAAAATTAATAAAAAATAATCATAATTTATTTTATTTAATATTTATTAATTATTATGATAATTATTAAATACTAAATAAGACAAGTTGCTTCAATTATCATTTATTAGTATATTAATAGGCAATAACTGCCTGCTAATCCATCTTTTATAAATTAAACATGGATAATAAAAAAATATTGAGATTAAAAGATATGAAATAAGTTTTTTTTAAGAGTGCATAATAATGTTTGGTACTTAAAAAGTTCGTTTTGCTAAAAATCTAATCAACTTCTCTTCATAATAATCAGAATGTTTTAAAAATATATTTTCTTGACAAAAACCAGTAGCTATTATTCCAGTATAAACAAGATATTTATCAATTAACTTTTACCGAACATATCATTTATAATTTATTAAATAATAAACAACCCATAAAATCATTAATAAAAGAAGATAATATTATTGACCGATGGAGACAAAAAAAAAATGAAAAATAAATTTTAAATAATAGCCAATTTTTTGGTGTCTATTATTTGACGTCGAATTTTTATCTGAAATTATTTTGTATAATAAATTTTAAATATTTAAAATTTATTAATTTTTTATTTTAAATTAAATATATTAACTATTTTTTTTTAATAATTAGACACTAAACTTAGTCACTATAGCAATCACACCTTAAAAAGTATATATTATTAGAATGCTCACCAATATCTTCCAAGCTTAATGGCTGATGAACCTTTGAATAAGTATGGTGATCCCTTTTAGTTGAAGACATTGGAGAAGTAATAAAAGGTTGGTAGTATCCAATCAAATAATTAGTTGTATGAATATTATTATGGTGACGAGGAGGAAAATCTTGCTCCGGTTCTGGATTTGGACGTTGTGGCGGTGTTGGATATGGATCCATCGGTGGAATTGGTTGAACCGGTTCAACCGGTTTTATTTGCATTGGATATACCATGGATCTCTCTTTTTGATAGTAATCAGTTTCGCCACTTGTTGAATCTTCTAATGCATAATAAACGAAAAAACAATGTGTTAATTTAATTAAGATTGTAAAATAAATATTTTCTTGACAAAAACCATTTCTAGTGTAAACAAAATAAGCCAAAGATACAACTGATTTTATCAACATTTACCAAACATATTATTTATGATTTAATAAATAATAAAAAACGCATAAAAGTGTTAGTAAAGGATAATAAAATAGCTCAATTTTATTTTATTTAATATTTATTAATTTTAATAATAATGAATAAATATTAAATAAAATAAATTCTATCTATTTTTTGGTAGTCACGTTATTACCAGTATCCACAAGGTCATGTTTCTGCCCTCTTTCCATATCATGCAACAATGTTGGATGCTTCATCAAGTTGTTTCCTTTATCTTTGTGAGAGTACTTTACCCCTACATGTATGATATATTAGTAATTAATTAATAAAATTAAATAGGTTATTTTTATTAAAAATATAATTATTTATTAATGTGTCAATTTTTATTAGTTTAAATTTTTTAAAAATTAATTTTTTTATTACATAATATTAGAAATTTTATGATAAAAATTCAAAATACATATGACTCTTCTTATATCAATGTAACCTTTTAGGAGAAATAATTTTTTGAACAATTACTTAAGATCACCATATATATACTTATGTAAGAGTAACATTATTATAAAATATTCATGAAAGATACTAACAATAATGTTACTAACTTGCCTTATCTTGTTAACCATAATTAATTAACGCTACACTATTTTGATATATGAAAATATTTGGTAATTAAAAAAATTTAATCAAAATTTATTTTATTTAGTATTTATTAATTACTGTAATAATTAATAATTATTAAATAAGACAAGTTTTATTATTATTATTATTATTATTATTATTATTATTATTATTATTATTATTATTATTTTGCTTTTCTAATATTACCGTTTGATATACATCGAGTGTGTGTGGAGAAAAAAATGAAAAAAAAAATCAAAGAGAAAACTAATAACTCACCCTCAGATAGTTCACGAGTCAATACATGAGAGCACGAGTGAAGAAACACAAAAAGAATGAAGGGAAGATAGGCCTTTGAGTCAGTCATATGCATTGTAATAACAACTCTTTGCCAAGGCTAATAGAAAGAAATTAAAGTATGTATAATGAAGTGATCCAATACCTCATTATATATAAAGGTTAAGAATCGAAAATCGATAATAACAATAATAGCCAATATTGAAAGCCAAGAGTCATGTATGTAATTAGAAAAATACCATTATTTCAACTTTTATAGTTATTAACATGTGAATGGACCGTTCTAATTTTTCTATTTAATTCCCTTTCTATATATTTTATGTAAATTTGCTGGTCGTGTGAAAACCTTTGCAATTTGCTCCTCTTCTATACGTCCTTTGCACATTGCATAGAAGCCCAAGTTAATAATGAAAGCATCGAGTGAGATATATAGAAATCGGTTGTCAAAATATATAGCACTGGTGTTTTTATTATAAAATTAAATTTTTTAAAATAAATTATATTTCAATATTTAATTTTTATTATAAAATTTTAAAAATAATAATATCTATTTTTTAATAAATATTAAAGATTTTATCAAATGAAAGGAAAAAAATGAGATTCGTATTCTATTTCAGTACTTTTTGTGCCGTGAACGATTTATGGGTTAATATTTTTCTTGTTAGAAGTGTTTTTTAGATAGTCGCTTTCAAGTTAAGGGGAATAGATTCTCTCAATTTTTTTTTTAACAATTGAGAGAGTAAAATGTAATCTCTTAATATTAATTTTATAAGTGAAATCAAGAAAAAATATGAGAGAAAAAGTATTGAAGAGTTAGAGATCACATTTTACTTACTCAATTGTTAAAAAAATTAAGAGAATCTATTTAAAATACCTAAAAAAAAGTGTCATAGCAACAACCGTGACATATTAGACTATATTGGTTAAAAAAGCTCAGAAAAAGGAAGAGAGAACTCCTTAATTATTTTAAAGGAAAATGTTTTACAATAAAATTAAATGTCACTTTTTAAACTAAATTTTCAATTATGTCATCGCACGACGCTACTTTTTCTTCGTCGTCATCGACGTCTTCTTCTTTGCACGTTCAATCAAATGCGCTACTTCTTCATCGTCATCGTAGTCTTTTTTTTTGCACGTTTTTTCTTCAGTGTTGTTGTTATCGTTGTCACTATAAGAAAATGCTAAAATAGTGACCGATTTTAGCGACAAAAAAAAATTTGATTGCTAATAGCGATCGATTTAGTGACCGATATAGAATTTTCAGGACCAAAAAAGTATTGGTCGCTAAATTATATTCAGCAACTGATTTTAGCGACCAACAAAATCAGTCACTAATAGCAACCGAATTAGCGACCGATAAGATTTTAATACAACTAGAATAAAGCTGATCACTAAAATTGGTCGTTATTTGTAATTTAGCGACCGAATTAACAATCAAAATAGAAAGTAACGTCTTTGGGACTGTTGGTCACAAAATCAGTCGCTCCCGATTTTGCAACTCATAGTGAAATAGAGTGAATAACTGTTTGATCGCTAATTCGGTTGCTAACACACTGGTCGCTAAATTGGTTGCTAATTATTAAGTTAGCAACTGTTAATGACTAATAGAACCAGTCACTAATAGCCATCAAATTAGTGATCAATTAGTTTTATACAATCAGAATAAAATTGGTCGCTAAAATTAGTCTAATATGGGAATATGGAGATTTTTTTTGAACTCAATGAGATTACAACAGGGCATGCAGAATAAAAGGATTGGAATTAATTTATGTTTTTTATTTAATGTGAATATACTGTGTAACACTCTTACTATTAAAATGTCACGTTTTTTACTGTGCCACTTTAATAGCAAGAAATATTAGACGACTTCATATACTTAATAATAAAATAGGAGCCGTTGACTCGAAATCGTATCTCTGTTTTCTTTGAAAAGGCGAAAAAATATTTTATCTTGAAAACAAACAAGCATATACTTATATACAAAAGTTTTTACATAAGTAGCATATGAATATAATATATATGCAAAACATATAATTCCTATCCCTTTTACAGAATATAATATTGATGGCGAGGGATAAATAAATAATAACTAAGCAACATCGAATAAGCAAAATGCAATAAAATTCTTCGTGAGCCTCGTTATCCGTCTCCTGAAAAGATAAAGTTGTAGGAGAGTGAGAACCTAACCACACGGTCTCACCACAGAATTTCAGAATTGTCATAAGAAGATATTTAACAAAAAAATCGTTTTCAAGCTCAATGATTATCGCTGTCTTATGAATCATTTAAAAACCAATGGTTTAACCATAAAAAATTCAAAACCTTTTTAAAAGAAATCAGTTAATTGTCCAGAAATCCAAACTCATTTTTCTTATAAAAGAATCTTAAAAATTTTCTATCAGTATGAATGATCAACCTGTTCCAAACATGGGTTCATTAAGTCTATACTGAACCAGCTTGATATTTCATACTTTACTAAATCTTAATCAGAAACCAACCACGAAATCAATCAACACTATCATCAATTCAGCACCAATACTCAATCAACAAAAGTACCATACTAGAGCAAACACAGGCAAAACAGATAAGGAATGCACAAGTATAGATATCTGTTACAGCAAATAGTTCAAATAATAGTTACTAACAGTTAAGCAATTAGGCAAAAAAAAAAAACAAATTCAAACTCAAATAAAGCATGCAAATGCATATGATGCATATCTACGCTATGGCTAATGAGTTCATCTGTCGGTTATACAGCCAACTCGACATGTCCTGGTAGCTAACCATTCGACAATCCCTCTGTACGCGCATCCCCAAGCTCAATAATATTAATGGAAAAAATTCCAAGCTCATCCATGGGGAGAGACAAAGCCCTAAGCTCAAATTCATATCTATATGCATGCCCATGGAGAAAACCGAAGAGTTAAAGTGCCCAGTCACCTGTCTCAATTTTGTAAGTCTTATATACTTTTAATTCATTATCATCATCAATTCATATCTCATTTCCACATTCATTTCAAAAATCATACTTTAAAACAAATCCTCGTCATCCTTTATTCAAATTCAATCATCATCATCCACCCTCTCATTCCATTCATCAACAATCCCAATTCAAAACATAATTTATTCTTTTCTAAATAAATCAAACTTAAAATATATAATCTTTAAAACCAAATCTTTTTAAATAATTACTTCAAACGAAGTTCCAATTTTTATAAAATTTTGACAGCATCTCTTCTAAAATTCAAACTCTGCCACCCTTTTTGGGTCCCATCCAAACATTCCTCAAATCCTTCTCAACCATTTCCAAATCTCAATCATTTTCCAAAATTCAACCAGTTCTTATATGAAATTATTTTCAAATCGAACCAATTCTAATAATAAATCTTTTTCAAAATCAAACAAATGCAGATATTAAATCATTTATAAAATCAAAGTAATTCAAAATCAAACCGCTTCCAAAATCAATTTATTTTCATATCTCTAATCATTTCCAAAGCCAATTCATTTATATTATCAAATTAACTTCAAAATCAAGAAAAACCACTCTTCATAATAATCAACTCAATAACCTTACAAATCAATTTCTTATCAACAATTGCACACCACTCAAGCAATCAGTAATCCAGTCCAACAAACATAATCACAAAAATATATTTTTCACATTAATATCTATTTATAACAACTCTGTAACATAAAATAAATTTTAAGAAAAATTTCTACCTCAATTATTCACAATTCGCATAATTAAACGCATTGAATTCCTTTTTCCCTCAACTCATCACAACAGAAGCCACAATCGCAGTTCTAAATCACTTCTGCAGTAACCACAGCTACTCTAATCGCAATAAGAAATAATCAAAACTCAATCAAATAGCAAATAGCTTTGCAAAACCTCAACCACATATAATAGAACAACAACTAAAAGAGTTTCGGAGCAAGAACGAATTATTGTACCAACAAGAAACTAAGTATAGCGCAGCCGTAGCTCCATGGGTTAACTCTGGCAAGCTCCAACAACGGCGGCTTCAACCAGCAGCGAAAAAACTCACTGCAACAACATCATCAAACATATACGATTTAAGCGACAACCAATACCGTAACAAGGATTTCAACGGACAAGGAAAGAAATCTGAAACAAGGCTAAAGCTTACCAAGAAGACGGAGGCTCTGACACTCGGGAGAACAAAACCTGGCATAAACGAACCAGAGCTAGAACCCAAACTGGAGTGGGATGGGATTTGGTAGCTGCAAGGGCATCCTTTGGCAGCTGTAGCTACGGTATTCCGGCACTGTTCAGTAAGCAGAGCAGAACAGTGGCGAAAACTTCCACTCCCGTCACCTCCCCTCTTCCGGCGACAAACTCTTGCAGCAAGGATGACCCAACTCCAACTCCGCTCCAACCCTTGGCAGTTCACCCCTCTTACAGAAGAGTGAAACTTCTAAGGTTGAAACAAGTTCAAACCCAATGCTATCTTCTCCTCCAACATTAGAGTTCACAGCGGTGATATCAGAAGAGAGAGGACTTTGAATCTGTTACATGCAACTTACCATCTCTCTCATCTTTTTTCTTCAAGCTCCTTTGATCTTGTCCGTTGAGCTTTGCTTTGCCCCAAGATTTATTTCTGATTGTTGATAAACTTCTGACTATATTTGACTTCACTTTCTCCATGGTTGCTTGATTTGTACTTGAGACTTGGTGAATTTCTTCGATATGTGTTGGAGTAGCTCAAATGAAAAAATTAACTTTTGAAGATGTTCTGATCGGATGCAATCTTCTCTTTTGTTGTAGCTCAAAAACTTGCTTGAACTTGGTAACATATTTTTTGTTCTTCACTAAACCTAGCCCTAAAAATTTCCTATTCTTTCTTTCTTCTTTGTTCAAAGATTGACGTGATAAAAGAGAAGAGAGAGGAGAGAGGAGAGAGGAGAGAGGGTTTGACTTTCGGTGGAAGCTAAAATAAATTTCAATTGAATTAAATTTGGGGTTCAAGTTTCTGAAATAGTATTTTTTATGCTTCTTCGAATGGGTTTGAATCTTTGTTTTGGATGAGAAACATTTATGGTAGAGGTACTTGACCATTGGACTATAATTGTGAGTTTTGGGCTGGTATGTATGTGAGCTCTATTTCTTTTTTCTTGGGCCCTTGTTACTTAATTAATTTTCTTTACACAAACACAACAAAATCATACAAACAAAAACCAACTTGGATTGGTCGAGTGGTCAACTCACTCGTCCGTTTAAACAAGTGTCGGGGGTTCGAAACCCGCCTTGTGTATGCTGTAGAGGGTGAATTCTCTAATTGAACAACTACCCCACCTATAGGAATACTATCAGGAGGTTTAATATTGTGTAATTCTTGATTTTAGACAGAAGAGGTAGGAATAGGTGATACAGGTGTTTGGGAGTTTTGGGCAGACTGAGTAGTAGTTGATAAGTCATTGGTTTGTGTGTGAATAGAAGGGATTGGAGGTTGTGTTTGATCAGAAGTAGTTGGAAAGGTAAGTATTGGTATAGAAAGAGTAGTATGAGGAAACTGAGATGGGTTTGATACAGTGATATTTGATGGAAAAAATTCTGCATAAGGGAATTGATTTTCATCAAACAAAACATGTCTTGTGATGAAAATTTTACCACTTCTTGCAAAGCATTTATAGCCTTTATGATGTGGAACATGCCCTAAAAAGATAGCTAAGTCAGATTTATGCAGAAGCAAAACTAAGCAGAGCTATCACGTCCCCCCATCAAGCCAGAATCTCCCACATCCGATTGAAGTTGAAGTGAATAGGTAGAAGCTTTTCAATCTTTTCACATCTTTATTCATTATTTTCTTTTAATGTCTCTGAATTTATATTTCTCAGTAGATATATCCATGAACTAGGCAGAGTTATCAAGTCTAATCACAAGCATATGCCAGGTTTTAACTTCATATTTCAAACATCTATGTGGAAAATGGTCCTGCAAGACAATATTTGTATGCGAATATTTAAAAGTAAAAAATAAAATATTTAAAATAAAAAATAAATCATATAAAATTTATTAAATATTATTTGTTTATCTTTTTTAGTAACTTAAGTACAAAGTGATAGACACCATAGTATTCACCTATTTTTTCATACAACTCATATACACACTCACACACCTTCTAACACCCCGCTGCCTTTATTGAGACTTAACCTAGAGATGTAGTTTATGAAGCTTACATGTTTGCCACTAGCCTCCTCACCACCTGAAACATCTGATAAGATTTAACAGTAAAAGCTACCTAATCTTAGTCAATAATGTTGCTTTGTGATGAAAAGAAAGGTTTTTTCTTTTCTTTTTCTCCTCTCTTGTTGCTGATTGACAGAGAAAATCATAGGCTTTTTTCCCACTCTGATCCTACTGCCAAATAGAGTGAAGGCCTTAAATCCTAAAAATTATACTTGTTCTTTTTCTTCTTTTGTGATCTGTGGTGATATATAGCTGAGTTGCTGTTAAGGTAAGAAGAGTCAATAAGGTTCTTAAATGCAGTTTTTTATTTTCCCTTTTTTTTTCCCTTTCTTCTGTACAAGGAATTGGTAGTGAGTTGGTAGTTTCAATGCAAAAGATATCAATGATAATCATAATAACAATAACCATAATAATAAGTAATCTTGTGGTGGAAAATTAAACCCTCTAAGGAAGCTAAGTAAGCACATAAAGTAGTTCTATGTTATTACTGTTTTTGATGAAATTAAGCAAAGTTTTTCAGAAGAATTAAGTAACCATAATATATAAATAAATAAAAGAAATAAGAGAAATTAATAAACAATGTCATAGTCACTAATTAATTTTGGTGAAACTGAAAGGATAAAGCTCTTTTAATCTTAGGTTGTGTTAGAAATAAGAGACTTAACTGGAGAAAGGATGGTATATTATTGAATGTATTCAAGTTGTATTGTTTGAAATGATACAATATAAAAGGGTATTTATAGAGTCTAAAAGAATTATAATAATAAAGACGTATTTTTATAATAAATATTCAGATATACTAAATAATACTCTGCACTTTTTTTTACTTTCTTTTTGTTTGAGAAGAAAAATCAATTTTCAGTTTTCTTCTTCAGTTCGTTCGTCGCATTAGGTCATAATCGCTGGTTCGTTAGTACTCATATCGCATTAGATCATCATTGCTTTCCAGGTTCATTCGCATTTCTCATATCGCGTTACTTTCTCTCTTGCTCTTTGTTTTTGGCTTCCATCTGATTAGAAGGTATTTGATTGTTTCTGTCTTTGTTGACACGTGAAATTTGAGATTTGTTTCTTTGTCGTATCTACCTTTTCAGCTTATTTGCTAATCATTTATCTCGTTTGCAGCTCCTTTATTGAGTGTTGCCATTGCTTAATGAATTTAGTAATTTTTAGGTGGAGTGAATAGAGGTTCAAGAACTTATGCACACTGGGGCGGGACTAGCCTGCTCGTCACCCCTAGTTTTGGCATCATTTCTAATCAAATGGACTATTTCAATTACAATAAAATAGGATTATGTAATACATTTTGTGATTTTGATTTTTAAATTAATAATATATAATAAATTTAAATTTCAATTACAATGAAATAGATCATATGATATATATATTTTAGTTATAAATTAATAGTTAATAATAGGTTTAATTACTTTGTTAGTCTCTAAAGTTTTACCAAATTTTTAATTAGATTCTTATACTTTTTTTTTTCTTTCAATTGAGTCTCTACACTATTTTAATTTTGTAATTAAGTCCTTCTTAGTATAAAAATATTAGAATTAACTGAATATTTTTTTACAAATTGAAGATATTTATAATTAAAAACTTAATTAAATATTTGACAACATGCATTTTGGTAAAAATATTATGTTAATTTTAACATTTTTAACATATAAAAGACATAATTACAAAATTAAAAGTAGTGTAAGGACCCAATTGAAAGAAAAAAAAGTATAAAAATTTAATTAAAATTTAATGAAACTATAAAAACCAACGGAGTAATTAAACCTTAATAATAATATATAAAAAAATAAAATAAATAAATAAAAAAGAGAGATAAAAAAAGAAAAAAAATTATTTAAAAAAATAATTTAATTATAATAAAAGAGTCACATGTGATATATTTTAGTTTGATCTTCAACAAATCATCTTCGAATATAGAATATTATTTACTTCGTTTCTTTGCATATTTAGACAAAAAAAAATTAGTTTGAAATTAATAATATAATGGATTTTTGAATCACAAGCTTCTCACATTGAATATATTTTCTTATGCCTTATTCTCTAGCAAGCACCAATCATCCATGGTACAAGCCAATCAAATATCTGTTGGCCATTATAGATTTATAGTAAAGATAAAGAGGTGGAGATCGCATGCTACGGAGATTGGGATATGCGTGTAATCTACATCTTTCATATTATTGTCATGGGATGCCTATAGATAGCGGTTAGGTAAATGTGCAAAGGCAAATTTTTTGTGAAAGGCAGAATTAAGTAAAAAGTGGAAATTATAGTTAAATTTGTAAGAAGAGTATCGTGCATTGCTTATTGCTTATGATATATTTTTTTTAAAAAATTCATTATAAAAAACTAATATACACTCTTTATTCTTTATTGAAAGGTTATCTCACTGTAACATGATCCAATGTGTAATGTCCTAACTTACATTTTTCCCAACCATGAGATACTTTTGAGGTATTTTTGAATTTTATATTACCATTTCTCAATCTTGAATTTGACCATTTTCCATATTTCTAAAGGAAAATTCTAAATTAAGAGGATGATCAAACATTATTAAAATAGTAATTAAAAATTATTAAATTAATTTATGCTTCAAATATGTTTAATTAATAATTTCTATGTTACATGCAGATTTTGGTGATTAGATTCAATGCAATTTAAAGTTCAAATATACTAAATAGATTCAGTCTTGTACAAAAAATCCTAACTAATATGTGGCTGAATTATTTTATTAGGCAACTTGAATTGGGTTAGGAAATTATGGTGCAGCCCAAAAATTATTATGTTGAAAGACCAACAAAAGCTTGGTCCAAAATTGAAAAAGAGAGAAAGCAAAGGCCGCATGCTTTTCACGAACACTAACTTTTCTCTTTGAATGGATTTCAAATTCAATTAACTTGTATTAATAGCATTGAAAACATGAAAGAGAAAGTGAGAATTGATTTGATTGCTTTTAATGAGTTACACGTTACTAAGCATGGGAGTGGAAATTAACTCATTTTAATTTCATTTATCAAATCCATTGAAAAGCTTTTTCTCCCTTCTCTCTCCTTTCTTTCTCTCTTCTTCGGTCATGTCAGAGAAAAGAAGAAGAAGTAAATTATCAGAGAAGAAGTACATTAGCAGTGAAGCTATGAATAAGCAAGAGGCCAAGGTGATGATGGCTCTTGCAAAAAGAAGATCTGGCTGAGATCCTTACCACAAAAGGTAAGATGTGGTGAGGAAGCTTCAAGATCTCCATACCTAGAAATGGAAGAAATCCAATTCGGTCAGAGAAAAAGATCCTTGGGGTATGGTTCGTCTCTACTTTTGTTTATCCATCACAGGAGGTAGCTATTGTAGCTACGTGAGGAAGAAGGTAGAAGATAGAGCAGATGGAGCTGTCAAAGATCAAGCATTCATCAAGGATCAGAAATTCTTCTTGGGGATCAAGTCAAGATGGAAGGCTCAGATTGATGAAATTTGATGAGATTGGATGAGAGTGAGGTAATTGCATGTTGGATTTTGCATTCGGTTTCCTCTTCTCTCTGTCCGAACCAGTTTTGATTTTGAAGAAGAAGTTGGCTCGGTTGAACCGTTTCAGCTTTGGAGGCTTCCCCTTCTAACAGAAGTTCTTCTCTTTTTTATTTAGTTTTGTCTGTCTTGAGTCTCATGGTGAAAAAGACAAACAGTGTGAGGTTTGTAAGAAAAAGCCAGTGAGCAAAAAAAGTCAGAGGATACAAAATTAAAAGAAAAAGTCATAGGTGTCTTAAAGGTCCTTTGTACATCTATGTGTTGTGTATCATGATTCTGTGGAAATTCCCTTGCAAGTTGGATTAACACTTATAGTTGAAAGTTTGGTAGGTGACCAAGTCAAGTTCAGGATTATGGATAGATTTTGGACTTGTCCCGGATAGAAAGGGTAGTTCTTAGGAAGAATTGGTGTCTGTAATCAGATTGATTATAGTGAAATTCCATCATTGTTATGATGGAGATGGGACGTAAGCTGCATTGTACCTAGCAGCTGAACTTTTTTCAGAGAGAATAAAGAAAGTACTTGTTTTTCTTCAACTAAGTGGTGAAAATGGATGAAGAATGGCTACTAAGATGTAAAATGTTAATAATAACAATAACAATAACAATAACAATAATAATAACAATAATAATAATAATAATAATAATAATAATAAGTACTAACTAAATCCAAGATTTCTTTTTCTGTAAACAAAATCAATTAATACATGCACACACTTGAATTTGATGGTTATCAGTGACTAAAAGAAGGGGGTTGAATCTTACCCCTTTTTCTGCTGAGTAACACTTGATGCCTTTTAAGAATGCTTTAGGAAATATTTTTGCTTTTTGTCTCGTCACTAGTCAAAGAGACATTTTCTTTTCGTCTCGTAACCAATGAGATGTTTTTCAGATGTTTTTCAATTTTGTCTCCTATGCAACAGAAACTGTAATGGAGTAGAAGAGAAAGAGAGAATCACACTAAGAAGTATCCTGGTTCAGCTACTAAGTGCAATGCAGCCTACGTCCAGTATCCATCACAATAGTGACGGAATTTCACTATAATCAAACTGATTACAAACACCAATTCTTCCCTAGGAACTACCCTTCCTATCCGAGACAAGTCCAGAATCTATCCCCAATCCTAAACTTGACTTGGTCACCTACCAAACTTTCAACTGCTAAGTGTTAACCCAACTTGCAAGGAGATTTCCACAGAATCATGATACACAACACATAGATGTACAAAGGACCTCTAAGACACCTATGGCTTTTTTTTCTTTAATTTTGTACACTCTGCCTTTTTTCTCTCACTGGCTTTTTCTTACAAACCTCACACTGTTTATCTTTTTTACCATGAGACTCAGACAGACAAAACTAAAGAAATAAAATACAAAATAGAACACATTGAAGGAGAATAACTTCTGTTAGCTTTGGGTAGCTATGAGAACTCTGTGCTTACTCTCCTTATCTCAAGCCTTGGCCGTTCACCCTTATTATAGAAGGGGAAGCTTCCAAGGTTGAAACGGTTCAACCGAGGCAACCTTTTTCTTCTTCAATATCAAGACCGATTCGGACAGAGAGAGGAGAGAGGGAAACCGAAAGCAAAACCAACATGCATGTACCTCTCTCTCATCCTTTCTCATCAAGTTTCATCAATTTGAGCCTTCCATCTTGACTTGGTCCCCAAGAAGGAATTCTGACCCTTGATAAACTCTTGATCCTTGACAGCTCCGTCTGTTCCATTTTTGCTTCCTCCTCCACGTAGCCTCTTTAGCTACCTTCTGTGATGGATGAACAAAAGTGGAAACGAGCTTCACTTCAGAGATCTTCTTCTTTGACCAAAACGGATTGCTACCACTTTTGGCATGGATATCTTAAAATTCTTCTCCACATCTTGCCCTTAGTGGCAAAAATCTTAGCCACGCCATGTTGTAGATCTTCTTTTTGTAAGGGCCATCATCACCTTTACCGCTTGCTTGTTCATAGCTTCTCTGCTTCTACCTCTGATAACTTCTTCCATTTTCTTTTCCTGATGGAAGTGACATACCAAAACAAGAGGGAGAAGAGAGAAATGAAAAAGAAACTTTGGAAGTAATGAATAAAATTAAAATCAATTAAAATTCACTTCCTATCCTTATGCATTGTAACGTGTGAGATATTAAAAGCTACCAAATCAATGTAAAATTTCTCCAATGCAATTAAACCAAGTTAATTGAATTTGAATTCCACCAAAAGAGAGGAGTGCGTAACCGAACCACTTCTCTTTCCTTTCTTTTTCTTTTCAAATTTGGACCATGAAGAAATTGGTCTTTTAACACAAGGTTTTGGGCTGTTCCATAATTTTCTTGCCTAATTCACATTTGTTAACCATTAAATATATCAGCCACGTATCATATAAAACTTTTTGAACCAAAGGCTGAATTGTTTGTCAATATTTTGAGCTTTTTGTTGTTTATGCCCAATGGTCAAAATTCTGCATATAAAAAAGAAATTATTTATCAAATAGTTTGAACCCAAAACCAAATTAATAATTCCTAATAATAATTTTTAACAATGTTTTAATCATCATAATAATTTAGAGTTTTCCAAACTCAACAGAATTATCGCTAGAATTGTGTGAAAAAAATTATCAAATATTTGACTAGCGATCAGAGAATTATTTTTCATCCTTGCACTAATTTGGAGCTTTTTGCTTTTTAAGATTCACATTGAGACTGACATTGATAATATAGAAGATTAACATATGAATATTATATTTCCATTCAAGCATTGAAGATTGAGTATAGAAGACTTGATTAGTAACAATTCGGACTAAATTTGGTTACAAATCTCATGATTGAGTTCAAAATCCGTGTCTCTGGAATTCCACACTATCTTCTACTGTGATTTGTGATAATATCAGTGCTATATTTTTTTAGCAGTAAATTCAATTTTATGTAACAAAATCAAACACTTTGAGTTTGACTTACACTTTGTTAGACAACAAGTAGTCAATTAACAAAAATTACATAGATTTTTTTAATTGGAAGGCAAATTTGTTAAATGATTTTTAGCTGTTACAATATTCGGGGGTTGAGAGGAAATGGCAAATTAAGTATGATAAAATCTTTAAAGAACTGTTATAAGCTCAACATGTTAGGTTTGATTTAAACTAAGAGGCAGATTTTTACTAAATTTGATGTTGCAAGAATCTGGGGTTCTAGGTCTGTGGGATGGGAGTATGTGGAGTCGGCAGGGGCCTCGAGGGGTTTGTTGCTAATTTGGGATGAGGAGGTGTTCAAAGCCAACAACTGTTATAAAGGGGAGGGATGGTTGTGCGTTGAAGGAGTGATAACGAAAAATAATTTTAATTGTGCTTTTTGTTTGGTATATGGGGCGCATGAGAGAGAGGAGAAGCGGGTTGTCTGGGAGGAGTTGAGTTATATTGCGGGTCTGTGTCAGGTGCCTTTCTGCTTCTTCGGGGATTTTAATGAGATTCTTCATATCGAAGAGCGTAAAGGGACTAGTAGTTTACCGGTGTCAGCAGAAGAGTTTAGAATTTGGGTACATGATATGCAGTTGATGGACTTGCCTCTGAATGATAGGAAGTTAACGTGGTTCAGGGGTCGATCTTGCAGTCGGATTGATCGGATCTTGGTTATATAGAGTGGGTTGAGGAATTTCCTGATGTTCGACTAAAAGGTGGGCCTAGAGGGCTGTCAGACCACTGTCCATTGATTGTGGAGGATAAGAGGGTTGGGGATGGCCCCCGACCTTTCAAAAGTCTAGATTCCTGGTTTACGCATGAGGGTTTCCTGAGCATGGTTAAAAATAAATGGAGAAATTTGGGAGATGCGCAGTTCACTAGTAAGTTGAAGGTTTTGACAGGTCTGCTACGACTATGGCACAAGAACTATTTCAAGGATATGGATAAGAGACTGAAGATGCTTGAGGAGGAGATTAATAAATTGGATAATATGGTTAGTGAAGGTATCTATGATGGTACGACGGAGGCTAGAAGGAAGGCGTTGGTGAGCTATTGCCAGAAGTGGTATGTTAGGAAGGAGCTACACTGGAAGCAGATGTCGAGGTCTCATCATGCTAAGTACATGGATAAAAATACTAGATACTTCCATAATATTGCCTCGGCCAGAAGACGAAATAATAGGATTGATGCTCTGATGATCCATGGCCAGTTAGTGAGGAATCAAACAAGAATAAAAGTTGCAATTAGAGGCTTTTATAAGGACCTGTATCGGTAGGAAGTTGTTCTGAGGATCAAATTTCGAGATGGATTGGTAAGACAGATTGATGGAGCAGAGGCTGTAGCTTTGAAGGTGATGCTGTCTGTGGAGGAAATTAGGGAGGCTGTTTGGGACTGTGAATCCTCTAAAGCCCCGGGCAGTGATGGGTACAATCTGAACTTCATCAAACGATGCTAGGAGGATATTGGTCAGGAGTTCACTGCAGCGGTGATGGGGTTCTTCCAAAGTGCTAAGCTACCAAACGATGCAAATGTCACGTGGGTGACGCTAGCTCCGAAGTTTGTGGATGCTAAAGAGATCAAGGATTTCTGACCGATTAGTGTGGTGGGATGTGTGTATAAGGTAATCTCCAAGGTCTTAGTGCGGAGAATGAAAACAGTAATGCCGGAGCTGGTAGGAGAGACACAGAATGTTTTTGTTAAGGGTAGGAAGATACATGATGACGTCCTCATTACTTGTGAGACAGTTCACTGGCTCAAGTCGAGGAGAAAGAAGGCGGCAATCATAAAGCTAGAATTTTAGAAAGCCTACGATAGAGTTAGATGGAGCTTTGTGGATATTGTGCTTTAGAAGATGGGTTTTGGTCAAAAGTGGAGGAATTGGGTGAAAGAGTGTGTCAGTACGGCATCTATGTCTGTCTTGGTGAATGGTTCACCGTCCAAGGCGTTTAAAATGGAGAGGGGATTAAGACAAAGGGATCCACTATCTCCTCTGCTGTTTGTGCTTGTGGTTGATGTGTTGCATCGAATGTTGGGAGAGGCTATAAGAAATGGGCGCATTGCTCCATTGCTGGTCGGGAGAGATCATATTAAATTGTCTCATCTCCAGTTTGCAGATGATACAATCTTGTTTTGCCCCTTGGAGACAGAAACAATTGCGAACTATAAGAGGTTGCTGCGTTGCTTTGAGTTGATGTCTGGGTTAAGCATCAATTTTGATAAGTCGAATTTGATCCCAGTCAATTGTGAGCAGGAGTGGGTGGAGCATGTATGTGGTCTTCTGGGGTGTAAACAAGCGGCGCTTCCTATTAGATACCTCGGTATCTCTTTAGGAGCGAATCATCGGCTGGTAAAGACTTGGAAGCCGATCATAGACAAGGTGAAAGAGAAGCTCAGCTTGTGGAAGGCAAAGGTCTTAAACAAATCAGGTAAGCTAGTTCTCATCAAATTGGTCTTGAACAGCTTACCGATTTATTACCTTAGCCTGTATAAGATGTCGAAGGCGGTCGCTAACAAGCTGATTGCACTTCAGAGGAGTTTTCTGTGGTGTAAAGAGGATGGCAACTGTGGTATGCCCCTGCTAAAATGGGAAGTGGTCCAGACTCCAAAAAAAGGCTGGAGGATTGGGGGTCGGCGATGCAGTAAAAAGGAACACAGTGCTATTGTTCAAGTGGTTGTGGCGTTTCTCAAAGGAGGAGTGCCCGCTGTGGAAGAGGGTTGTGTGTTCGTATAATAATCTGGCTCCTAATGTTATGCTTTCTAGTCAAACTCTTCCTGTAAAGGGGGTCATGAAAAGACATCTGTCAATTGAATATAGCAGAACAACAGGTGAAAGAAAAACTTATTAGTGGCCTGGCGATGAAAGTAGGAAATGGAAGACGGACGCGGTTTTGGGTAGATAATTGGGTGCAAGGTGGTATTCTGAAAGCCAGTTTTCCAAGGCTCTTCTCTATTTCAAACCAACAAGGATCAGTGATAAGGGACTGTGGGTTCTGGGATGGGATAGAATGGATTTGAAATTTTCATTGGAGGACAGAGTTGTTCCAATGGGAGTTGGAATTGGTTCATCAACTCCATGAAAGGTTAAGGCCAGTGAAACTATCTACTGGCAAAGAGGATAATATTGTGTGAAAATTTGATGATAAATGTATTTTTTCTACTAACTCTTTCTTGCAGGTGTTGCAATCGGAGACTCTCTCGAAAGAGATTATGAGCTACAGTTTTACTAGATCAATTTGGGGAGGGTTGGTACCTCCGAGAATTGAGCTTTTTGCCTGGTTTGTTCTGATATTGGCAGGGTAAATACTAAAGAAAGGTTGAGCAGATGAGGCGTGTTTCATCGGAATGACAGTTTTTGTGCCTTGTGTAAAAAAGAAACAGAATATGTGCACCATTTGTTTCTTTTATGTGAGTTTACGTGGCAGGTATGGTGTGCCTAACTCAGATATTTAGATAAACCATGGGTGGTCCCAAGAACCATGAAAAGACTGTTTGAGAGTTGGACTGGTATGCATACCAGAAAAAAGGAGAAGCAGCTGTTGTTGGTTGGTTTCTTTGCGGTGATCTTAAATGATAGAATCTTCAACAACAGGGAAGCAGGTGTTGAGGACATACAAGAAATGACGTTTTTGAGCTATAAGGAGTTGTCTGGTATTGATCCTTTTGGTTGTTGATAGCTCTGCCAAAAATGACGGGAGTTCATCTATTTAAGTTTTATTTGTTTTTATTTTGTTTATTTTCTTGCTGCTCCACTCTAATGTGTTGAGCTTTCTTTGTTTTAAAAAATAAAAAATAAAAAGAGGGTAATAGAGAAGGTAACAATGACATAGAGAAGACTAAGGAGAATGGCTAATAGAATCTAAATTGGTTAGTTGGTCGTATGCCTTAAGTGTCAAGTAACATAATTAGTTACAAGTTTATTCAGTTCTGGTGCACAAGAGTGCTATATAAAGTAATGTTGTGCTTGCTGTAACAACTCGCTCTTACTTCTAATAATAGATTTCTATTCTTGCTTCACTGTCTCTACATTGTTGCTCTGTTCATTCATAAGTTCTTTGCTCAAACTTTTGATAGAAATAATATTATGATATATTATCAGAATTTCTATTAATTAAAGATTAAATGTTCAAATCTTGGTGAATATATTATAATCATACCCAAAAGTTACTATTAAATAGTTGGGTAAATATATAGTAACTAAAATTCAATAATTTGGCGAAATCTGAATTTCTCAATTAACTTCTTTATTCACTTTTGGTTTCCTATATTTAATTAGTCAATTTCATCCTACATTATAAGTTCAAAATATTCCCAAATTAATTGACCTTGGTACTTAGAACAATTTTATATTATTTCTACGACCTAATGCACTTGCGGAATTATATAAAATTACAATTTTTGTAGTTAAACTCGAAAAACAAATTAGCAGAAACTAATCATAACAATATATATAAAACATGGAAAAACTATTAAAGAAGAATAGTGCTGCATACTTTATTATTTAGGACATGTATAAATAAGTTATATAACAATCCATCATAGCTAATATCTATATTTCCATGCATAGACTCACATATAGTCACATTAGCTAATTCGTAGTAATGTGTGCGTAGCCTCTTTTTTTTTTTTTTTTTTTTTTTTTTTTTAACTCTAGCTATGTGTCATGGTAGATGTTTTGGATGCAAATACATGAAAGTTTCCCAGTCAACTTCTGAATGCCTCACTTCATGTTCATCATCCTCATATTTATCTGTTAAGATTTTATTATTGTGTTAGTTAGAGAACCCAAACCCATGTATATATTTTTTTGAGGATATAATAATAACAAATTTAGTTTGTTTCGACAAGAAATATTGTTAATTAGAATAAAATTATGATTTTAATAAAAAGTTCACTTATCAAGCACTTTAGTGCAAAGAGGAGTGCTAGGTTTTATGATTTAATTTGTAGCCATTAATTAGTTATTATTAATATTTTTAATAGTATAAAATTATATATAATATTATAAAATTTTTTTTTTTGCTGATTAAATGTTGATCAGATTTTAATAAAAGTGTTAGTCCCTAGACTTTCTCTAGTACAAATAACTAAATGAAGGACATGATAGAGAACGATAAAAAAAAAAAATAAAATTAGTGAACTAATAGGAAAATATATAGACAAGATAGTCTTTATATCTAGTATATATTAATGCACTCTTTTATAGTTAAATGTGTGTAATAATCACAAATATAAGATTAGTTAAGATGGTAAGATTCTTACATTCTTTTTTTTTTTGGTGATTAGATTTTTACATTCTAATTAGACGTTTTTGGTTCGTGTTTAAAAAATAACAAAAGATATCTTTTATAAATTATTTTTGGTGAAAATTTAGGTGCAGTCAAATTTACATAAAATTGATAACGTTAGATAAAAATTTAGTCAAATTAGTAAATTATTTAATTGTTCTTAATTATTAATAACTTCAAGTGAAGTTGACTATATCTAAATTTTCATCATTACATTTATGTAGGTTTTAAATTTTAGATGTGCAATTTTTTATTTATTGAATGTGAGAAATTTTTTGTTGTTGATTGGTTATTAATTAGTTAATATTTGTTATATCTCTAACAAAATTGTACATATATATTTTAGAAATTCATTTCCTTAGTTTTTAGAGTATATGAGGATTGAGCTTCCTCCTCAATTATAAAAAAAAAGTTATAATTGAAAAACGTTTGTTTTTAGCAGGTTTAATTATTCTTATAGTTTTATCAAATTTGCAATTAGATAGATTTTTATATTCTTTTAATTAAATTCTTACACTAATTTAATTTTATAATTAGGTTCTTTTTAGAGTTAATTGACTATTTTTTTCGCAAATTGAAGATATTATTCACAATTAAGAATCTAATTAAATCTTTGACGACATATTTTTTGAGAGAAATATTCCTTTATTGTTAATATTTTTTACATAAAAATAACTTAATTATAAAATTAAAAATAGTATAAAGATCTAATTAAAAAAAATTATAAAAATTTCTTTACAAATTTGATAAAATTATAAGGAACATAAGAATAACTAAACCTTTTTAACATGAAATTATACTTTCAAATTTTATATAATAAAGAAGCTACGGGAGAAAAAGAAAAGATAAAAATAAAGTTTTAATAAATATATTAGAATGTCTCACCAATAAAATCTACCATGCTTAAGGCTTGATGGGTACGTAGCTGAATGAGTATAGTGATTTCTTTTAGTTGAAGGCATCAAAGAAAAAATAGAAGGTTGATATTCATGTTTTTTTTTTTTTTAACTTTTCGTAGCCTACGAGGATGACGACGACGGGGAGATGGCGAGGCAGAGACGGAGGCGAAATTAGTATAGTTGGAATCGGAGAAGAATGTTCTGGATTTGGATATGGAACTGTCGGAATTGGTTCAATTTTCATTGGATACACCATTATTCCTCCTTGATAGTAGTAAGTGGGATCATCTCTAACTAAAGGAGTAAAATAGTAACACTTTTCAACTTTAGGTAATAAAGAAGGAATAATAATCCATGGAATGTCCTTGGAATGATCATTAATTATTTTAAGAAGCAACCAAGATTATTTGGAAATTCACCATACCTACATATGCAGGGTCATGTCTTTGTCCTCTTTCCAAATCCTTCAACAATGTTGGATGCTTGAAAAAATTGTTTCCGACATATCCTTGTCAAAGTATTCTACCCCTACATTTACATAAATTAAGGGGCTAAAAAGAGAGAATGAACAAATAAAACTAGTACCTAGTTAAGCAAAGATATTTTAGATATATGAATTTAATTTTTATACACCGTTAATACAAAAAAAAGTTTATATAATTATATATTTTTAAATTAACAAAAATAATTATCTTCTAAATTTATTATTTAAATTTTTTATCTAAACATATAAATTTAATTGGAATCGTATAAAATTTTTTTACATCTTCAATACATCAAAATTAAACTCTCTGCATATATATGTTACCTATAATAAGCAACATTCTAAGATGAAGTTATACTTGTAATATTAAAAGGCTATGGCAGAAAGAAAACAAGTTTTAAATATTAGAATTTCTTACCAATAGTATCTTGCATGCTTATTAAGGCAGGAGGGGTAGATGTATGAGTATAGTGATTGCTTGTTGTTGAAGGCACCAGAAAAGGAATATAAGGTTGATAATCATAATAAGGACAGTAACCAACTAGGTGAGACGTATATATAGGGTTTTTCTTAATCCCTTGAAAGGCATTAGAATGGTAACCCAACAAATCAGTATGATAAGGTAGCAAATTAGGACGAGGAGGTGGACCAGGACGCCGCCGAGGAGGTGGACCACGCCGCCGCCGAAGAGGCGGCCAATCAGGAGGCGGTGGTGGGGGGCGCGGCGGAGGTGAACCCGGAGTCGGCACAGGAATTGGTTTTAATCTCATTGGATATACTATGAATCCGCCTTAGTGATAAATGAGATAATAGTTAACTAAATAAGTATGATGAAAAATTAACAACTAAAAATTAAATTTAATGTCAAAGTAATAAAAAGGCTTAAAAATAGAAATTTCTTTTTTTTTTCAAAAGAAAGAGAAGTATTTGATAAAAAAAATAATAAAAAATAATCTAAATTTATCTTATTTAATATTTATTAATTATTATTAAAATTAATAAATATTATTCAAAAAAAGATTGCAGACAATTGTTGCTTAAAAAGAAATGAATAACGGATATGTTTGGGTAAGATGCAAAGTTAAAATAATTTCAATTATCAATTAGAAATATAATTTATTTTCTCTATTATTGATTATGATAAATTTAATTCAAGGATTTATATATTAAGTAAAGGCAATTTTAATATATAATGTCTTTTTATTGGTCTTTGTATTATGTAAAAAACTAAAAATACAAGAGTAATGTTAAGTGAATAAGTCATTTTTTTATTAAATCAAATTTAAAATAAAATATATCAAAAAGTCCAAAACATAGAATTAATGTTCTTTCTTTTTCTTCGCTCTCTCTTATCTTCTCTTCTTTTTCCTCCCGCCTTCTTCTCTCTTTTTTTTCCTTTTTTTTTCTCCTTTTATTTTATCTCCTAACATGTTTTTTTTCCTCTTTTTCACCGTTATTGCGATTTTTTTTCCTCTCAACATATTTCTTCTTCTTCTCTTATTCATACTCTATTATTTATATAAAATAAAAATGTTTTTATAAAATAGTTTTTTCAAACATTCGATCTTATGTTGATTATAAAATTTTTTTATGTTTTTTTCATAAGTTTTTTTGTTTTTATGTTTTTTGTTAAAAAATAATGTTTTACTATTATTTATATAAAATAAATATGTTTTTATAAAATAGTTTTTTCAAACATTCGATCTTATGTTGATTATAAAATTTTTTATGTTTTTTTCATAAGTTTTTTTGTTTTTATGTTTTTTGTTAAAAAATAATGTTTTAGAGACTTAGTCAGAACTTGATTAAAAAAAATGTTCATCCAATATTTCTAAAAATATATCTTATTTTCTCCATTTTTAATGCAACATTTTTAGTATCGTATCAGCTAGTCTAATGGCTAGTCATAGTAGTATTAATTTAATCAATTTAAACTTCAAAAAACAATTTGATTACTGAGTGAAAACCTCATGGACCAAATTAATTGGTATTATATCTATATATATTATTCATAATTCTGAGAAATAATGAAGATTTTTTTTAATGATGCATATATATATATATATATATATATATATATATATATATATATATATATAAGTGAAAAAAATATTTATATTTTAAATAAATATATTACATTATTTTTTTAAGTATATAAAGGATATAACAAGATATAGTATTAACATGGAATTCTGTAAAACTAAAGTTTAAGATACAATTACTTTTAATTTAAGGGTAATTATTTTTTACATAAAACAGATGGAAAAAAATTATTCAACATATAGTACAACTATTTTGTTTGAGTGCAAAATTGAAATGAAATACTTACCCTCAGATATTTTTCGTGTCAAGACATGAGAGAATAAGTGAAAAATAAAAAGAAGAATAAAGGGAAGGTAGAGCTTTGGGTTAATCATGTTGTAACTCTCTGGCTTGAATGGAATGTAGTGATTCATCAATACCTTCTTATAATGTTAGGAATCCATCATAACATTTCATCAATACCTTCTCTCGCAAGCAAATTATTATATTACGAAGGTTTAGTCAATTATCTAGCCAATATAGAAAGCCAAGAGTCAACTATATCAAGAAAGATATATATTATTAAAATTTTAAAATTTGTGATATGGAATATGGCGATACACAAATTTTAAAATTTTATAAGACACGAAAAAATATATACACATATATAATATAAAATATTTTTTAGATAAATCATAATAATATTTTAATATTTTATTTTAATTATATGAAATATTTAAAATATTTTTTGTTTTAATAAATAATATATAATAATATATATTATTTTTAAATTTATTTCAAGAATATATATTAAAAATCAAACTAAACATACTAACAGGTAATTATATTTAGGTGTATTTAGACATATCCAATTTTTTTTTTATTTTTTATTAAAATACGGTTAAATACAACAGATATGTGTGTCGAACAAATATCAACAAATATATGTCTAAAATGTGTTTGTGCTTTGTAATGATAAACTAATGTGTAGGACTAAGTAATAATTTTGTTTAACCTTCTTTAAAATGGCTTTTTTTTTCTATTCATTTTATTTTATTTTCTTTTTTGTTCATTTTTTTCTTCTAAATATCCTCATTCCTTTCGTCATCAATTTCTTTAATTTTTAATGGTAAATTAGTAATAATCACATAATAATTGTGGTAGCCGTTCTGATGATTGTAGTAATTTGGTAATAAAATTGATAGAATAATATATACGATAAAAAATATAATAATAAAAAAAGATTAATTTTTAAATAAAAAATTTAATTTTGAAACAAAAAAAAAAACAAAAATGACACAATAAAGTGTTTGTTGGAAATTTACTTTGACGAGTTCGGGAACACGCTTGTTAAATTTTAAAATTTTTTAGAGGCTATTTAATCAATAATAAAAGTCAGGTACCATTTTATCAGCACCAAAATCTTTCGAGTACCGATTTAGTATTTACCTTAAATTATGATATATTAGACTATTAATAAACAATGCTAAGAGAAATAAAGTGAGTAAAAATGGAAAAGAGAACTCCTTAAATATTTTTGAGAAAAATATTTTACAATAAAATTAAGCGTAATTTTTTAAACTAAATTTTTAATCAAATCATTGCGCGGCGCTACTTTACTTCATTTCATTGTCATCTTCGTCTTCTTCTTTTCACGTTCAATCAAGTCATCATGCCGCGTTACTTCTTTTTCGTGGTCGTAGTCTTCTTTTTTGCATGCTTCTTTCTTTAATATTGTTATTGTTGTTGTCATCGTCACTGCTGCTACCACTCACTATTGTCTTGCTGTTGTTGTTTAATTTTTTCAATTTTTTTCTCCTCATCCTCCGATCCTTTATTATCATTATCATTGTTCTCATCGCTTTATATTATTTTTCTTATATATATTTAGAAAACCAGAACATAGAAATTTTGATGTATATCATATAAATTTTGGTGCACAACCGAACTTTTGGTATATAACATAAGATTTTTTGAAGAATTACGTGTCTAAAACATTAACACCCAACCAATAAAATAGGTACAACCTATAATTTTAATGTACAACACATAAATCTTGGTGCATAGAACAAAAGTTATAATGTGTAACACAAATATTTGAAATAATACATACCTAAAATATTGACTTACTCAACTAATAAAATATATTTGCAGTAAAAATTTACATGTTATGTGCAAAAATTTCTATACTATATTGATAAATCAGTGTTATGTGCAGGGGCGGAGCTACATGGAGAGAAAGGGGGCGACGGCCTCCTAATTTTAATTTTTTTACATGTAAATTATATGTAAATTTTAGTTTTGTCCCCTTTAAAATTTTATTTGTCTTATTTTATTGTGTAAATATTTTTTGCCCCCTCTAATATTTCATTTAGTTCCGCCCTGGTTATGTGTAAAATTTTTTGTGCCATGTCAATAATATTTGTAATTTCTAACAAAATTTTTTGTGCTAAAAAAGGTGAAAAAGGAGAAGTGACAACATATATATGCATGTATTTTTTTCGCTAAATTTGTGCCAATTTGATTGAACATAGTTATAAGAACATTTGTACAGAGATAGTATCACCAAATATTTTATTTCAATTACAATAAAATAGAGTGTTGTATGATATATTTTGATTTTTAAATTAATAATATATAATAAATTTTAATTTTAATTATAATGAAAAATATCATATGATATATATTTTTGGTTATAAAATTAATAATTAACAATAACATATAAAAAATAAGGTGGATAAATAAAAAAAAAGATTAAAAAAAGAGATATATTTTTATTTAAAAAAATAATTTAATTATAATAAAAGAGTCACATGGTATCATAGTTATCAGAATGGAATCGGATTGGCCGGTTCGACTAAAAATTAATAAACTAATAATCTGACCGATTTAATTAGTAGACCATACCAATATTTGAACCGGTCAACAGTGGTCAAATCTATTAAAAAATGATTGGTTCACGTTTCAAACCGCACCAGACTCACGTGGGTCCACAGTGCGCTTGCGCGGTGCTGAACTACCGTAGGAGCTCCCGTCTATCTTACTTCTTAATAATTTATGTGACAAAAATTAAATATATAATAAACCATCAATAAATTTTTATTTTTTTATTCTTTTAAGCATGTATTAACATGGATACCAAATAAGTAACAACACATAATATATAAACATATTGATATTAGTTGTGTCATCTTTTGTTTTTACTCGTTCATTTAAATTGAGAAAATATTTTATACCCGTGACTAATTTATTATCTCTTTTTGCACCATAAATTATATATAAGAATTGATATTTGATTGTTATTAATATATTTTTTAAAAATATGCATTTAATTTTTAATTTTAATTTTATTTTTATAATTTTATATTTTTATTTAATTATAACTGGATCAATCGGATAAATCAGTAATTCATCAATTAAATCAATAATTTAGTAATCCAGTCGTATGACCGAGTTAATTATCAGTTCGATTCGAATAACTATGCATGGTATATTTTAGTTTAAAATCGATAATATAATGGATTTTTTGAATCACGAGCTTCTCACATTCAATATATTTTCTTAATTATCCCTTATTCTCTAGCAAACACCAATCATCCATGGTACAAGCCAATCAAATATCTATTGGCCATTATAGTAAAGATAAAGAGGTGGAGATCGCATGCTATGGAGATTGGGATATGCCGTATGCGTGTACTCTACATCTTTCATATTATTGTCATGGGGATGCCTATAGATAGTTGTTAGGTAAATGTTTTTTTGTGAAAGATAGAATTAAGTAAAAAGTGGAAATTATAGTTAAATTTGTAAGAAGAGTACCGTGCCTTGCTTATTGCTTATGATATATTTTTAAAACAATTTTCATTATAAAAAATTAATAAACACTCTTTAATCTTTATTCTTTATTGAAAGGTGATCTTAGTGTAACATGATCCCATGTATAATAATGCCCTAACTGGCATTTTTGAACCATGAGATACTATTGAGGTATTTCTGAATTTCATATTACCATTTCTCAATCTTGAATTTGACCATTCCCCATGTTTCTAAAGTTTTATGTCTCTTATTGTTTCTGGCTATCTTCAATGGTTTTTCTTTTTCTTTTCTTATAGTCTTTTGTGTTTCTTTGTTAAAAATCTACCGAACCTTTTTAATTAGAGCTTTAATAATATTATAATTATATAATTTTGTACTAAAGATATAACTATTTATGTGTAACAAAATAATAGTAATAATATAGAAGAGACAAAGAAAAAATAATTAACAGAATCTAAATTGGTTAGTTGGTTGTATGCCCTTAACTGTAAAGTAACTATAATTAGTTAGAAGTGTATTCAAGGAACAATGAATGGATGCCTATGATGCCTTTGGAATTTAGTCTATACAAGACTGTTGATGAGATTATAGAAGCCATTATTAATTGATTAAAACGAAGATGAAATGTGAACTCTGTGCGGGGAAGTAAAGAGATGAAGAATGCAAGTGTCGAGAGAATAATGGTTAATAAAAATGAAGATAAAGGAGTAGGATTTTTCTTAGCTAGAAAGAATAAAAAGTAGTTATTTTTCTTCAACTAAGTGGTGAATAGATGAAAAATGTAAATAATAATAATAATAATAATAATAATAATAATAATAATAAAATGAGTAAAAAATAATCAAATATTCTAATATAGTATTAACTAAATCTATGATTTCTTCCCCTGTAAACAAAATCAATTAATACATGCACACATACCCTTGAGTTCTCACTAAAATTGTGTGAAAAGAATCATCAAATATTTGGGGCTTTTTGCTTTTTAAGGTTCAGACTGAGACTATGACAGTGATAATATCGAAGATTAACATATGAATATTATGTTTCCGTTCAAGCGTTGAAGATTGAGTATAGAAGACTTAGTAAGTAACTATTCGAAGTGAATTTGGATACAAATATCATGATTGAGTTCAAAATTTTTGTCTCTCTAATTTAAGACTATCCTCTATTGTGATTTGTGGTAATATCAATGCTATATTTTTTTTAGCAGTTAATCTAATTTTATGTAATAAAATCAAACAGTTTGAGTTTGACTTACACTTTATTAGACAACAAGTTAATCAACAAAAATTATATAGATTTTGTTTATATGGCAAATTTGTTTACTAAGTAAGAAGGATAATAGCGAAGGTAATAATGACATAGAGAACAAGCTAATGAAAATGGTTAATAGAATCTAAATTGGTTAGTTGGTGGTATGCCTTAAGTGTCAAGCAACATAATTAGTTAGAAATTTATTCAATTTTAGTACATAAGAGTGCAATATAAAGTAGGGACTCACTCACATAAAGACGTCTAAAACGTCTTTTTTTTTAAAGATATTTTTGAATAATTAAAATTTAAACATATAATCGATTAAAGCGTGTTATTTTTGTCAAAATTAGGCCAGATAAATTAATTTGACCGAAAAAATAGTGAATCAAATCTTGAACTAGTCTAAATTAATATTTTTTTATAGAAAATAATTACAATATTCCTTGATGGTTTTCAGTGGCTAAGAGAAGAGGAGTTGAATCTTAGCCCCTTTTTTCTGCTTAGTAACCCTTATTGGTCTTAGAAACAACTTCTGGAGACTTTTTTATTTTTGTCTTGTTCCTAGCCACGAGACTTTTATTTTTGTCTCGTCACTTGGCACGAGATATTTTTCGGTTTTATCTCCTGTGCAGTAGAAACAGAAATGGAGTAGAAGAGAAAGAATATTACACCCAGATATATCCTGATTCAGCTGCTAAGTGCAGTGCAGCCTACATCCAGTCTCCATCACAACAATGATGGAATTTCACTATAATCTTCCTGATTACAGACTGTAAAGTGCTAACCCAACTTACAAAGAGATTCCCACAGAATCATGAAAACACAGCATAGATGAACAAAGGAACTCTAAGGATATCTATGACTTTTTCTTTTAATTTTGCATTCTCTGCCTTTTTCTGCTCTATGACTTTTTCATACAAACCTCACTGTTTGACTTTTCCATGAGACTCAAGACATGACAAAATTAAACAAAAAAATTACAAAATAGAATACATTGAAGGAGAAGAGAAATCTGTTAGCTCAGGTAGCTCTGAGAATTCTGTGCCTTGCACTCTCATACTTTCTCCTTGCTTCAAGCCGTGGCTGTTCTCCCTTTTTATAGAAGGGAAAAGCCTCCACAGTTGAAATCAAAAATCAAGCCAACTTCTTCTTCCTTCAAAAACAGAACTAGTTCGGCCAGAGAGAGAGAGAAGAGATAACTCATGCAAAACCCAACATGCAATTACCTCTAGTCCTTTCTTGGTCATCAATCTTCATCAATCCGAGCGCTCCATCCTTGGCTTGCTCTCCAAGATGAATTTCTGGCCCTTGATGTTTCATGATGATGATAGCTTCATCTGCTCTAATCTCTGCCTCTTCCATCACGTAGCCACCCTAGCTACTTCCTATGGTAGTTGAGCAGAATCAGAGACAAGCCATCCCTCCAAGGATATTCACCTTACTGGCCGAATCTTCTTCAACCATTTTTGGTATGAAGAAGCCAAGATCTCATCACAAAATCTTACTACAAGTGATAAGAATCTCAACCACAGCATACTTTATGTTTTCTTTTTTCGTGCCATCATTTTGATGGTATTGTAGATTACTTCTTCTTCCTTTTGATAGCTAGACTTAGCTTCCATAGTTTCTACTGTGATATAACCGAAGAAGAAGAAAAATGAGAGAGTAGTTAGAGTAGAAAGAGAAGCAATTAATTTAGTTTGAATAAAATAATGAAAAGTGAGTTGCTTTTTGCTTCCCTTTTTGTTGAGTAGCGTGCCTTCATTAAGACTAGTCATCTAATCAATCATATTTTCTCTCATAGTTTCCATGCATTTATTAACTTCACTTTAAAGAGATTTAAATTCCATCACATGGTATGAGTGGAATTCTTTGGAAGTGTGTAGCATAATTAAAGGAATGGGTTTTATTTGTTAAATGGATAAAGCAATATTGTGCCCCAACTCCTTTTTATTTCGGACCAAGCAAGTTGGTCATATACCAACAATAGATTTGGGCTTGCACATTTAAATCTGGTCCAATTGGTGTAAAAAATAATTCAGCCAAATATTTTCTTGCACAAGGCTGAAATATTGGGCTTAGGATTTTTCTTTTCTTTTCGGCCCAATAACAAATCTGCACACACAAAATTATTAATTAAGCAAGTATGAATTAAAATCAAATTAATAATTTTGTAATTAATTATTTTTAATAATGTTTGTTCATCATCAAATTAAATTAGAGTTTTTCAAACTCATCACTCCTATTATAAAAAATGACTAAAACACTCCTATTATAAATATTAATTTTCAGAATTTTAAATTTTAATCCTTTTTTCTTTACCGTCATAGGGTTAAAATTTAAAATTTTAAAAAATATATATATATATATATATATATATATATATATATAATAGAAATATTTTAGTTATTTTTTTATAATAGGGATATTATAATTATTTTTTTAAAAAAAATATTAATTTAGACCAATTTAAAACTTAATTTATTAATTTTTGATTAAATTGATTTTTTTGATCTAATTTTAATAAAAATATTATAATTTAATCAGTTATATGTGTTAAATTTTTTATTATTAAAAACATCTTAAAAAAATATATTTTTAATATCTTTATCTAAGTGACTCCTATAAAATAATGCTATGCTTGCTGTAACATCTTGGTTCACTGTCTTTACATTGTTGCTCTGTTCATTCATAAGTTCTTTGCTCAAACTTTTGATAGAAATAATATTCTGATATATTATCAGAACTTCTATTAATTAAAGATTAAATGTTCTGGTAAATATATTATTATAATCGTACCCAAAAGTTACTATTAAATAGTTGGGTAAATATATAGTAACTAAAATTCAATAATTTGGCGAAATCAAATGCCTTAGTATTCTTCCTATTGAATTTCTCAATTAACTTCTTGTGTTTATAATTTGCTTTTATTCACTTTTGGTTTAATTTCCAATATGTAATTAGTCAATTTCATCCTACATTATAAGTTCAAAATATTCCCAAATTAATTGACCGTGGTACTTAGAACAATTTTATTTTATATTATTTCTACGACCTAATGCACTTGTCGAAGAATTATATAAAATTACAATTTTTGTAGCTAAACTGGAAAAACAAATTAGCAGAAACTAATCATAACAATATATATAAAACATGGAAAAACTATTAAAGAAGAACAGTGGTGCATACTTTATTATTTAGGACATGTATAAATAAGTTATATAACAATCCATCATAGCTAATATCTATATTTCCATGCATAGACTCACATATAGTCACATTAGTAATGTGTGCGTAGCCTCTTTTTTTTTTTTTTTTTTCTAACTCTAGCTATGTGTCATGGTAGATGTTTTGGATGCAAATACATGAAAGTTTCCCACTCAACTTCTGAATGCCTCACTTCATGTCCATCATTCTCATATTTATCTGTTAAGATTTTATTATTGTGTTAGTTAGATAGAGAACCCAAACCCATAATGTATATATATATATATATATATATATATATATATATATATATATTGAGGATATAATAATAACAAATTTTGTTTGTTTTGACAAGAAATATTGCTAATTAGAATAAGATTATGATTTTAATAAAAAGTTCACTTATCATGCACTTTAGTGCAAATAACTAAATGTAGGACATGATAGAGAACGATAAAGAAATAAAATTAGTGAACTAATAGGAAAATAAATAGCCAAGATAGTCTTTATATCTACGTATATATTAGTGCACTCTTTTATAGTTAAATGTGTGTAATAATCACAAATGTAAGATTAGTTAAGATGGTAAGATTTTTACATTCTAATTATTTGATAGAAACTCAGGTGTAGTGAATTTTACATGAAGTTAATAACTCAGAGTCGTTAGATAAAAATTTAGTCAAATTAATTAAATTATTTAGCTGTTTTTAACTATTAATTTCACAGCATAAATTAACTGCACATAATAAATTTTCATCATTATATTTATGTAGGTTTAAAATTTAGATGTGCAATTTTTGATTTATTGAATGTGAGGATATTTTGTTGTTGATTGGCTATTAATTAGTTAATATTTGTTACATCTCGCTCTAACAAAATTGTATATATATATATATATATTTTAAAAATTCATTTCCTTAGTTTTTAGAGTATATGAGTATTGAGCTTCCTCCTCAATTATAAAAAAAAAAGAAAAACGTTTGTTTTTAGTATGTTTAATTATTCGGATGGTCGTTATAATTTTATCAAATTTGTAATTAATTTTTTTTAATTTTTTTTAATTGAATTCTTACACTGGTTTATGTTTATAATTAGGTTCTTTCTAGTGTAAAAAATGTTAGAGTTAATTAAATATTTTTCTGCAAATTGAAGGTATTCATAATTATGAATCTAATTAAATCTTTGACTATATATTTTTTGAGAGAAATATCCTGTTATTGTTAATATTTTTAACATAAAAAGAACATAATTACAAAATTAAAAACAGTATAAGAATCTAATTAAAAAGAAAAAAGGTATACAAATTTATTTACAAATTGAATAAAATTATAAGGATTATAAGAGTAATTAAGCCTTTTTAGTATGAAATTATACTTTCAAATTTTATATAATAATGAAGCTAGGGGAGAAAAAGAAAAGATAGAAATTAAGTTTTAATTAATAAATATATTAGAATGTCTCACCAATAAAATCTACCATGCTTAAGGCTTGATGGGTACGTAGCTGAATGAGTATAGTGATTTCTTTTAGTTGAAGGCATCAAAGAAGAAATAGAAGCACTACAAGAAAAATACCCATTCAGGTACACTTGAAAAGTGTAGCCAAAAGTGAAAAAAAATGATGCCTTAGGCTACGGCTACGCTTTTTGGGCTATGGCTACGCTTTTTGGAGTGATTCCTATTCGGCCGTTGCCTATTCTCAAAGGCTACGCTTTTCTGCACCAAGGGCTACGCTTTTGGCGTTTGGGAATAGGGTACGCTTTTCAAGTGATGCTGTCCAGGACCAAAGGCTACGCTTTTCAGCTTCCATTTTTGCCAGAATAGGCTACGCTTTTCAACGCTACTGCATCACTTTTAAAGCGTAGCCACATTGTATACCATGGCTACTTTTTATAAGTGTAGCCTTAGGTCCCTCGTTTTTTTTTTTAATATATACTATAGCTACTATATATAAGTGTAGCCTTAGGTCTCTTTTTTTTCTTTCTCTATATATATATATATATATATATAATTTTCTAATAATTATTAATACAACATAATAGTTAATAATATAATTACATATATAATAATTCTGCATTTTTATTTAAATGAGTTGAATATTATAAAATAAAAATAAATACATAATTATACTAAATAATTTCTTTAAATAATAAAAATTATCTCTAACCAAAATATATTTATAATAATGATCCAAAAGTACTAGAATGAAGTTAATTGTAAAAATTCATACATTTCACACTAAAGTAAGCATAGCCATATCAAAATAACCATAATATCACTTAGAATTTACTAGTAATACTCTACAAAAAAGCATATCCTACGTACATAAGTATTTTCTAATAAAAGTCATTAGTCACCATACATATAAAGATTCTAAACAGTACTCTATCTTAGCCAATAAACCACAATTATAATCAGCTTAATCTTCATTGCATAATCTTCATTGATACCTTGCATAATTATATAGAAAAGTAGTTAGAAGAATATTTATAATGACATTCGTAATTATAAAAATTAAATGGAATTTTTGTTATATCAAGATTTTACATGTATAAGCCTATTGCGCATTTCATCAAACAGCTCAAGTGCAAAATCACTAAAAGGAGCACACAATCAATAAGCTCATAAATCAAACCATCAACATTATTAACAAATCGCGCAAGCTTCCTATCTCTATCTCAGCATGCATATTTCTTACCATAACAAAATAGATCATCCAACATTCAAAAACAAAAACAATGATCCAATAGTGGAAATTCCAAAAGTAAATTCACAGAATAAAAGTACTTGTTTCCTACCTCACCAAACTTCCAGTATTCATGTTTATGATATTTCACTCCCCTGTGGTAAAACAGTTACACTAGAAAATGGATTCGAATTTAATTTATCTAAAAAGTAAAAGCGAAGCTTTTCTTACTTCTGAGCAAGCACAGGGCCGGATTTTATGCACCCAATATACACTCGAGGTTCCATATGGTGCATACTCAGAGTCAATCCAAATGTTGCTGTGAAGAGAGGAACAAGATAAGGAAAATGTAGCACAGTACAAAGCAAACACCAAAGAAAACACAACAAGTAATTTCACTCAGCAATCCCTTGATTTCTATCAAAGATTCTAACAATAGGACAATAATGAATACAACTGAAGTATTATTGCTTGGATTTAACTCTTCTAATGAATTGTTTAACTTTTTTTATCTAATTACTTATTATTAATTCGCTACGATTATTCAATTATTCATATCTATCCACGCTGTCAGGAAAATTGGACTCCAGAATATGCAAGGCTCAAAGCAAGGGTGGAAGTCTTAGAGAGAAATCAAAGGTATCAAAGAAAATAATTAAGTAAAAGCAAGGGTTTGTGTTCCTATATTATATGCTTTTTAATTTTTCTTTTTTAGGAATTTTATGGGACAAGATCTGCAATGCTTAAGTCTAAAAGAGCTTCAGAATTTAGAACAGCAGCTTGATTCTGCCCTCAAATAAGTTAGATCATGAAGGGTAGTAAAACCATGCAAACCTTGGGTGTTTTTGGCCATATATATAGTGATGATGATTCTGATTTTACTTATATGTAATATATAACTTGCAGAACCAACTCATATATGAGGATATCTCAGTGCTTCAGGAAAAAGTTAGTCTCAGTTTGTGTAAACTTTACATTTCAAAAATATCTTATAAGCATAATGAATTACTAAAAAGTTATGATAAAATAAAATTACTCTTAAGAGAGAATAGGAAAGCACAAAAAGGTCATCATGAGTCCTACAAAACATATATAAATGAACAAAAACACAAAAGCAATTGAACAAGTAAACAATCAAAATACTCTAAGTCTAAACTATCAACAAAATTTCTATTTTTCTTTTGTTAATTGGTACACCTAAACATGCTTAAGTAAAGACAAATGCAAAAGTAGCAGAATAATAAGAAAAGACAATCTAAACATTCAAATATAATGAAACACGTAATGGAGTAATGAAGCAAAAAATTTTAACACAATTATTGCTTTTAAGACAACTGGAGAACAGAAACTCGACCAGAACGACAAATGCCATATGATAAAACAATTTCAAGACAAAGTAAGGTGTCCAATAACACTTTCTTTATTAGAGAAAATAAAAGACAACTGGAAAATAGCCTACACAACATGATCTCAATGCATTATACATAATCTTAAAATTTGAAAACCATTAAGTCACCAGCAGAAAGAAGCATAGAAATAAACTTAATTGACTAAAGCACACCTGACTGAAAACACTTGCATTTTAAATAAATGGCCATGTACCCTAAAACTGAAAACATAACGGTGAAGGAACATTGACTAACTTGAAGGTACGACCATTCTTAGTGAGCAGTAGATAATCAGGGGCTTTCACAACTGAGCTATCTGTAGAATGTAATTCAATGTGCTCCTCAAACACAGCCAATTCTCCAATTTTGTTGGCATCCTCATGAAATTTTGGATCAACTTCCACTGTCCACTGTAAATACAAGTCATAAAATAAATTGCCATTTGAGCACAAACTAAAATTTACAATTAACTTAGAATGGCAAACAACATTGCACTTATCAGCAATTACACCAGCAAAAGAACAATTGTGAGACTGTTATCAAGTTTCATTACATGCCTCATCAACAATTTCTGTTAACAAACTAAATCTAAGGAAACACTACTCTTGTCCTTTTATCACCTCAGAAGGTACACTAATATTGTTCATGAATTCAACAATTTTTTGTTATTTCATCCAAGAGTTTATTAGAATTAGAAAATGCACAGTCATCACTCATCATTTATTAGTTTTCCCACATTCCGATCTTTAATCCATTTTCACATCACAGTTTTCAAATATCTGACCTAAAGATATGCTTTGATCATCAATGGACAACAAGCTGATTATGCTCTCACCTCAGTAGATTGTTGGAAAGCACTAGCCTCCCTCAGGTAGATGCCCCGTGAAGAAGGATCTGCAATCAGCAATCATATGAATGAATATAATTTTTGAGCTTCGATACATGCTTTTAGTTAGAATTTCACTATAGTCTATATGTGCAGCAGCATTTGAATATGATTCTAGTCATAGGTTAGAATTCATTAATAACTGAATTTATTTTCACTAATCAACAGTTTTCCTGCAAATGCTGCAATTCTATTCACATAGGAGAATGGTGATTTTCCTTGTCTTTCACCACACTAAAAATTTTTCTTAAGTTTTCCCTTGTGTCCAATTGAATTAATATTTCAATGAACCAAGATTTTCATCATTGTTGTAAAAGCCAATACTCTTTTCCCTAACTTCTTCCAGTTTTTACTTGTGTCTTATCATGAGCATTCTAATTCTTAATAAATAACAGAATATCAGAAATAATTTCCCCCGAATGAGTTAGTTATTTATAAGTACAAAACAGGCAGAAAAATAATCTATTAATCCATGCATCTTTATCAAGAACAGCATGCATATTATCAAATCACAATTTACAAACCCATATTTCACAGATTAAAACCCCCAAATTAAAACCCCAAAAATTGGAACCCTAAAACTCTGAAATTGTAGAACCAAATACAAATCAATACATACATACTCAACGATGTAAGCAGCACAGAGAAGACGATGATGAGAAGAATGGCGAAGAAGAGCGATGATTAGTGCAGCAACAGCGACGGTGATTGGCGTTGAGTGGTTACTGGGTGGCGACGGTCACCAGCAACGGTGAGAAACTGAGAATGGCGAAGGTGATGGTTACAGAGATGACGATCGAACTGAAAGGGGAAGACGATGAGAAGCGCAAAGATGACGATGCTGAGAGTGGCGCAGCTCAGTGCAGGAGGGCGAAGAGGAGCGACGGTCAGTGGCGATAGTGAGTGCTGCGTGTGGTTCTTCGCGATGTTGAGAGGGTTTCAGAAAGGGGGATAAAGGCATTTGATAACAAAAATTTCAGAGAGGGTTCTTCGCGATGATGAGTGATGAGCTTTAGAGGGAACAAAGACGATGTGATTCGTCTAGTTCCAGAAAGGGGATAAAGGCACTGTGATTCACCAAGTGCTGTGAGTTTCAGAAAGAGGATAATGAGCTTTGGAGGGAACAAAAGTTTCACCAAGTGTTTTGAGTTTGCTTTGGATCGGGAAAAAAAAAAGGGAAAAGCGCTTATTAGGGCATTAGGCATCACTTTTGAAGCATTCCCAAAACTTAATAAACAGGCTACGCTCAAAAAGCATTCTCTTTGACACAAAAAGTGAATCCATAGGTATTAACATTCAGCTACGTTTTATAAGTGATTTTTATAATACCTAAGGCTACACTTTTTAAATGATGCCAGAATTGTGTTTCCTTTTCTCTAAAAAAAAGACAACACTGAAAAAAGCGTAGCCTATTCTATGAATAGGCTACGCTTTTCAAATGTAGCTTAAAAAAAGTGTGGCTGAATGGGTATTTTTCTTGTAGTGAAGGTTGATATTCATGGTTTCTTTTAACTTTTCGTAGCCTAGGAGGTTGACGATGACGGGGACGGGGACGGCGAGGCAGAGGCGGAGGCAAAATTGGTATAGTTGGAATCGGAGAAGGATGTTCTGGATTTGGATATGGAACTGTTGGAATTGGTTCAATTTTCATTGGATACACCATTATTCCTCCTTGATAGTAGTAACTGGGATCATCTCTAACTAAAGGAGTAATAAAGAAGGAATAATCCATGGAATGTCCTTGGAATGATCATTAATTATTTTAAGAAGCAATCAAGATTATTTGGAAATTCACCATACCTACATATGCAGGGTCATGTCTTTGTCCTCTTTCCAAATCCTTCAACAATGTTGGATGCTTGAAATTGTTTCTCACATCCTTGTCAAAGTATTCTACCCCTACATTTACATAAATAATTAATTGTATATTTTTATATCAATAAAAATAATTATTTTTTAAATTTATTATTCAAAAAATTTATCTAAACATATGAATCTAATTAGATTATCGTATTTTTTTTTTATATAAATTTTCAATACATCAAAATTAAATTCGTATATATTTTACCTATAAATAACATTTTAAGATGAAGTTATACTTGTAATATTAAAAGACTATGGCAGAAAGAAAAGAAGTTTTAAATATTAGAATTTCTTACCAATAGTATCTTGCATGCTTATTAAGGCAGGAGGGGTAGATGTATGAGTATAGTGATTGCTTGTTGTTGAAGGCACCAGAAAAGGAATATAAGGTTGATAATCATAATAAGGATAGTAACCAACTAGGTGAGACGTATACATAGGGTTTTTCTTAATCCCTTGAAAGGCATTAGAATGGTAACCCAACAAATCAGTATGATAAGGTAGCAAATTAGGACGAGGAGGTGGGCGAGGACGCGGCCGACGAGGCGGCCAATCTGGAGGTGGAGGGGGTGGCGGAGGTGAACCCGGAGGCGGCACAGGAATTGGTTCTAATCCCATTGGATATATTATGAATCCGCTTTGGTGATAAATGAGATAATAGCTAACTAAATGAGTAGGATAAGATGAAAAATTAACGAAATTAGAAAGTTTAAAAATAAAAAAAAATTCCAAAAAAAAATATTTGATAACAAAATTATTTAAAAAAATTTAATATCTTATTTAATATTTATTAATTATTATTAAAATTAATAAATATTAAATAAAATAAATTTAAATTATTTTTTATCTTCTTAATATTACTAAAAAAAATGGCAGACAATTGTTGCTTAAAAAAAATGAATGAATATATTTAGGTAAGATGCAAAGTTAAAATAATTTCAATTATCAATTAGAAATGTAATTTATTTTCTCTATTATTGATTACCATAAATTTAACTCTAGGATTTATATATTAAGTAAAGGCAATTTTAATGTAATGTGTTTTTCTTGGTCTTTATATTATATAAAAGACTAAAAATATAAGAGTACTGTTGGGTGATAAGTCATTTTTTATTAAATTAAATTCAAAATCAAATATCTCAAAAAGTCCAAAACATAAAATTAGTGTTCTTTCTTTTTCTTCTGTCTCTTATTTTCTCTTTTTCTTCCTCCCACCTTCTTCTTTCTTTTTTCCTCTCTTTTCTCCTCCTTTTATTTTGTCTCCTAACATGTTTTTTTTTTTCCTTCTTCACCGTTATTACAATTTTTTTCTTTCTTCTCATTTTCTTCCTTCTCAACATATTTCTTCTTCTTCTCTTATTCATACCACTATTATTTATATAAAATATTTATGTTTTTATAAAATAATTTTCTCAAACATTTTTATGTTGGTTGTAAGAAATTTTTGTTTTTTCCAAAAGTTTTTTTGTTTTTATTTCTTTTAAAATAATATTTTAGAGACTTAGTCGAAACTTGATTAAAAAAAATAATTGACATTCATCCAATATTTTTAAAAATATATTTTATTTTCTTCATTTTTAATGCATCATTTTTAGTATCGTATCAACTAGTTTAATGGCTAGTCATAATAGTATTAATTTAATCAATTTAAAATTCAAAAATCAATTTGATTACTTAGTGAAAACCTCATGGACCAAATTAATTGGTATTATATCTATATATATTATTCATAATTCTGAGAAATAATGAAGATTTTTTAATGATGCATATATTAATAAATAAATATATATATAATTGAAAAAATATTTATATTTTAAATAAATATATTACATTATTTTTTTTAAGTATATAAAGGATATAACAAGATATAGTATTAATACGGAATTCTCTAAAACTAAAGTTTAAGATACAATTACTTTTAATTTAAGGGTAATTATTTTTTACATAAAATTGATGGAAAAAAATTATTCAATATATAGTACGACTATTTTGTTTGAGTGCAAAATTGAAATGAAAAGAAACGATCATACTTACCCTCAGATATTTTTCGTGTCAAGACAAGAGAGAATAAATGAAAAATAAAAAGAAGAATAAAGGGAAGGTAGAGCTTTGGGTTAATCATGTTGTAACTCTCTGGCTTGAATGGAATGTAGTGATTCATCAATACCTTCTTATAATAATGTCAGGAATCCATCATAACATCTATACCTTCTCTCGCAAGCAAATTATTATATTATGAAGGTTTAGTCAATTATCTAGCCAATATAGAAAGCCAAGAGTCAAGTATATTAAGAAAGAAATATATTAATAGTGTAAACCTATGATATACGGGGAGACTGATATACTAGACACGACACAATATGTAACATAGTGATACATAAATTTTAAAATTTTATAAGACACGGGAACATATATATATATAATATAAAATATTTTTTAGACAAATTATAATAATATTTTAATATTTTATTAATATTAAAATATAAATTAAATTTTTAATTATTTTTAATTTTTAATTTTAATTATATTAAATATTTAAAATATTTTTTATTTTAATAAATAATAATAATATATACTATTTCTAAATTTATTTCAAGAATACATATTAAAAATAAGGTTGAATATGCTGACACGTAATGGTATTTAAGTGTGTATTCAGACGTATTTAAAATTTTTTTTTTAATTTTTAATAAGATACAATTAAACACAACAAATATATGTATCGGACAAATATTGATAAATGTGTGTTTAAAATGTGTTCGTACTTCATAAAGATAAACTAATGTTTAGGATTAAGTAATAATTTTGTTTAACCTTCTTTGAAATGACTTTTTTTTCTATTTATTTTATTTTATTTTTTAGTTCATTTTTTTCTTCTAAATATATCCTCTTTTCTTTCGTCATCAATTTCTTTAATTTTAAGTAGTAGTAAATTAGTAATAATCACATAATAATTGTGGCAGTCGTTCTGATGATTGTAGTAATTTGGTAATAAAATTGATAGAATAATATATACAATAAAAATTATAATAATAGAAAAAGATGAATTTTAAATAAAAAAAATTTTAATTTTAAATAAAAAGAAACAAAAATAACACAATAAAGTGTTAGACAAAAAAAAGACATTTCATACCTTAGATATTAAATTAGAATTTAATTTAAATTTAATTATTATATCCATCTCTATAATTTTATTAAATTTTTAATTAAATCTTTATATATATATATATATATATATATATATATATATATATATATATATATATATATATTCAATAAACTTCTTATACTGTATTAGATTTATAGTTAAATTTTTATTGTGATAAAAATGTTAAATTAATAGAATATTCTATTAATTTTAATAATATTTTTATTACGGTAGATCATTAGTTTAATTAAAATTTTGATAAAATTATAAAAACTAATAGAATAATTAAATTTTTAATTTAAACATTAAAATTAAAAGCAATACTTTATCCAGACTAATATATTAACTTTTTTCATTAGCGAAAAGTAAGAATATATATTTTTAATTCACCTATTTTTGCTTTTGGAATTTTATATTTTTTTAACTTTGTCTTTTCAAAATACGGAAACCACAATATTATATCAATAATGCTTTCTGGCGATCTAGCATAGTCGAAGTAGTAGATTCCAATTTAAATAATCTAACAACTAAAGTATATGTGAAAGAACATTAGATCAATACATCGTGTAATTAATGACAATCATATATCCATGTGTTATATATGTTCATAGGAAAATTAATTATGTCAGTTTTTGACTTTATAAAAAAAATTAAATAAAAATATGCACGTAATTAATGACAATTATATATAAAAGGTACTAGGTCTTAGAGAAGAAGTTCAGAAAGAGAGAAGAGTAGATAGAGAAACTGAGAAAGTGTGAATTTACATTACATTTAACTAAGCAACTGAATTTCAACATGTAAGAAATTACAATTTATATGTACATAGCTAGTTAACTAACACTAACTTGACTCATACACTAAACTAACTAACTGTAACAAATTATAGAAGTGATTAGAAGTTGTTGTTGAGTCAATTAGGACCTACAGTAACTAATTTTAACAAAAAATAGAATTAACAGAATTAACTGCAGAGAGGGAGAGCTGCTGAAACAGAATTGAGAGGCTGAGTTAACTTGCTGCTTTATAACTCCTAACATCATCGCTAGTTTTTCCTTTCTTCAGCACTTGCAACTGCTTGTTAATCACAAATGTTCATCCTGGTTCGAAAGTGTAGAAAAGTCTCAGAGGGTATTGCTTTTGTGAAGATATCAGCCACTTGCATTGAGTTTGAGATATGACTCACTTGAACTTCCTTGTTGTTGACATGATCTCTAACGAAATGGAGGTTTATTTCGAAATGTTTTAACTTGGAATGGAGGATTGAATTTGCTGCCAACATTACAACACTCAAGTTGTCACAATACACCATTGGTGCTTCAGAGATAGCTAGCTTTAATTCAGCCATTAGGTTTCTTATCCATACTAACTCTGCTACTGTCTCTGCCATACTCCTGTACTTGGCCTCCGTACTGGACCTGGCTACAGCTATTTGTTTCTTCAAAGCCTAGGACACCAAATTGAGCCAAGAAACACACAATAACCAGTGATTGACTTTCTATCATCAGGGTCACCAGTCCAGTCAGAATCATTGTAAGCAGTGATTTTCATAGCAGTGTTCATTGCAGAGTCCTTCTTGAGGTGCAGGTTATGAAATGTTGTACTTCAGCACACGTTTCACCATTTTCCAGTGTGAATCCAGAGGAAATTGAACAAACTGAGCAAGTTTATTGACACATAAGCTGATTTTAGGCATGGTAATGGTTAGATATTGCAAGCTCCCAATGACAGAGCGATACAGACTTGGATCATGAAAGTTTGACCCTCCAAGAGCAGAGATTTTTGTTGTAGAGGGAAGAAGAGTGTAACAGGCTGTGCATCCCACCATACCAGCCTTCTTTATTACTTCTTCAATGTATTTTTGCTGAGTAAACACTAAGTCTCCACTCTTAGTTTTTGTGGCTTGAATTTCAAGAAAGTAGTGCAGATCACCTAGGTCTTTTAGAGTAAACTTGCTATTCAACTGTTTGATCACTTAACTAATAGAGTTATCACATTCACCTGTTACAATGATATCATCTACATATACTAGGACATATGTTTTTAAGTGATTTGTATCACGAGTGAACATTGCTATGTCAGATTTTGTAGCTGCAAATCCAAGTTCCTTTAACCCATGTGCAAGCTTATAGTACCACTCCCTGGATGCTTGTTTCAAGTCATACAAAGCCTTATTAAATTTGCATACGAATGAGGGATCTCTTTACTCATATCCTTGGGGCTGCCTTATATATACTTCCTCAACTAATCACCATGCAAGAAGGCATTATTTACATCTAACTGCCTTATTGTCCAGGATCTTGATAGTGCAACTGATAGCAGCAGTCTAATAGAGGTGGACTTAACAACTAGACTATAGATTTCTTTGAAGTCAAAACCTGATTTTTGAGCAAAGCCTTGAGCAACCAACCTGGCTTTGTGCTTCTGAAGTGAACCATCTGCATTATACTTAATCCTAAACACCCATTTACTTCCAATTGCCTCTCTATTAGGTGGGAGCTTCACCAGCTTTCAAGTATTGTTCCTGAGTAGGGCCTCATACTCCAGATCCATTGCTTCCTTCCACTCAGGGAATTTGAGTGCTTGTTTAACATTCCTTGGCTCTACATTTGCTAAGAACAGCCTTGGCTTGACAATTCCTACTTTGCCTCTTGTCATCATCGGATGAGTGTTTTGGGTGAGTGTAGTGTTTCTAGGTTTAGGGTTAGTTAAAGGGAGAACAATTTCAATGTCATTGATGGGAATAGGAGTTGGGACTGAAGAAGTTGCTACTGGTGCTTTGATTTCTTGCAGGCTGCTAGAAGGGTGTGACTGTAGGGAGGCAGGGTTGATAGTTGTTAAAGGTTGTTGTTGGTTGTTTTGACTGATGTAAAGGCACTTTTGTTGAAGTGTTCAAAGAATTATTATGAGGTAGGATGGACTGAGAGTTATTGTTTGAGGTATTTTGTTAGGACAAGGTGGATTGGGGTTGGTGGTCAGCAGGAAGAGCTTGAGTAGGTGCTGAGAGTCTTGAAATTGTTGAAATTGAGTGTTGAGGAGCTGAGGCTGTTGTTGTCTTGAGACTTTGACTAGCTTGCTTAAATGGGAATTGATCTTCAAAGAACACCACATTTGGTGTGATGATGACCTTTCCCTGTTGAGTAAGGCATTTATAGCCTTTTTTATCAGTTCTATACCCAAAGAATGTGCAAGGAGAGGACCTAAAGTCTAGTTTCTGCTTGTTGTATGGTCTCTGATATGGGAAGCAGAGGCATCCAAACACTCTGAGTTGGTCATACGAGGGTTGCTTGCCAAGCAGTTTCTCAACTGGAGATACACCATTTAGAACTAGTGTTGGAAGGATGTTGATTAGTTTTGCTGCTATGCAGAAGGCTTCTCCCCAGAACCTTGTAGGCATTGAAGCTCCTGCCAATAAGGTGAGTCCCATTTCTACCACATGCCTGTGTTTTCTTTTAGCAGAACCCTTTTGTTTATGAATATGAGGGCAAGCAAACCTATGCTGAACTCCTTTATCCTGCAGAATCTTTGACAGACTTCTATACTCGGCTGCATTATCACTTTGCAATATTTTAAGCTTAGTGTTCAACTACAATTCAACTTTTTGTTGAAAAATTTCAAAGACTGTTTTTAATTGAGCTCTGGACTTAATTAGATAAAGCAAAGTGTATTTTGAAAAGACATCAACAAAATTAATATAATACCAGTTTCCATTGTTATCTGGCACTGGGGCAGAGCCCCAAATGTCTGAGTATACAAGGTCTAAGGGGTGTGTGAACTCAGTTTGTGAAGAAGGAAATGGGAGCTGATGAGACTTCCCAATACAATAGGCTGAGCAATTTATTTTGACTGGTATAGGTGAAAGCTTATAGACTTTTAGTATTTTTGACAATACGTCATGGTTAGGGTGTCCTAGCCTAGCATGCCAAACAAGGGAATCACTTTTATTGCTATTACTTACTACAGTAGCATATGCAGCAGTATAACTAGTTGGTGCTTGCAGCTTGTTAATACTAGGAAATCTATAAAGGCCGTTTTCCACAGTGCCTTCAAGCACAATCTTCTCAGTGTCTTTACTCTTTACATAGCACCTATCATCATGAAATTAAAAGAAAATTTGATTATCACAGCACAATTTATGCACACTCATTAGGTTCTTTGTAATTTCAGGCACACACAACAAGTTTCTCATGTGCGGTAGCTTAGAGCTCAAGTCAATCTTGAAATAAGAGTTTCCAACAAAAGAGATATGCAAACCTGTTCTATTGCCAACTACTACTTGCTCATTTTCACAGTATTCTTCCTTCTATATCAGATTCTTCTCATCATGTGTCATGTGATATATAGCTCCTGAGTTAGTATACCAATTGGAGTCCTGGACTGTTGCTGGTGTTGCTATCAGATTGCATAGATTTGCATGTGGTTGAGTGTTCTGACAGTAGCTCACATTGTGGTAACCTTCTCCACCATAACCTTCTTCTTCATATTGATCCTCACTGTATCTGTACCCGCAAGTCCTTACAGTGTGGCCGAATTTATTACACAGCTGACACTATAGCCTGTCGTATTCATAGTTTCTTGAATTGTACATTCTGCCTTCTCTGTCGGACTATCCTCTTCCATTCGCGAACTGACCATCACTTGTGAACTGTTTGTTCATATGTGTTCATACCCTGACCGAGCTCTCCAAACTCGGGAAGTTCGCAGAAGGTCCGACCTCGTCCCAAAGGCCCACGCCTGAGGTCGGACCTCGGACAAATAAAGAAGAAGGCCCATCAAAAGGAACGAAGCCCAAAACCTAAAGGCCGAAAAAGGCCTAGGAAAGGCGGTTCCACAAAAGATAGAGATAAGACTCCCAAAGATAAGATAAGATAAGAATATCTTATCCAGGGAAGATCACGGCCAACTACTATAAATACACTGGAGCACCCAGGTATAACATACATTCTACATTCTACACATATCTGCTTGGACCCATGCTAACTTAAGCATCGGAGTGTCATTGCAGGTACAACCACCCGCCGCTCAGCGCATCAAGCTCGGGTCACGGAACCCTCACCTCGGGTCTCACCAAGACGACCGAGCTCCACGTTTCAGGTAACCCTCGGAACATTGGCGCCGTTGCCGGGGACCTGGAAGTCATCCCTTTACCATGGCGGACGATCCTCTCAACAATGACCACGCTGCTTCGGAACAAGAGGAGGAAATTGACACCGAGAACGACCGGACAGCCCTCTATCACCACGCACTCCAGGAGGAAACAAACAGAATCGCCCAAGTACATCACTCCCAAACAAAGATCCACAAAATCCCGAAAGAGAAAAGAGCTCGGAAATTCTAGAAGCAGTCCGGGCACAACAAAACCGACTGAAACAACTCGAAGAGGACATAAAGAAGCAAAAAGAAACCGAACAAGATCTGAGAAGGGAGGCTCGCAAGCGCAGAGAATTAGAAGAAAAACTACGGAAAATAGAGGCCAACCTGAAAGATCGAACAGAACGCGACACCACCCCCGAAGGCAATCATGATCCCTTCACGAAAGAGATCATGAAGGAGAAGGTACCGCGAAACTTCAAACCACCCGATATGGATCTCTACGACGGCACCACCGATCCAAGTCACCACCTCAGCAACTTCAGAAGCAGAATGTACCTAGTCGACGCCTCCGACGCGATTCGGTGCAAAGCCTTCCCCACCACTCTCACCAAGTCAGCCATGAGGTGGTTCGACAACCTGCCACCGAGATCAATCACCAGCTTCGAAGACCTAACTAAGAAATTCCTAACAAGGTTCTCCATTCAAAAGGACAAGGCAAAACATGCCCCCAGTCTACTCGGGATCAAACAAGGTAACCAAGAAACTCTCCGAGAATACATGGAGCGATTCAACAAAGCCTGCCTGGACATACAACACTTGCCCACTGAAGCAGCTATCATGGGATTGGCAAACGGCCTAAAGGAAGGACCGTTTAGCCAATCCCTCTCCAAACGATACCCGACCTCCCTATACGAGGTGCAGGAGCGGGCAGAAAAATATATCAATATGGAGGAAACCTCCCAGCTAAGAGACTCTTCTAGGAAGGAATCAACCTACCCACTCCGAGATCGAGATCGAGAACAGAAGAAGAAAGAAGAACCCAACTCGGACAAGCCACGGAAGTACCACAACTATACCCCCCTCCGAGTCTCCCTGGTAGACATCTACAGAGAAGTATGCCACACCGAAAAGATCCCACCACCCCGACCTCTAAAACACAAAAGAGCGGGGAGAGATCGGTCCGAATACTGCGAATATCACAAGCTCTACGGTCATTCTACTAACGACTGCCACGACCTAAAGAATGTTATAGAAAAGCTAGCCAGAGAAGGAAAGCTCGACAGATACATAGCAGAGAAAGGAGAAGAGACCAGGAAGAGAAGACGAGGAGACAATGAAGGTCGGGCCGAACAAGTCCCGCGAACCCCTGAAAGACACGTTCACATGATAAATGGAGGTTTCGCAGGCGGAGGAGCATCCAGATCCTCGCGAAAAAGACACCTCAAAGAAATCTATCATGTCCGAGAAGACAGTCCCCTGCCCGAGTTACCCACTATCTCATTTACCCGAGAGGATGCTCAAGGGATAACACCCGGGCACGACGATCCAATGGTGATCACCGTTATTCTAGCAAACGCCAACTTACATCGAACCCTGATTGACCAGGGAAGCTCAGCAGATATCCTGTTCAAAGCGGCCTTCGACAAGCTCGGACTTGAGGAAAAAGAGCTAAAAGCCTATCCCACCGACCTATTTGGGCTAGGGGACACCCCGATCCATCCCTTAGGATACATCTCGCTACACACTACCTTCGGAAGAGGCGAGCAATCTAAAACGTTAAGCATCGACTACATTATAGTCGACGTTGCCTCAGCATACAATGCCCTCATTGGGCGACCAACCCTAAACAGACTGACAGCTGTGGTCTCAACCCCACACCTCTGTATGAAGTTCCCTACCGCAAAGGGAATCGCCACCCTAAAAGGCGACCAAAAATTAGCACGGCGATGCTACAACGAAAGTCTAAGCCTAAAAGGGAAAGAAGTCAACACAATAGAACTCGGGCGAGTTCAAACCCGAGAAGACCTTCGGCCACAACCAGAGGGAGAAACCGAAAGGATCCAAATCGGGAACACACCTGAAAAAGTAACAAACATTGGAGCAAACCTCGAAGCAGGCCTAAAGGAGGAACTCATAACCCTCTTAAGGGAGAATTCCGACCTCTTCGCCTGGAAGGCCTCCGACATGCCAGGCATAAGTCCCGACCTGATGTGCCATAAGCTATCAGTATACCCGGGATCCAGACCCGTCCAACAGAGACGCCGGAAGCTCGGACCCGAGCGCATGCAGGCAATAGAAGAACAGGTACAAGCACTGCTAGATGCAGGATTCATTAGGGAAGTAAAATATCCCCTATGGCTCGCAAACGTGGTCCTGGTAAAAAAGCCCAACGAAAAATGGAGGATGTGCGTCGATTACACGGATCTCAACAAAGCCTGCCCCAAAGACCCATATCCACTACCAAACATCGACGCCTTAGTCGACGCAGCCTCAGGCTACAGATATCTCTCCTTCATGGATGCATACTCGGGATACAATCAAATCCCGATGTACGGACCCGACCAAGAAAAGACCTCGTTCATAACCCCAAGGGCAAACTACTGCTACGTAGTAATGCCCTTCGGGCTGAAGAACGCCGGGGCAACCTACCAGAGACTAATGAACAAAGTATTCTCAGAGCACATCGGGCTACAGCTAGAAGTATACGTCGACGATATGCTGGTAAAGACACAAGAAGACAGAAACTTGGTTCCCGACCTCACAAGTGTCTTCGGCACCCTCAGGAAACACAACATGAGACTTAACCCGACCAAGTGCACCTTCGCCGCAGAAGCCGGAAAGTTCTTAGGCTTCATGCTGACTCAAAGAGGCATCGAAGCAAACCCGGACAAATGCCAAGCGATACTCAAAATGAAGAGCCCGACGTGTGTCAAAGAAGTACAACAACTAAATGGAAGGCTAGCCGCCCTATCAAGATTCTTGGCAGGATCAGCGATAAAATCACTACCTCTCTACTCACTCCTAAAGAAAGGGAAACCCTTCTCATGGACCCCGGAGTGCGAAAAAGCCTTCCAAGAATTCAAGGAATTCCTCGGGCAGCCACCAATCCTAACCCGACCTTTAAAAGGGGAAGAGCTCGTATTATACCTCTCGGTCGAACATCGGGCAGTTGCTTCAGCATTAATACGAGAAAATGACCAAGGACAACACCCCATATACTTCGTAAGCAAGGCACTACAAGGGGCCGAATTAAACTACCAGAAAATAGAGAAATTCGCCTACGCCCTAGTATTCACGGCTCGGAGGCTCCGTCCCTACTTTCAAGCCCACACCATCAAAGTCCGGACGAACCAACCCATGAGACACATCCTACAAAAAACAGACATGGCAGGACGAATCCTACAATGGGCGGTGGAACTGTCCGAGTTCGACCTCCTCTATGAAGCCCGGACTGCCATAAAATCTCAATATCTAGCTGACTTCATCGCAGAATATACTGAGACCCCGGGAACCCCACTCTCGTGGAATCTGTATGTCGACGGGTCCTCAAACAAAACAGGAAGCGGAGCCGGTGTTATACTCGAAAGCGACCAAGGAACACGGATAGAGCTATCCTTAAAATTCGAGTTCCAGGCTTCAAACAACCAAGCCAAATACGAGGCCCTACTAGCAGGACTAAAGCTAGCCGAAGAGGTCGGAGCCCAGAGAATCACGATCTTCAGCGACTCCCAGGTCGTCACATCACAAGTAAATGGAAGTTACCAGGCCAAAGACCCTACTATGAAAAAATACCTGGACCAAACACAGGCACAATTACGACACTTTCCGGAAATACAAATCCAGCACATACCTCGGGAACAAAATGCCCGGGCAGACGCCCTCTCGAAGCTCGCTAGCACCAAGCCCGGAGGCAACAACAGAAGTCTTCTCCAAGAAACCCTACAATCTCCCTCCGTGCTAAGAGAGGAAGAAACGTTAAATATATCCAACCAACAGCAAGGATGGATGACCCCCATACTCAACTACCTGAAGTTAGGAACTCTCCCCATAGAAAGAAAAGAAGCTAAAAGGCTTACAAAGGACGCCCAGAATTATACGCTAATTCACGACGTATTATACAGAAGAGGATTCTCAAACCCCCTCCTTAGGTGCGTTCCGACCTCAGAAACAAAGGGCGTCCTCGAAGAAGTCCACGAAGGCATGTGTGGGAACCATCTCGGAGCTCGGGCACTATCCAAGAAAGTAGTCAGAGCCGGATTCTACTGGCCGACCTTACAAAGAGACGCGACAGAGTTTGTGAAAATATGCCCCCCTGCCAAAAACATGCCAATTTTCACAAAGCACCGCCCGAAGACCTTATCACCATCACTGCGCCATGGCCCTTCGCAAAATGGGGACTCGACCTACTCGGCCCGTTTCCACAAGGACCGGGGCAAGTCAAATACCTCATAGTAGGGGTCGACTACTTCACAAAGTGGATCGAAGCCGAACCCTTAGCCACTATTACGGCTCAGAAAAGCCGTAAATTCCTATACAAAAACATCGTCACGAGGTTCGGAGTCCCCTACTCCATCACAACAGACAATGGAACACAGTTCACGGACACAAGTTTTCAGAACTTGGTGGCCGAACTAAAAATCAAACAGCAATTCACATCGGTCGAGCACCCACAAGCCAATGGACAAGCAGAGGCTGCAAATAAAGTCATCTTGGCCGGGTTAAAGCGAAGACTCCAAGAGGCCAAAGGGGCGTGGGCCGACGAACTCCCCCAGGTACTATGGGCATATCGGACAACCCCGCACTCTACAACGGGAGAATCCCCATTCCGGCTAGCTTACGGGATGGAGGCAATGATTCCTATCGAAATAGATGAAGGGTCGCCCAGAGTCATCTTCTACAACGAAAAGATAACCCGCAGGCACAAAGGGAAGAACTCGACCTCCTCCCCGAGGTCCGAGAAAGAGCTCGGATTCGAGAAGAAGCCTTAAAACGGCGAACGGCCCTCAGATACAATCAAAAGGTAATAAAGCGAAGCTTCTCCATTCACGACCTGATTCTAATCCGAAATGACATCGGAACACAAAGTCGGGAGAAGGAAAGCTAGCCGCAAATTGGAAAGGGCCCTACAAGGTAACAGAAGTCTTAGGGACAGGCTACTACAAAATATCCGACCTAGAAGGCAATGAGCTGCCCAGGACCTGGCACGCCTGTAATCTAAGACGGTACTACAGCTAGAAAAACTTAACCCGAGGTGTACTCTTTTTCCCTACAAGGGTTTTTTAATGAGACACCCGGTTAAGCAGGATACCCGACCTAAAGGGTAAACACTGTGTAAATATTCTTTCTTTTTTAATACTAATCAAATTTCTCTATTTTCTCTTCCTCATGATGAAGCAAATCCTAGAAAGTACCCCACCAAGGCGCATTAATTTATGCTCGGCAAAACGCAAAAAATCATTTGCCAAAAGACCATACAAGGTCGGCAAAGATAAAGCGACGAGGTTCAAATTAATGTGAGAAGTTATAAAGTAACCCTGAAAATGGCTCGAAAAGCCAAATAAAAAAGAGGTTACAAAAATAACTTAAAAAGGCCGACCAAACGACGAAGTCGGACCCAACAAAGGGAAAAGTTATAAAGTAACTCTAAAATGGCTCAAAAAGCCAAATAAAAAGAGATTACAGAAATAACTCAGAAGAACCGACCAACGACAAAGTCGGACCTAACAAAAAGGAGGTACTCGAGCACCCGATGTCCGAGAAAAAGCTCGGCCCAAGAAAGAAGCCTTAAAACGGCAAGAACCAAGATTTCGAAAAACGCTAGCTAAAAAGTTGTTAATCGAAAACAACTAAAAAGCACAAAAGCGAAAGTAAGAAGTCAAAACGCTAGCTAAAAAGTTGTTAATCAAAAACAACTAAAAAGCACAAAAGCGAAAGTAAGAAGTCAAAACGCTAGCTAAAAAGTTGTTAATCAAAAACAACTAAAAAGCACAAAAGCGAAAGTAAGAAGTCAAAACGCTAGCTAAAAAGTTGTTAATCGAAAACAACTAAAAAGCACAAAAGCGAAAACAAGAAGTCAAAACGCTAGCTAAAAAGTTGTTATCCGAAAACGACTAAAAAGCACAAAAGCGGAAACAAAAAGTCAAGCGCGAACAAAAAACACCGCATAATAAAGTTACTACAAGTAGCTAAATAAAACAAAAGGTGTCCAAAGTGTTCAACAGAAACCATCCAAAAACAAAAGAGCCCACAGATCGGGCAAAACACCAAGAAGTACAAGACTACAGAGGATCGAGGCCCTTTCCGGACTCCACATCGACAGCAGGCTGAAACATAGATATCGGGACTGCATCGACGGCAACGTCACAACCGGAACCTCGGGGTCGGACACCGGAGCCTTGTGGTCGGACACCGGAACCTCATCCTCGGCAGGAGCAGGAACAATCTTTCCCTCCACAACAATGTTTTCCGTACTGAATAAGCTCAGATCCAGGTCGGGAGCAAGAACCCGGACCTGATCCCTCAAATTCACAAACATAGCATCCATACCCTTGGCCACATTATCTTCCAGCTCGTAAAAATCATCCCGAGCATACTGCAACTTCTCCTTCGTCTCCACAAGCTCGGCATACAGCTTAGTATAGTTCTCCGTCGCCACCCTCGCCATCTCCTCAGATGTCTTCGCCGCCGCCACAGCCGCGGTGGCCCTAGTTTTCTCTTCCTCCAAAGAGGCCTCCAGCTCAGTAATCCTGGCAGCCTTCAGTTGACTAATCTTATCAAGCTCAGACCGTGCCTTCTCAAGTCGGGAGCTGGTCGCCCCAAGGGGAGCTTTCTTGAACTCCCGAGCAATAGCGGCATGAAGACTAGCCATCCGAACACAGCTCCGCGCCATATACTGAAAGTGATGCTCCATAGACGCATCATCAGTAGAAATAAAGGTCTGGGGGAGAATGTGCTGCTCAATCCAACCAAGAGCGTCAAAATCCTTATCATTGAAACCAGCAAGCTCTTGAGAGGTCTTCTGTTTCTTGGGGGGAGGACCCGAGGTCGAAGACGGGGAAAGGTGACCAGGTCCGGAGGTCGGAGGATCTTGAGTTATAGCCCGGAACTGAGGAGTCGGAATGGTCTTCGACCGAGTCTGAACACCCACGGTAGTCTTCTGCGGAGAAGATCGGGCAGAAACCTCAGCCTCGATATTCCGAGCAGCCGCAGACTTCTTCGACTGACGAAGAAACTTCATGGAATCCGCCTGAGAAGACATCTCTGCAGAAACAAAAAGAAAGGGATTATCACAAACAGGAATTCCACCAAAACAGGCAAAATACTAAAAGGATGAAGCTCGGAGAGGTCGGGAACTACCTAACTCGGAACGGAGAAGGCTTGGATCTCCCAACATTTTCTTCGTGTCCAAGTGAGGTGCCCGACCCCATAAACTGCTCAACACACCCGCAAAAGCCTGCTCTACCTCATCTAGACTCTCAAAAGTATACTTAACCGACACTACATTCTCCTGCCAACAAAGAGGAAAAGAAGGCTCCCCACTCTCATCTAGAAAGAAAGGTCGGACATCTCCAGCAGCCCGGACCTTGAAATAGTAGTTCTTGAAATCATGAAACGACTCATCATACAAGGTACAAAACTTCTTCCCCTGGTTAGCCCTAAAAGAGACCCAAGACACCTTCCCAGCACCCGACCCCGGCTTCGTCAACGCGAACAGATAGGAAAAAAGAGAAACAGAAGGGGAGACGCCCAAAAACTGACACAAAAGTTGAAACAGCTTTAAAAACGCCTAAGAATTTGGATGGAGTTGCGTAGGGGCAAGGTTACAAGACCAAAGGACCTCGGACTCCAAGTCGGTAAAAGGAAGTCGTACACCCAGCTTAGAGAAAAAACAATCGTAAGCATAAAAGAATAGCTTCTCGGAACTTTCTAAAGGCGGGAAGCACACTCTCTCCTCGGACTCTGGGGCTACTAGCTCATAATCCCGTTCAGACTCCCTGTTCTCACAAATACTACACTCCCTACGGAACCTAACTAGATACTCAGAATCTACAACAGAAGGGACCCTTAGAGGAACAGGATCTACCCAACCAAGACCACTCGGAATCTTGGTCGACATTGCTTGAAACACCTTTCGAGACATAAAAAATCTTGCCTACAAAGAAGAATACAACAGCAAGCCAAAAATCACATAAATAGGCAGACAGCAAAAAACCCATTCAGCAGAAGCAAGAAAACAAAAGTTCTTTTAGAAGAAAAATGCAGTAAACCCGAAAACAAAGTACCAAGAGAAAAGAGCCCCCCCCCCCACATACAAACAACCAAAGCAATGGCGGCGCCTCTTTCCGGGGCAACCCCAGCATATGTGCACAGCAAAAGTAAAGACAAGAAACAAACCTGGGAGAAAGGAAGAAGACGACGAGCTCCGATGCAAGAAGAACGAAAACAGCGGCGCAGAGGAAACCCCGAAAAACAACGCACAGAAAGAATCAGAGAAGAAGAACAGAGAGAAAGAAGGAAGATGCTCGAAAGAGAGGCAGCGAAAAACCCAGAAAAAGGGAAAGGGAACAGAATAAACAAAGAAAATGAGGAAAGGGGCAAATAAATAATGCCTTCACAGAGCCCGAACGGAAATCGAGGAGAAACGGTAAAAAGCAATAAATGCTGAAAACGGCCATTTTCAAATTTTGAAAAGAACGACTATGCCCGAGCTCGACCTCTCAAAAGGACGAACTCGGACAGGGGCACTGTTCATACCCTGACCGAGCTCTCCAAACTCGGGAAGTTCGCAGAAGGTCCGACCTCGTCCCAAAGGCCCACGCCTGAGGTCGGACCTCGGACAAATAAAGAAGAAGGCCCATCAAAAGGAACGAAGCCCAAAACCTAAAGGCCGAAAAAGGCCTAGGAAAGGCGGTTCCACAAAAGATAGAGATAAGACTCCCAAAGATAAGATAAGATAAGAATATCTTATCCAGGGAAGATCACGGCCAACTACTATAAATACACTGGAGCACCCAGGTATAACATACATTCTACATTCTACACATATCTGCTTGGACCCATGCTAACTTAAGCATCGGAGTGTCATTGCAGGTACAACCACCCGCCGCTCAGCGCATCAAGCTCGGGTCACGGAACCCTCACCTCGGGTCTCACCAAGACGACCGAGCTCTACGTTTCAGGTAACCCTCGGAACAATATGAGATTCTTGAACCATGCTTTCTTCATTGGATAAGTTTCTGCCGCCTCTGTGCATTCTTCCTCCTCTTCCCCTGAATCCTCCTCTGAAGCCTCCTCTTCTTCCTTGCATCTGTTGATTGTATCCTCCGAATTGAGTTACGTTTGCTTGCGTGAATGCCTCTGTTTTTTTGAACTTTGCCAGCATGCTTTCATGAGCTAGCAACAATACTTCTAGTTCAGCAACAGTTATGTTCTCCAATCTTGCAAGCACATATGTATATACTAAAGAATACTCTTCAGATAAGCCATTTAATATTGTGTTTACATGATCACTTTCCTTTACTAACTCTCCTACGGATGCTAAAGCATCAATTGTGCCTTTATTCATCAATACGTACTCAGTCACAAATCCTCCAATTTGGAGCATGCTGAGCTTGTTCTTCAATTGCATCACCTTAGCCTTGATTTGAGAGGAGAATGATCCTCTAACCTTTTTCACACTTGATGCGTAAACATACACTCTACCATCCTTGTGGTGAACGGCTTACTCATCGAAATCAGTAACCAAGATTTGAGAAGTGCATCCTGCCTCTTCCATTGTTGATAATCTGGATTCACTACAGTATCTGCTCCATCACTCGATTGCACAAACTGTGGAGGAATTCCTCTTGCTGTGACGTGGCTCAGCATATCGTTCCCTTCTATTGTTGAGATTGCTTGATCCTTCCATTGCAGAAAAATTTTGTCATCCAGTTTCATCGATATAGGAGTTGCTATGAATCCTTGCGTCATTGTTAAATGAGCAGCAAAGCTTGGAGGCTCTGATACCATAAAAGGTACCAGGCCTTAGAGGAGAAGTTCAGAGAGAGAAGAGTAGAGAGAGAGAAGCTGAGAAAGTGTGAACTTGCATTCAACTAAGCAACTAAATTACAGCATGTGAGGAATTACAATTTATACGTACATAGCTAGCTAACTAACACTGACTTGACTCATACACTAAGCTAACTAACTGTAACAAACTATAGAAGTGACTAGAAGCTGCTGCTGAATTAGCTAGGACCCACAGTAATTAACTTTAATAGAAAACAGAATTAACAAGATTAACTGCAGGAAGGGAGGGCTGCTGAAACAGAACTGAGAGGCTAAGTTAACTTGCTGCCTTATAACTCCTAACAATATATATATTCTCAAAGTTTTTTAAATTAGACATTTTCGTTTTTATTAAATTTTTATTTTTTATAAATTTTCAAAAATTATTTTTATTAGACAGATTGATCATTTTATTATTTTAGAGGTAAACTAATTTTATTATTATATAATGATATTCTTTTACCTAATTATTTTTTATAAAATTTATTATATACTTATTTGTCTAACATGTATGTTAAAATTTCGATTAAAAATAATGAAGGAATCAATCTATTTGACAAAAATAAATTTAAAATTTTTGATAAATAAAAAATTAAAAAAATAAATCAAAATATATCATATAAAATGTTTTAAATCAATTTAGATGTTTAATTTAAACACACACAAACTTTTCACAATCAAGAAAATACCTTTAAGCAAAAGAGAGAGAATAATAAAAACTATAAAATTTTAAATCAATTTGGATGTATTGGATTTATATTTTTATTTTTAATAATTTTTTTAATATTTTGTGAAAAAAGAGAGAGAATAATAAAAACTATAAAATCTCATTTTTATTCTCATTTTTATTCTTTTACAAAATTAAAGAATATAAAATATTAAAAATTAAAACAAAAAATACAAATACAAAACCAAAATCAATCTTTATTTTTTTTATTTTCTTTTATAAAAATAAATTTCAGACACCACAATACAATTTCTAAGTTCAATAAAAAATACAATAAATTGCCAATTCTAGATAATAATGTACACATAATTTACTACATTGAGATTCACCATGCAATTCAATGAATTCATCGTATCTATAGTTCTTATGATCCACGCCTTGATTCCCACCAAGATATATATACATCAACAACCAATTCTCTAACGGATATGCACAAATTCCCGCTAACATTTGATGTAAAAGTAAAACTCATAATATTCTTCTTAAAATTAAACTCTCCATTCCATCACCAATTTCTTCCACCAAATCAAAAACAATGATGCTACCTAGATCATTTTTCATTAACAATAAATACAGACTCAATTGTAATTAGTTAGTCATTAATAATTAACTAATTATAATTGAGCCTATATTTATTACTAATAGAAAATAATCTAGGTAACAAATTGAATTGAATTTGCGATATGATCGACTATCATCACTTGCCTCTAGACTCTAGAACTTCCGAAACGGCCACTAACTTGGCGTGCATATGCTACAACAGCCTTAGCCCACTTCTTGATCTCATCTTTCAATTTGTTTGAGTCCATTTCTTTAAGCTTCTTACCCGGCTCCAACGGCACCTCCTCTGCCGACGAAAACCACCGCTTGAACCGGCCGCGTTTCGCCGGCTTCTGGCCCTTAAGGATGGCAATGGCGTTTCCTCCGTTAAGTGATAGAGATTTCTTCACCGACATGGCAGTTGTTTGTTGAAAGATATTTGTTAAATTATTGAAGAAGGTTTGGATTTTATATCGAAGTTATTTATATGAGGCTGTTGAGTTGCACTAAGACAAGTAACTTAGTATTCCAATGCGTGTGATAACTTGCTTTCATTGACTTTTGACTTTGTCAACACTTTGTAGGATGGATTGCACAGCAAGCTTCAAACCAATAGAAATAAAGAAAAATATTTCTCTAATTTTTTATTTTTTATTTTTTACCAAAAAACATAATTCAAGGGAGCCTATCTTTAGAATAAAATTTGCTTAAAACATAACTCGCTTTTATAACTCATCTTTTCAAAAGCGTGACAATAGATAAAATATGGCAAAAAAAAATGTCAATAGATCAATAAAAATATGACGATAGAATAACCAACACTCAACATGTTTATAGATGTGATTCTTTTAAAAGTATGTTGATAGTTTAAAAAACATGACAAAAAATTATCGTCACGCTTTTTTTCTATTTTTTGACACGCTATAAAAACGTAGCAATAGACTATTTTTCTTATGGTATTTAATAATTTTTTATATTTATATGAAATTTTCTAAAATGAATAAATGATAAAATAATTTATCTAGTTGAGTAAAATAAGATGCATGATTCACCAAATAATGACTCTAAAATAATAAATATATAAGGCAGTTTAATTTATCATAAATTATATTTGAAAATCTCATATTTTTCTTGTGTTCTTTTAAATTTTTTTTTGACTCCTTAATTTTGGCAGATATAGAATAAAATCAATAAATTAATGTAAACGAAAAAAAAAATATAATCCCTTTTGTTTCTTTTGTAAAGGACGAACATATATATACGTAATAGATTAGAGGTAGTATTCATAGGAAAGGTGCTTTTTACCTTTCAATATTTGATTTATTCTTGTCCGTACAAGTTTACAAATTAAATAATAACACAATTCGATCTCGGAATATTCTATGAAATATTATTAGAGACCGGATTAATTAACTTAACTATGAAGGATAATTACATAGATTTGATCAAATGCAAATTTGTAACGAGAAGCTCAAAGGGCATCACATTCTTTCCGTGGTTGGATTTGAAGAATTCGTTCTTGAAGACCTGTCACTTTCGCCACCAACTTTCAAAACTCATATGATTGGTTTTTACTAATTTAATACATATATAGTCAACAATAAATCACAAGCTAAGGTTAATTTAAGACACGTACAATGATTCTTAAACTTGGACAATAAAATACCAATCAGGTATAACAGATGAGTAGTATACATATATAAATTAGAAGAAAATAAAATAATATAAATTTTATTCGTATAATTGCTAGAAATGTTTATACTTAGTTGATAATTTGTGATTTTTTTTTAAAAAATTGATAATTTAAAAAATATAACGTTTGGAATAAAAAAACACGGTTTAGAGTAAACGAGTAATCACACTATAATTGTTCAATAAAAAATATTTGCAATATACTCTTGATAAGAATAAATGATATTATGATATAATATTAAAATTTTTATAATTTAAAAAAATTAAATTAATTTAGTGGATATTGAATGAGGGTATATGATAAATTTATATTTTTTTATTAATTAAAATTTTTAGAATAAATAATTTTTTTCATAAATTTTATATCTATGGATATTATCATAGAATCATGGAATAATTCCATTACATTTAAGCACATATACTTAAAATACTCTTTTTGGCGTACAAGAAATAACTGAAAACTTGTTTAAGGCAACACAAAAAGATACCTATTATTGCTTGTTTCTTTGTTCTGTTAAAATAATATATTTTGTTTATATTGAAAGGCCTTTAAATAATTGAAATAATGATTTGTGATGCTTAAGTTTTATAATTTAATTAAATTCATGCAATAATTATCGTAGTTTTAAACTTTAATAGTTTAATCTATTTAAAGATATTCTTAAAGTGAAGTAATGAAGCCCACAGCTTCTAAATTAAGTAGTTTAATTTCAAACTTTGAAGTTAGTCTAAATTTATTATGTGCATTTATAATGTGATACATACTATATTAAGGCACGGCATTGAATGAAGATATATAATTAGTAACAGTAATGGCAACGAGATAATAATCACAGTTATTTTATTTAATTTAATATTTATAATTTCATGTATATATTATCAAAAATTACTTACTTATTAATTATTATATTTAATATGTATTTTTTCAGAAGTAATTATTAAATATAAAATAAAATTATTTTTAATTAATTTTAATTATCTTTCAAATATATTTGAATTAGTAATAACTATGCAACGAGGTGTGCAATTACGTTAATCAAACTCTGCCAGCTGTAAGAGTAACAAATCTGCTCTCTTAAATAGAATAAAGGACCATTAAGAAGATTTAATTATTAAAAAGGACCTTTAATACCAAAATTAGTAGAAGAACCAAATCTTTTTATAATATTTAAAAAAAAGAATCAAATCTTTTTATAAGGAGATAAATATATCTTTAATTATTTTTTATAATCTTTAATATATGTTGTTTGATTCTCAACGTTATATAGATATGTATGAATATTCACTTAAGATTAATTAGTTAATTAATTAAAAAAATTACTCTAAAAAATCGTTAGAAAAATTTAATTATTAAAATATTAATTTTTAACTATTTATTTATTTATTTTTATAATTTTTATATTAACAATTTTTTTATTATTTATTTATTTTTTACTTTTATGATCTTTTGTCTTTTTTTTTCGTTAGCTAAAGATCACAAAAACAAAAAAATAAATAAGTAATTAATAAAAAATAATCAAATAATAAATGTCTACCATTCAATTATTAGCAAGAATATGAATGAATATTTAAATATCTTAATATTTTTTTTATTAATTTTGTCCGAAATTGTTTCATGTATACGCTATTGTTGTGCACAGTGCACCTATATATAAACATGTTTAATATGTGCAAGATTCACATGAAACAAAAATTGGAGCACTACTGCCTCTAAATGGCTCTTAGATGGCTTGTTCACTCAGCTTGCCATGTTTTGGAGTATTACCCTATTGACAAAACTGCTGAAGAAGGATTGACCCAACAAGAGTATCCTACTACTTGTTCAGAGTTTCAAATGCCTCTTCACTATCCACTCTACACCAAAAGGGACTATAAAATCATGGAGGAGTGGAAGGTGGATTTGTTTCTTCAGCAGTATGAGCTAAGCTTCAAGGGCACCTTTCATGACAAGAGGACTTTTTATAAAAAGATTTATCTTTTTATTATAAAAAGATTTGGTTCGTCTTCTTAAATATTATAAAAAGATTTGGTTCTTCTTACTAATTTTGGTATTAAAAGTTCTTTTTAATAATTAAATCTTCCTAACGATTTTTCAAAATAATTTTTCCTAGAATTTTCAAGTTTGAAAAAAGAAAAAAAAACTGATAAAATTGCAAAATATATAGAATTTTCCATAACCTTTATAATATGATAAGTTTTACTATTATGGCGCACTAATGCGATATGAACAACAAACTATAAAGTGTTAACTGTTTAAGGGTCTTAATTTTTCAATTAACTATTATCTCCAACTGAGAATCGAATCAGTCATCGAACCGTTTTAATTACTGATTTATTAGTTTATTGGTTTATTGGTTCAACCGAAAAAATTGTTTTAGAATAAAATAATAAATAAATTATAATTAAACACCCTAAAATATAATTATAGTCTAATATAAATCTTAAAATATCAAAAATACATCAGCAACACCAGTACATTATCGAACAGCAACGTTAAAACAGTAATACATTATAAAACACTAAAACAGCAACATCAGTACATTATCAAAATACTAAAACAGCAATACAAGTACATTAGCAACACCATTCAACAAGGCAGTGATGACATTAAACAAAACACTAAAACCAGCAAAATCAGTATATTATACAACATATCAAAAATTCAAAACAGAGCATTCAGTAACCAGCATTAGCATTAGCAAGAAAGTGACGACACTAAATTAAACAGAACATTAGCAAGGCAGTGATGAGTGATGACACTAACTTAAACAATAAAAATAGCAAAATCAGTACATTATACAACATATTAAAAGTTCAAAACAAAGCATTCAGTAACCAAGCATTAGCATTAGCAAGACAGTGATGACACTAAATTAAACAGAGAATTAGCAAGACAGTGATGACACTAAATTAAACACTAAAAACAACAAAATCAGTACATTATACAACATATCAAAAGTTTAAAACAGAGCATTCATTAACCAAGCATTAGCATTAGCAAGGCACTGATAACACTAAATTAAATAGGCAAATTATTTTTTCAATGAATAAAAAGAGCAACTAATTATGGAAGAGAAAAAGAATATGATATATATGATTACATGAAATGAAATGAGGAAAGAATTGAATTGATAAGAAGAAATTGTGATAGATGAGTGATTGTTGAAAGAGAAAAGAGAGTGAATAGCAGCAGAAGCAGCATTATAATTGAGCCTTGGGTTAAGCAAACACATGATGCTGTTTCCAGAATTCAAAAGAAAGAGGAGATTCCATTAAGATTACACAACAACTCAGCAACTCATCACTAATCAATAATCATAATACATTCAAAATCAATAATCAGTAAATTAAAATCACAAGTTCAAAGATATTCTTAATTCTTGATCTAATTTTAATCATTTTATTTTAATATGAAAATGCTGTTGTGAGGTAAAATTCGTACCTATGTAATTCTGTATCATCATGTAACTAACACATCAAAACAAATGAGAAGAAGAAAAATAATGTAGCTATTCCTGTAGTAGCAATGTAGCATTAGTTGTTGGGGTTTTGGTGTTTCTAATAATTTCTGCAGCAGTTATAATCTTCTTAGTTACCACAGTCCACGGAGCCACTGATAGCAGGACGACGACGGCGACAGCGGTTCCATTGACGAGACTGGATTTTTGGTTTGGGACCCTTAGGGCTTGCTGGTGAATGTGTTTATCGAATGAGGGGTGTTTGGTGTGTGTGTATTGGGGGTGGGTAACCGGGTGAGGACTCGCATGGGTTGAGGGGATTTTGGTTTTTTTTTTTTTAACAGCAACAAAAACGGTGCCGTTTCACATGAACTGGTTGGTTTCCAGTCCGGTCCAACCGGCCGATTTATCAATTTTTCAGCAGTTTAAAGATCAACGATTTTAGGAAGAGGACTGGACCGTTTTTCACGTCAGTTCCTGGTTGAACCGGTTCGAACCGGCCAGTCCAGTCTGATTTTCAGAACATTGATTATCTCAAAATGCTGTACTACCCAAGATGAAGAAACATATCGCTAAAACAACTTAGGAAATCTGCAGTAATAGAAAAAAGAAGGGAGAGTCAAATAAAAATAAAAATAAAAAGATATATATAATTCTTCTTGATTCACTTTTACCTATGAAGTACATACATTTGGTTGAAATGAAAATAAAAAAGATATATATAACTCTTCTTGATTCACTTTTACTATTTATGAAATACAGACACTTCGCTATATTACGTGACACAAACACATTTTGGACATAACTCTTATCCACATTCGTCTGACACGCATGTCTGCCGTGTTTAACTGTATCTTAATAAAAAATAAAAAATTTTTCGGACACACTTGGACACATCTAAATACCACCATTACGCGTGTCAGCGTGTCCAACCTTATTCTTAACATATATTTTTGAAATAAATTTAGAAATAGTATATATTATTATTTATTAAAATAAAAATATTTTAAATATTTTATATAATTAAAATAAGATATTAAAAATAATTAAAAAATTAATTTATATTTTAATATCAATAAAATATCAAAATATTATTACTATTTTTCTAAAAAATATATCATATTTTATATACGTGTATCTCCATATTTTATAAAATTTTAAAATTTATATCTCAGTATGTTCTATATCGTATTGTGTTTTGAGTCGTGTCAATGTCGACGCATCATAAACTTTTACTACTTCTCACCATATGGATTGATCTTCACAACCACTCTATATGTTCCTCTTCTATCTTGATTCTAGACTTGGCAATTTTGATGCTTCCACAGCACTCCCATCACCTTGCAAAAGCAACGTGAATTTGATGCACTAACGACTACAACATGTTATATATATATGGACGGATTTATTTATAAGCTAGTGGGGCAACTGCTCCTAATGAGATTTGAAAAAATAAGTAGTAATTCTAAGTGAAATACCATAATTGTCCCCACTGTATAATTATTTTTGCTCCCAGTAATTCAAAGTTCTAAATCCCTGATGCTTCTTCTTCTCCCTTTCTCTTCAAATTTGAAATCCCTAATTGCTCCAAGCCTCCAGCCTCCAGCCTCCACCGGTTCACCCTCCACTCCTCCAGGCTCTAGAGTTACTGTCGCCAGCCCGCTACTCTGCGTCTCCACCAGTCCATCGACCGTCGGTTTCTCCTTGCATCGCCGCTGCACCGCATCTGGTGGTTTTCAAGTTCTGCCTTCTTTTGCGTCACTGCTTGATTGCTTGTGATTTGTGTGGTTCTGTCGCTGTTCTTCTTTTGCGTTCTTTCCTTCGGGCTTCGGCACTCGGCAGTTCGGCGTCTAGTTATGCTTCTGCCGTTCTACGGTTCTACCTTCTTCTTCAGGAAACATCAATCTCTTTTGGACTTCTTGCTCTTCTTTCTTAGGGTACGATCCTCTTCTCTGTTGCTGCTGGCGTCGCACTGCTACTGGGTCGTCCTCCTGGTCTTGGAGTTCAGTCTTGCACTTTGACTCTTGCTCTTGTATATAATTAGGATTTGGAAACCCAATAAATCAACCTTTCAACTTTCAAGAGTGGTAAATACCAAATAATTTTAAGTTTACCTGTAGGCTGTAACCAATTAATTATAGATTTATAGCATATGTATATTATAAATAAATAAGATTTTGGGGTGGGGTCGTGGAGAATAAAGGAAATAAGGAATGGTTAGTGTCTGTGAGACCGTGACTTTGTGTAACATGGCATTGGTTAGGTTAGGTGGTATTATGTTCATCAAGTAGTTGACAGACAACTTCAAGAACTCAACAATTATTTTACAGAGGTGAATACTGAATTGCTTCTATGTATAGCTTGTCTGAATCTAAGACACTCATTTTTTGCATTTGATAAGGAGAAGTTGATCCAGTTAGCTCAATTCTATCTATTAGAATTTTCTTCTACTCAACTTTTGGCACTTGATAGTCAACTTGAGAATTTCATATTAGATGTGCGTTCTGATGATCAATTCTCAAATTTAAATGGGATTGGTGCTCTTTCTCAGAAATTGGTTGAGACTCGAAAAAATATTGTTTATTCATTAGTGTTTCTTCTTTTGAAGTTAGCTTTAGTTTTGCCTGTAGCAACTGCATCAGTTGAAAGAACTTTTTCTACTATGAACATCAAAAAGAGTCGGCTCCGTAACCGTATGGGAGATAAATTTTTAAATGATTATTTAGTGACATATATAGAAAGAGAGACATTTGATTGTATTGACAATAAAAAGATTATTTAATCTTTTCAAAGTATGAAACCTAGAAGAATGAAATTTTAAATTATTTATTATTTTGAATTATTATTTTATTGTTTTAATTTGTTAGTTAAATAATTTGAGAAATATCATATTTTATAATACCATAGTATAATTATAAAAATTATTATTATGTTATATATATATATATATATATATATATATATATATATATATATATATTTTGCCCCACTGATAAAATTTTCTGGATCCGTCACTATATATATGTAGCTTTTTTGCTACACCAAATAATAATTGGATTAAAGCCCAGTTTAGCCAAGATAGCTGCGGATGGCATTCGATCTCTTCAATGTGACGCGGAATCAACTGGATTAGCATCGATTTCATGAAGCCCCGCCGCTAACCCTAACCCAATATACTAATTTCACTCCAAATCTGTTCAGTGGAAAACCTGTGGAGAATGGAAGCGGCAAACCCCTGTTCTCTGCTCTACCGTGCGCCGCTGTGTCACCGTGGAGTCGCATGGCTGCCAACCCAACCTTCTCTCCCTGTTGTCGACCGTTCCCCTCTACTCTACAGGGCGTGAAACCCCAAATCCCTCATTCACGGTGTGCGCAACCTACCCCTATTCTCTACTCCCCGTGTGCATTTGTGCTGTCTTTGAGTTGCGTTGCTGCCCAGACATCCTCCTCTCACCGCCATCGACCGTTCTCCTCTCCTCCACCGTGAGCAAATCTGAGTTATCGCGGCCTCTCCCTATCACTGGTTTGTTCTTCTACATTGCTCTTTCTTTCTTGTTTTCATTTTTGATTACTTACAAAATTTGAATCCTATTTTCCTCAATATTTGCATATGTCTTCTCCTTGACATCGCTAAGTCATGTTCGGAGCTATTGGCGTCATAGTATATGTATTTTTTTTGTTCAGATTTTTCGCTCACTCTAAATCCTGATTCTAGTTCTGCTCTTAGGTTTTTCTACTAATTAAATTGATTGTTTTACTTATTCGAAGAAGAGAAAGCTCAATAGCAAATCTTTTTAGTATATTTCATTCAATATCTAAACCAAGTTGTAAATTACAGTATGAGAATAATTTTTACAAATATTTTTATAAATTTGTCAGAATCAGGTGATACCCTTTGAGTTTGGAAAGGGGAGCTTAGAAGACAGGTCATGAACCTTGGTTGTTATTGAGACTAGTAAGTTTACTCATGTTTTTAATGTTGATGATTTCACTAGTGCATTTAATTTGGAGTGGTTTGGGGCTAACAAAATAGAATCTATTGGTGTTGATGTTGTTGGTGTGCTAACATTGGCAAATACTTGTAAGGACCATATTGGTGTGCTAACATTGGTGTCGATCATTGTTACTACCAACTACCTCATCTTCGTAATCATAACCATTAATCTTCTCACACTGCAACAGACACTACACTCACTGAAGAGTGAGGAAGCTACACACTCTTGTGATTTGATTAATTAGGGATTGGATTTCAGAGAGAGAGAAAAGCTAAGCCAATGCCTTGTTCTTCAATAATCACTCCTCAACATGACAACGATGATGATGCTTCCTCCGATTTCAAGCTGAACAAGACAACCTTCTTGGCCTCACACATGCCTAAGAAGGAGATTGCCCTTACATTATTCCTTTTTGTTAATTTCCAAATTAATTAAGTGTATAGCACTTTGTTTTGCTCCACTACTACTAAGAGTTATTGAGCTTGCATGAGTAGTTAGTTGTTAATGGTAGATAGTGTTAGTGATGTAATAGTTAGCTGTGTTTGCAGCATTTGTTGAGCTATGCTATAAATGAAAGCTGAATACAACATTGATATTGAAATAAAGGAGGAGAAACAGAGTATTTTATTTCGTTTAGTGCTTTTAAAAAAGGAACATTTCACTTCTTATTAGTATTTCTAATTACTAAAACTCGATGTTGTTATTGTATTGCGTTGTGTCAATAACTCAATATACACATATATGTGATGAATGTATCATATACTTGCTTTCCGTGCTGTGTACTTCATGAGCTATGCTACAGTGCACTACTAAACTTGCATTACTATTGCTCTTCTTCTTTTTCCTGTTGTCTTCATGATCAGATTCATGTATGCTATTTCCTTATATTAAATGATGAATTTTCATACTAGTAATAATGTAAAGTTGTTTTGGTGGCAATCTAGTTTTCAGCTACTGGATCTGTGGGATCTAGTTTTCCAGTTTTAAAATGCATTTTGGTGTGCATGTTCTGGTGTACTTGTATGTTCTGGTGTTATTTGTTACAGTTTCACATGATAGTGCAAGTTTGTTCAATTATTCGATCTGCGTGTTTACAGATTCTGGCGTAGACCCGGCCGCTGCTGGATTGCAGGTTACCTTAGATGAGAAACCCAAAATTCTTGATGTCATTGATTGGTACAAAGAAAACCTTTTGTTGTTGTTGTTGTTGTTTCTTAGCTGATAACTTTTGAGTTTATATTAGTTTTTAAAATAAATGTATGTTGCTTTTTTGTATCTTCAGTTCTGGCAGTGGAGATGTTGATACCTCAAAGGTGGTGAAGGCTGATGCTGATGGTTGTATTTGCGGTGCATCAGGTTAGTGGTTTGGAATATTAAATACCTTTATATACAAGTTATGATGGTCTGACATTCTTCAACTAGTGAGGCTATATACCATTTTTATAGCCTTTATATGCAAGTTATGATGGTCTGACATTCTTCAAATAATGAGGCTGTATACAATTTTAATTTTTTATCACAAGATATTAATTTAAAACTTATTAACAATGCTCTTGTTCATATTTTCGGAACACATTTGTTCTATTGTGTTTTAATATTAAAGATAAAAAAATACTCTTTCAAACAGTTTTGGTGATTCTTTATTCTTTGTTATAACAAGAAGCCCTTTAAGTTTTCCTTCTCCAAATTGTCTGTGTTCTTTCTTTCTCCATTCTGTTTTCCCTCTTTGTAACTTTGTGTGCTTGCATGCAATTGTCTTTTTCTTTTTCTTTTTGCACAACTTTTTTCTTGTTAGTCAATGAACTTAAATTGTTCAATTATTAAGCTGTTATCTGAGGTTGGAGTTCCATGAAAAAATGTTGAACAGGGGCATCTTTGATCATCAATACTTCATAGAAAAATCCTTCTGGTGAATGGCATATTGGTTACAAATTTATTTATGAGATTTTTACAGAAGAATTAACTTCTCGTTTGAAGGTAGAATCACAATCTTGAGAAATATTGAGTCTTCTTTTTGGTTTCTTACCCTTGGTAAATAGATCTAATTTCCCTTTTCTTCTTATGAAATGTTCACTGGCAGAAAGAAAGAAAGAAAAAGTGGGACGAGAAAAACCAGGAGAAAATTGCTAAGGCTATAAAACAGCTTCAAGATTTTGATCAGGTTAATCCTCTTACACATGTTAGAATGGTGGAATCTGAATTTGATATGATCTACTCATACCCAGCATTGGGTTTAATAGGTATCACATTGGAGTTTAATTTTGTGCCAACATTTTTGTTCCCAGGTACATTTCTATTTTTTATTGTTAATTAAAAAATTTTGCTTTGAATGCCTAATCTATACTTCATTAGCTTTTTCCCTCAATTTTCAAGCAATTAAGAAAGTACAGCTTAACATACATGATGGTTTTATTAACTTGTGTTATGAATAAATTTATTAGTAACCTCTTTTAGAAAAGCAAAGAGATGGAGCTTATTAGATTTAGATATAACTAAGCCGAAATCACCCAAACTGAAAGACAGACAAGTAATCAAGTACGTATGCTTGAAATGTGTCTTGTTTTCTGCTATATATCTATGTATGTTAATTCATGGTTAAGATAGATATATAAAAAGGTGAAATAGTAGTAGTAGTAGCTTTGTCTCTGTGCCCAAGGAATGTTTAGCTTACTTCACGTGGACAAGAAAGCCACTGAAGCCATCACCATTATCCTAACCTATATACATACATCAGATGTGAAATTCTTTCTCTTTCTAATATATCTTTCTTTTTTATCACTAGCTATATAGCTAATAGCTTTTATATACCTGCTGACTCTCTCTCTTCTTCCAAGTCCTTTCATCTTTATTTACTTGTTTAGCTTTTTAACCCGTTTTTCAGGCTCTTCTGCATTGTGAAACTATAGTGATTTGAAGGGAACATGCTTACATACATTCAATTGCGAAAGAAAAAAGGCATCATTTTCATCAATCTGAATGAAAAGAGAGGGAAAAAGAAAAGAAAATGCCCCTATTCTGTTCTGAATTCTTCATTCCCTTAATCTGAATGTAATTATTCAGTTTTTAAATAAGTCCATGTATGAAATTGTAGCAGTTAACCGTCTCATTTTTTTAAAAAAACTTACATAGATTTGCGGCAGTTTTAAAACCGCCGCAGTTTTTTTTTAAATCCACTATCCAAATAGCGGCGGTTTTGCAACCGCTGCAAAATCAGTTATCTGATTTGCTGCGGTTGTGCCAACGGTTCATTAGAATCGTCGCAAAATCAAATCTCCACCCCTAACTTGCAACGTTTGCAAAACCGCTAGTATATTGTTTTGCGGCGATTTTTAACCCTATAAAAACTGCTGCTATTCGGCGTATCTCTCGTAGTAATACAGGCTTAATGAAAACATATATATAGGCATAAATTTTAACAAATCAAAACAGATATATAGATAATAAACATAAGTCAAATGAGTCTTTTAATATAAGTTAAATTAGTCTGTTAAAGAACTAACAAAAAGACCAATTCGAGTTATTATTACCAATTGTAGAAACTATATCTATATATATTCATTGAAACGTAGACGTCCCAAATGATTGCGTTTCCCATATGCCATACTCTAGAATATAATTCTTAACTTTAATAGATTTGTCTAAGGAAAGGGGAAAAAAGTATTAGGAGCATTCATATAGGAATTAACACCATGATGAACAAGAAAAATACACCATATCAAGATATAATAAATACTACGTCTCACACAAAAAATTAATTACTAAATTAATTATTATATATTTATATATAAATATGTTTATTTTAGTATATTTTATATTTTAATATATATTTTATACTAATAATTAATTTAATAGTTAATTTTTTTTGTATACCTAACATAATTATTAAGATAATTTAAGTGATGGTTTTTATTTATTAGGCTGTGTTTAGAAAAAGAAATTATGAATAAATTAAGTTTTTATATTATATTTAGTATAAAATATACTAAATTGAGTTATATTTTAAATATCATGTTTAATTTAAGATAAATATAAAAATTAAGAGGTAAATTTAAAATTAAATAAAAATATTTTTTTTAAAAAATATCATTAAAATTTCAGTCTTTTTTGTCTATAGTTTTTGAAAATATTAAAAAAACTAAAATTTTATATTTCAAGACTGAATCACTAAATATAAGATTAAATCCCAATCTCTCAATTTCAGTTTTAGTATCTAAAATCAAACACTACCTTAATTACTATTAACACATAAAGTACAACGATACATCCATACATGCATGTATCAAACACCGTCATCTAAAGAAGCTTTGAAACACTAACTAGTTTAGCAAGAAATCAAAAATGGAGAAAAGAAAGGAAAGCAAAACGAAGTAGAAAAGGACTTCTTTGATTTATGAATACCTAGAGATGTATGAAATGAATACAATGCTATATCCTTCCTAAAGGGTCAACTATGGTATATATACTAGCACAAGAGAGAGAGTTAATAACAAACCACTAATTAACCAAACTAACACTCTATTTATAAAGATTTACAATCTTTATCTTTGTTATCCTTCACACCCCCCTCAAATTGGAGTATGGTCAAAGAGCTACTGGCAGTTTGACCCGTAATCTCTCAAAGGCAGCAGCTGATAATGGCTTAGTAAGGATATTTGCAATCTGTTCAATCCCTGGGATATGCACAATATGCAGGGAGTTGTCCCTCAATTTGTCTCGAATCAGCTGGACTTCAAGCTGAAAATGCTTGGTCTTTTCATGCAAGATTGGGTTGTGCATAAGCAGAACTGTGCTAAGGTTATCACAGTAAATAGTGGAAGGAGTTGGAAGGGAAACATCTAACTCCTGAAGAAGGTTTTTAAGTCAGACTAACTCAGCTTCACAGGATGTCAAACTTCTGAATTCTGCCTCAGTAGAGCTCCTACTAACAGTAGATTGCTTCCTACAAGACCAAGACACTAAATTAGTGTCAAAATACACACAAAATCCAGATACTGACCTTCGATCCTCAATATCAGCAGCCCAATTCGAATATGAGAAAGCATAGAGCCTTGTATCATTGCATTTGTGAAATGTCAATCCAAACTCCTTTGTCCCTTACAAGTATCTTAATATCCTCTTTGCTGCGTTCCAATGAGGAAGAAGAGGTGCATGCATAAACTGACTTAATTTGTTGACTGAAAAAGAGAGATCTGGATGGGTGATGGTTAGATATTGCAAGGAACCCACCACTATCCGGAATAACTTAGGATCTTCAAAAGCTTCAGCTCCTGAAGACAAGAGCCGCAGAGAAGAAATCATTGGTCTTGGCATTGGAGATGCCTCTCCCATGCCAACTTTAGACAACAAATCTGTTATGTATTTAGTTTGTGACAGATGCAAGATATCATATTTGGTGTTTTGAACTTCAATGCCCAAAAATAACTTAATGGTCCCAAATCTTTCAATGAAAATATTTGATCAAGTTGTTGAATCATAGAGGTTATTTGATTAGAGTTATTCCCAGTTATAATTATATCATCAACATAACATAAGATGTAGATTAATGAATCTGAAGTCCTTCTAATAAAGAGAGATGTGTCACAATTAGCACTTTTAAAGCCAAATAGATTCAAAGTCTTACAGAGTTTTAAAAACCATTCTCTTGGGGCTTGTTTTAAGCCATAAAGAGACTTGTTTAATTTACAAATATGAGTATCACTTTTTTGTTCAAATCTAATTGGTTGAGACTTGTAAATAGTGTGTTGTAAATCACCATTCAAAAAAATATTATTAAAATTAAATTGCCTAATGATCCAATTTTTAGATAATGCTATACTTAAAACTAATCTAATGGTAGTTAGCCTTATAACGGGATTAAAAACTTGCTCAAAATCAAAGCCCTCTTGTTGATGAAATCTTTGTGCAATTAACCTAGTTTTGTATTTTGGAATTGATCCATCAGGTAGCTTCTTGATTGTGTACACCCATTTGCACCCATTAATTTTGGCATTTTGAGGTATAGGGGCTAATTCCCAGGTTTTAGTTCTTAGAAGAGCATTATACTCTTCAATCATAACTCCATGCCAATGTGGAATACCAAGAGAAATAGTTGGTGTTTTAGGGATATAATCTAGATTATTGGTGATAGTATTAACCGTAGCAGTAAAGATTTTTGGTCTAGAAGAACTAGTTTTAGACCTGGTTGCCATAGGGTGTACATTTAGAGAAGGTTTAGATTGTTGTGACTCAGATAGAGAATCATCTTGTCTCTCAACAGAAGAAGGCTCTATGTGGATATCTAATATGGGTATTATAAAATCAGTATTAGTAGTAACTATATCATCATTTCTAGTAGTAAAAGTATCTTGGTGAGTTTGAGTGTCAGGATGATTTAAATTATTATTAGTGGTAACTATATCATCATTTCTAGTAGTACGAGAAGGACAATCATTAATATTAGTGGTAGTGCTAGTGTTACTTAGCATAAAAGAATCTATACTGATAAAAGGAGAATTAAGAGTAGTGCAAAGCTTATTATGTGACACCAAAGTCGGAAAATTAGAACTTATTACCTGATCAGTATTGAGAGAAACCTGTGAAGAATTTGCAGAAGAAGATTGATGAATTAATTCAAGGTAGGAAAATTCAGACTCATTAAAGTATACATGTCGAGATATATAAATTCTACCATTGGAATCAAGACATTTATAACCTTGTAATTTGTAGCATAACCTAAAAACAAGCATTTCTTAGATCTAGATTCAAGTTTGTTATTAGTGTAAGGTCTCAATAATAGATAGTAAGAACAGCCAAAAATTTTTAGAAAACTATAATTTGGTTTACGATTGAATAAGACTTCATGTGGTGATTTGTTAGCCAAAATAACAGTAGGTAAACGATTGATTATGTTGAGTTTGGAAAACTTGATTTATTATGATGATCAAACAAAATTTTAAAAATGTTAATTAGAAAAATTGTTAATTTAATATTTTGCTTCCAATTGTTTGTTTAATGGTTTTGTGAGTGTGCAAAAAAAATAAAATTTTTCTGTTGGGCTAAAAGGCAATAGAAGCCCAATGTGATAAGAAAGTATTCAGCCTTTGTGCAAAAATATCACATGCAATGTGGTTGAATTATTTAATTGGATAGCAAGATGAATTGGGCCAGGAAACCAATGTGCAACCCAAAACAATTTGGTTGAAAGACTAACAAGCCTTGGTCCGAAATTGAAAAGAAAGCAAAAGATGGAGCATGCTCTATTCGGTTATCTACTTCCATTGATTATGAAATTCAAATTTTAATTCAATTAAGTACATGCATTGGTAACTGAAAGAGAAAATTAAAATTAATTTAATTGCATTAAATGGTCCACACGTTACTTTATGCATAGGAGAATGGAAGTGGAAATTAATTTATTTTAATATCATTCATTGCTTCCTTTGAAAGTTTCTTTGTTTCTTCTCTCTCTTCCCTCTCTTTGTTTCGGTCATTTCATTGTCAGAGAAGAAGATAGCAAGAACAAGTTATCAGAGACACAGTGAAGTTATGAAGAAGGAAAATGCTAAGTTGATGATGGCCTTTGCAAAAGGAAGAGATCTAAAGCATGACGTGGCTAAAATCTTTGCCTTTGAAGGAAAGATTTCAAGCAGAAACTTCAAGATCTTCATGCCAAAAATGTAAAGGATCGGTTTTGGTTAGAGAAGAAGATTTCTGTGGCTAAAGCTCAGTTCCATTTTTGTTCATCCAAGAGAGAAAGTAGCTACTGGAGCTATGAAGAGGAAGAAGCAAATATGGAAAAGTTGGAGCCGTCAAGGATTAGAGAATCATCAAGGGTTGAAATTTATTCTTGAGGCCAAAGTCAAGATGGAAGGCTCAGATTGAAGAAGCTTGATGAGAAGGGTTGAAAGAGGTACATGCATATTGATTTCAGCTTTGGTTTTCCCTCTCTCTCTCTCTCTCTCTTCTCTATCTGAACCGGTTATTTGTTGGAGAAGATGTTGATGGCTTGGTTGAATCGGTTTCAACCTTGGAAGCTTCCCCTTCTATAATAAGGGTGAACGGCCAAAGGTTGAGACAAGGAAAGTAAGCACAGAGTTCTCATAGCTATCCTAAGCTAACAGAAGTTCTTCTCATTCAATGTATTTTATTTTGTTTTTTTTTCTTTAGTTTTGTCTGTCTGAGTCTCATGGTGAAAAAGGTAAACAAAGTGAGGTTTGTAAGAAAAAGCTAGTGAGAGAAAAAGGAAAGAGAGTGCAAAATTAAAGAAAAAGCCATAGATGTCTAAGAGTTACTTTGTACATCTGTATGTTGTGTTTCATGATCCTATGGGGATTCCCTTGCAAGTTGGGTTAGCACTTTGCAGTTGAAAGTTTGGTAGGTGTCCAAGTCAAGTTCAGATTTGGGGATAGAATCTGAATTTGTCCCATATAGGATTGGGTAGTTCCTAGAGAAGAATTGGTGTATGTAATCTGATGATTATAGTGAATTCTGTCACTGTTGTGATGGAGACTGGATGTAGGCTGCATTGCACTTAGCAGCTGAAGCAAGATACTTCTGGGTGTGATTCTCTCTTTCTCTTCTACTCTATTTCTATTTTTGTTGCGTATGAGAAAAAGTTAAAAAATATCTCCTAACTGGTTACGAGACAAAAAGAAAGTGTCTCTTGACTTGTTATGAGACAAAAAGCTGAAATATCTCATGAAGCTATCTTAAAAGGCAGAAAGTAATATTCAGAAAAAGGGGCTAAGATTCAACCCCTCTTCTCTTAGCCACTGATTACCATCAGATTAAATAAGTGGATGTGATAACAGCTTCATCCCAATAAGTTAAGGGCATAAAGGCAGTAGATAACATAGACAAACTCATTTCAATGAGGTGTTTATGCTTTCTCTCTGCACAACCATTCTGTTTTGGAACATAAGGACATGAAAATCTATGTAAGATGCCTTCTTGTGCTATAAAATTAGCAAAAGCAAGAGATTTATATTCACCGCCATTGTCAGATTGAAACCCCTTAATTTTGCAATTAGTAAGATTTTCTATTAGATTTTTGTATTGTTTAAAGGCATGTAAAACTTGTGACTTGTTAACAAGCAAATAAGTACAAGTATATCTACTAAAAGCATCTATAAAAGTAACATAATATCGATAACTAAGATGACACACAATAGGGGCAGGACCCCATACATCACTATAAACTAATTGTAAAAGAGAAGTATAAGATGTAGTAGAATCTGAAAAAGGAAGTTTATGCATTCTTGCTTCAGCACAATTATTACAAGTCTTAGAAACTAAATTAGAATTGAAAGTATTGTGAGCTATATTACATTGATTGAGAACTAAATGAACTATTTTAGTAGTTGAATGTCCTAAACGTTTGTGCCACAAATAAAAAATAGAACAAGAAATAGTAAAGACATGAGGAAGATTAGAAACTGATGTAGTTTGAGGCACAGCCATATTCACAAACTGATAAAGGCCTCCTCTTCTAAAACCTTGCAGTAGAACTTTCTGGGTGAACTGACAATGAACAAGACAGTAAGTTGCATGAAATTCGAAATAAATAAAATTATTTTAAGCAAACTTAGATACACTAATTAGGTTTTTAGTAATGTGAGGTGTGTGAATTAACTGTTGCAATAAAAACAAGCATTTAGAATCCAAAGAATACAAAGAAGAACTACTAATATGAGAGATAGAGATACCTGAACTATTGCCAACTTGAACCTGCTCAAGACCAGAGTATTCAGAGCAAGATATCATGTTTGATTGATGTGGAGTCACATGATGTGAGGCTCCTGTATCTGAAAATCATGCTGGATCAGAAATGGTAGATGGTGCAGCTAGAAAAGCTTGTGGATTATGAAAAGATGAAGTTGGTGGTGGAGGAGTAGAAGTTGAGGTATTATTTTGTGAAGAGGAAGCTGGTAACGCAATCTTGTATCTAGAATTATTAGGCCTAAAGGATTGAAACTGAGAAGGGGTGAAATTTTTTGATTAAATCGATAGAAGCAGTGCCAAGCAATGTGGCCAAAATGCCCACAAACTTGGCACTGAGGTCTAGAAGAATTATAGAAAGATCTTCTTCCTCCTCTTGTGAATCTTTTACCTCGTTTCCCTCTTCTTCCTCCAGTTCCACAATTGAAGTTTGGAATGGATGGAAAGGAGGTTTGTGTGATGTTAGCTTGCATCACTAAATTCTCTAGTTTTCTATACTTGTCCAACATTTTATCATGAGTTAACAACATAATTTCAACTTCATATAGGGTAAATATATCTGGTTTTGAATTGATGGTAGTCATAAGCATTTGATAATTTTCATTTAGACCTTCAAGAATAGCTTTAACCTATTTTTCTAGTTTGAGAGGCTTTTCCAAGACTGCTAATGAATCTGCAATGACTTTAATCTTTGAAATATATTCTGAAACAGTGAAGTTGTGTTTCTTGATAAGCTTAAACTGTGCCTTTAATTATTTGATTCGAAGTTTTATAGACTCAACAAAATATGCCTCAATCCTATTCCAAATCTGGTAGCTATAAGTACATCCAACCATTTTAGGTTTGATAGCAGAATCCATAGAGGCCAACAACCATGAAATTAGGTTTTGATCATCTTGAATCCATTGTTTGTATTGAGAAGATTCAATACCAGCAGATTAATTTTCTGAATTTTCAAAAGGTGCAGGGATCTTTTCTTGATAAAGGTGATTTTCTAATGCTTATCCTCGAATGGCTGCCAAAGCTTGTTGCTCTCATGTCTTGTGGTTATTTCCCCCCAACTTATCTTGAATCGGATTAAAGGGCCTTTGGTTGAAGAATTGAAGTGGAATCTGAAAAAAAAATTGTATTTATAGTATTTGAATCTTTATTAGCAGAGATAATAGAATCATCTGACGGAGAAATCATGGATTTTCAAAAGACCTAAGTTCTTGATACCATAAAGAAGCTTTGGAACACGAACTAGTTTAGCAAAAAATCAAAAATGAAGAAAAGAAAGGAAAACAAAATGAAACAAAAAAAGAATTCTTTGATTTATGAATACCTAGATGTATGAAATGAATACAATGCTATATTCTTTCTAAAGGGTTAACTACTGATATATATACTAACACAAAGGAGAGAGTTAATAACAAACTACTAATTAACCAAACTAACACTCTATTTCTAATAAAGATTTAAAATCTTTATCTTTGTTATCCTTCACATCATCAACTATCAATCCACCATTCCAACACAATTATTGCATGGTCATCATATACATAGATTAATTTGGATTCCAAAATTGATGATCCATGAAATAAGGATTATATGTCACAAAAAAGACAAGAAATGTAACATGGCCCATAGCCCCATAGTTCGAATAGATATAGAGATGATACCTAAACAAGCTAAGATGATATAATCTCAAGTTGGCACATCTTAGCTCCAGTTGGTATATGATATAACTCTTCCTCATCAGTGCTATGAAGTATGAACATCAAATCCCATCGGATCCGCCCAAATTTTAACTGATTTCAAAATGAGCCCCTGTTTTAGAATAAATTCTTTTTCCTCTTCCGAGTCATGATACATGTAAAATGTAACACGTTCCAAATGTGACACAAAACAATTAGGAACTTCTTCGGGCTCTTTCCATTCTTGTGATTCACCCTCCTAGAACAATAAAATAAAGGGAAAAGCTCAGTATACAAGCGTTTAGGGCTTGTAACTATTACAAGTTTATTAATGCCTAATCCACTAAAACGTGTTGTAACTCCTACGTCACTTACACGCGCTTTATTCATGCTGTTTCACGTTTTTTTTGTGCCTCTTTTTCTTCTTCTTCTTTCTCCGTGCTTCCTCTTCTTCTTCCTCTTCCTCTTCCTCTTTCTCTTCCTCTTCTTCTTCTTCTTCTTCTTCTTCTTCTTCTTTTTCTTTCTCTATGTCTCTTTTTCTTCTCTTCCTCCATCTTTTTTTTATTGAAATTTCTTCTCCTCTTTTCGTTTTCTCTTTTCCCTTCATCAAAATCACTAGAAAAAACGAAAAAATATTATTCAAGGTACGTTTCTTGCCTTCTCTTTCTCCTCCTTCTTCTTCTTCTTGCTACACGTTCTTCTTACTCTTTCTGTTCTTCTTCTTCATTTACGTGCTTTTCTCTCTGTTTTCTTTTTTCGTTATTCTCGATTTCTATTGTTTTTTGACATCAAGCTCTGAAATCTTTTTTGAAGAAGAAGAAGTAGCAGAAGATGAGGAGGAGAAAGAGAAAGAGTTCTGAATTATGCATGATTTTGGGTGTATTTTCTTAAATCCTTTGGGTGTATTTTCTGTAATCTTTTGGGTGTATTTCTATAATCGTTTGGGTGAATTCCTGTAACCGTTTGGGTGTATTTCTGTAATCTCTTGGGTGTATTTTATGTAATCGGTAATCTCTTGGGTGTATTTTATGTAATCGTTTGGGTGTATTTCTGTAATGCCTGCCATTTTTTCTAAAATGAAAAATACACCCATAGATATCAGTAAGATACACCCATAGATATGAGTTAGATACACCCATAGATATCAGTCAGATATCACTCAAATACACCCAAATGATTACAGAAATACACCCAAAGGATTACAGAAAATACACCCAAACGGTTACAAGAATTCACCCAAACGATTATAGAATACACCCAAAGGGTTACAGAAAATACACCCAAAGGATTTAAGAAAATACACCTAAAATTCGTTGAAGTACATCTTATACATAATTCAGAACTCTTTCTCTTTCTCCTCCTCGTCTTCTATTGCTTCTTCTTCTTCAAAAACGATTTTACCATGAAAAATTGAAAAAAAAAAACGAGAAAACAGAGAGAAAAGACGTAAATGAAGAAGAAGAAGAAGAAAACGAGGAAGAAGAACGTGCAGAAACGAAAGAAAAGGAGAAGAAGAAGAGTAAGAGGAAGAAGAACGTGCAGCAAGAAGAAAAAGAATTTCAGAAACCATGAAAATCGAAAAAAACGAAAAAGAAGAAGAAGAAGAGGAAGAGGAAGAGGAAGAGGAAGAGGAAGAAGAAGAAGAAGAAGAAGACGAAGACGAAGAAGAAGAAGAAGAGAAGAAGAAGAAGAAGAAGAAGACGAAGAGGAAGAGGAAGAGGAAGAGGAAGAAGAAGAAGAAGAAGACGAAGAGGAACCGTTTGAGTGGGGCGCGTGTAGTTACGCTCCATTCAAAATGAGTTAGTGCGCGTGTTAATAAAGTTTGGGCTGATAACTTGTAAAACTTGTACGGTCTTTTTACTTGTATGTGTAGCAGACCCTAAAATAAAATAATATCAAGTTAGTTATCTATCTCACATGTCAAGCAATTGGTTATTAAAATCGGTCAATAATTATCGTTTTAGTGGTTTTTTTATTAAGAGTAAAATATTATTTTGGTCTTCAACATTTAGGTCGAATTTTAATTTCGTCTTAAGATTTCAAACGTCTTATTTTAGTTTAAAAACTTTTAAATATCCTATTTCAATCCAAAAAAAAAAAAATTAAACGGATTTAATTTTGTTCCACCATTAAATTTGACACAAATAATTTGCATATTGAAGAGTCAATAACATTCAATTTCAGTGTGTAAGTAAAATCGATCTATCAACAATCACTAACATAAAAGTTTTTTCTTCAATTTTGAAGTATTGATGATTTATTGTTAGGATTTGGAGTTTTGTATTAAAAGAAAATTAAAAAAAAGAAGTGTTACTTGAAAATTTTGATTATATTTTTTATTATTGTCAAAATTTTAATGGTAAGACATCAATAAAATTTTTTGGGAGAGAATAAGACGTTTAAAATGTTAGAGACTAAATTAAAATTCCATCCAAACGTTGAAGACCAAAATAATAAAAATCGATCACTAAATTATTTAATTATTCTTTTTTGGTTTATTCGGATTTAACCATGTTAGATGTATGTTAAAAATTAACTACTAAATTAATTATTAATATAAAATACATATTAAATATAAAATATATATTAAAAATAAATTAAATAATACTGATTATATATAGTTAATTATTTTTTTATATATACATAACATTTCTTATATGAATTATTTGACTATCACAAAAGTAATTTCTATGAGTGATCGAAATAAATGTAGTGAGCAAACAATAATAATATAAGGTATTCAAGACATGGCGAATCTATCTCAAGTTCTTCGATAATTACACCTCGATAACGAGTGTTGATGGTTAATTTCTTTAAGGAAGAAGAAACCACGCGAATCGCTTCCGTAGTTGGTTGATTTTTAGGGTTAGGGTTAGGGCATATGTGGATAATTGAAAGATTTAGGGTTTCAACTTTCAAGAACTGGACAACCGGAAAGAAGAGGTTCGAGGTTATTGGAAGATTTGAGAAGCAAAGACAATGTATTGAGGGATGGAAGTGAAAGGATGAGACTTGGTCTAGTACTGTAACGGCATCGCCGAAAGTATGCAAATTTAAAGTCACGAGCTTCGTGCAACTGAATATGGTGAGAGGCATCACCAGATTCTGCTTTCCTTCTACTAAGAGATTGAGCTGTAGTTCTTCAAGGTTGGATCCAATGGCGGCTTTAAGCCATGACTGCACGGTACCTAGTTCTTTTTCTTCAATGGCGCAGTCGAGATGAATCTTTCGAAAGCCACGTGTCGTGCGGAGGGAAAGAAATTTTTCAACCGAGGCGAATAATGGTGTGTTGGCCGTACAATAGTACTGAGATTCACCGTTGTCATTGGTAAGGAAAGGTTGCGCCACCGGCGAGAGAGGAGGCTGGTGGTGGCAACAACGGAAGTTGTGGTTGGGAGGAAGGACAGGGTGTGGCAGAGCAAAGAGTGCGGTAGAGTACTGATCCTGTCAATTTTGTTGACCGTTGACGGAACTGTTGTTGTTGTTGTTGACTCATTGCTTTGTTTAGGATCTTCTAAAAGCTTTCTTCTTTTGTTGCTGCATGATTATGCCATGGTAGTATGGGAGAGACTTGGTCAAAGGTCTTGTTAGCTGGGTTGTGTGTTGTTTGACTATGGCAGTACTGCTAGTTAGGTTGTGTTGGCCATTTGATTTCAGTTAGTTTGATTAAAAAATATATAGAAATTCGAAATTAAATTTATGATTGAAATATCAAAAAGATTTTTACTTTTTAACTATTTCAAAATTTCAAATAATGGCTTGAAAAGTAGTTATCATCGTGTATCTAAAAATATATGATTTAGTGGATGTTTGTTTCAATTTCTAAAAAGTACAAGAAATATTATATTTGAATATCGTGAAAATTTGATTTGTTTAGTATTTAAATTATAAATATTAAATTCTTTACTCTAAAATAGTAAAATTTAAAATCGAAAATTTAAAATTTTAAAATTTAGGCTATAAACTATAAATTCTGAATTCAAATTATAAATTCTAAATTAAAAAATTAGTTAACATTATATAAAAGTTCAAGGATTTTATTTAGAAGCAACTTTTTCAAACGTTGCTTCAGGCAGAATCTTCCCCTGGTTAGGAAGTAGCCAACTAGCCATATATAAAAAAAAGAGCTAGGTGTATACAAAGTAATAATTAAAATTATTTTTTTTTTTGAATTAGAAGTGAGATTACTTAAACTCATAACTTTTAGATGAATAAGGAGTATATACCATTTAAATTATAATTCGTTGGCAATAATTAGTTATTAATATAAAATATATATTAAAAATAAATTAAATAATATATATTTATAAAAAATTATATAATAATTAATTTTAATATATAAATAATATTTTTAATATATATATATATATATATATATATATATATATATATAAAATAGTTACGTGTTCATTATTTTTTCATGTAAATAAATAATTATCGAATAAAAATAATATTATATAATATAAAAATATTAATTAAAGTATAAATTATATATTATTAGTTACGGAACATTACTTTGCGTTTGAGTTTGACTGCACAGAAAAGACAAACTCAAATATTAAGAAGTGTTTCAACTTAAATCCAATTTTTTGGTGACTTTTTTTTTTCAAATATTAAATCCAATTTGATTCTGTTATATAGACAATAAAAAATACAAATAATATAAATAATAGATTATATTTTAAATTTATTAAATAAAAAAAATTCAATATAATTATTCATTTTATTTTTAATTATATTTTTTATTTTTTTTTATTATTCTATTTTATCGTAGTCACTCCACATCGCAGCAAAAGAATATTCATGTACAATAAAAAGTAACATTCATCAAATTTAGAAGACACGTCTATATATAATAAAAATGAAACATTCATGTATAATAAAAAAAATATATATTGTAGGACATGATTGATGGAGGGTGTCCCGCACAGTGGAAGGAGGAAAAGAAGAAGATCGACGGCAAGGGGAGGGACGCACGCAATGGAGGTTGGAGAGGCACGACAAAACACAGATGTGTACGGCAATTGCAGATGCACGAGGGAGCCAGAATGTGTGCAGTGGTTTGCGAGAGAACGGGTGGAGGGGGAGTTGTGGGGAGCGAGGTGGGGCGCGGGTGTGAGGGAAAAGGTTTGCGAGAGACACATTAACTCCTCTTAATTCTTTCACTTTCACCTCCACTTTTCTTCACACTCTCTCTATGTTACTTCTTTATAGTTCCTATATTTAATGCCCACTATGAATCTATTCATTTTTTTTTTATCAAAGATAAAAAAGTTCAAATTCACGGTGAGTTTGAGAGGATTATGCCATTTGAGTTATAACTCGTTGATACCATGAATCAATTCATTGCAAAAGTTGTGAGAGGAAATCAAATTAAAAGCAGTTAAATAGAAACTAAATATTTGGAGAATATAGTTACCAAAATATTTTAAAGTAAGGATTATAACTTTATAAGCTACACGTACAAGCAGGGCAAAATAACAAGCGGGTCTTAGAGAATAGAATGTACATAAATTAAACTAGTGATGAAAATTTAGATGAAGTCAATTTCACATGAAGTTGATAATTAAGAATGGTTAAATGATTTGACTAAATTTTTTCTAATAACTCTTAATTATTAACTTTACATCAAATTAACAGACTTGAGTTTCCACGTTAAATTACAACCTTGATAATAAGGATGGACATAGTTAAATTGACACTTCTTAGATCCACCTGGAAAGAGAGATAGTAATGAATTACAATCAGTATTGTATCCAGTAACTGACTTTAAAACTAACCCTTTCTGTAGAATATAAGTAATAAATTCTGCGTCTTCTTTAGATTGATCTAACAATAAAAATGTAAAGTTTTCCAAGTGTGACACCAGAGAATTGGGAACTTTGATCGGCTCTCTCCATGTCTTCGAATATGCATGCTTCAAGCAAGAGAAAAAAAAAATCAATAACAAAGACATTGCTTGGAGTGCCAAAATAAAAATCTCAATAATCTATGTATGAGTGTAATTTAGAAATCGTAACTAAATTTATAGCTGAGTATTTATCGAAGTTCATAGTTAAAATTATTTTAATAATGTGAGTAGCAGTGAACTAAACAAACCTTTCTCCTGTGAACTGTAAGATCTTTAAGAACACGACACTTTTCAAGTATTTTCATGGCAAGCTCGATCACAGAATAACCACCAGCTGTAAAACGAAAATCAAGAGACGCGCTTCTCACGTTGTGCAAATTACGAACAGAAAACCCCTCCAACTCTCTGTTGAATAACAGACTAAGATTTTCAAGAGACGGCGCGTCTAACTCAAATCCCTCAATTACATAGTTACTCAAAGCGGTGATGGTAAGACTCTTCAAGGAAGAAGAAGCCACGCGAAGTTTTTGCACGCGCAGATCAGGACACGTGGAGATGAAGAGCTTAAGATTCAGTGTTTCAAGAACGGGACATCTAGAGAGAAGAACATCCACATTCTGAGTAGATCCGAGATTCAGAGACAGAGACTTGAGCGATGGAAAATAGAGGTACCATTCACGTGAGAGAGCCGCGATACTGTTACTGCAACTGATCAATAAAGTGGGAGCCAATGGAAGATTATCATTATTTTCTCTTGAGAGGAGAAGGTGCAGTTCTTCGAGTTGTGGCCCCATGGCGGCGTTGATCCAGTTCTTGACGGTTACTACGTTTGCTTCGCTGAGGTCACTTTCGAGGCGAAACTTTCGAACACGACCTGGTCTGCGGAGGGCCAGGACAGATTTAACAGAATAAAATAACGACTTCTGCGATTTTTTTTTCTGTTGGAACTTGAAGACTTCCATATCCTTCCAGACGTTCCGCCACCGGCGAGATAGGACGCTGGTGGTGGCGACAATCACGGGGGTTTGGGTTGGGAGGAAGGAGAGGATGTGGCAGAGTAAACAGTCCGGTAAGCTGCTGATTCTGTCAATGTCGTCGTCGGCCGCTGATATAATCGGTGTTGTTGTTGTTTTTGCCGCCTTTGAGTCTCGTTCCGCCATGGAAGTAGACTAGAGCAAAGGTTGTGTTACTGTTTTTTCTTTGTTTTTTTCTACAGGTGGTGGTGGTATATAATGAACAATATACGGTATGGTAGGGTTTGGTTAATTCATTGTATTTGATATTTAATTTAAAAAAGACGAATGCTAGAGGCCAGCAATTTTGGTATTTTGTAATTATTAATTGGTCATCAATAATATTTTTAATGGTGTGAGATTACATCTAATAATATCTAATGGTGAGAGATCTATCACTTTTGTTTTGATAGTTAAGTATTGGCTAAAAAATACAAAAATTATTAGTTCCTTAAATTTTTTCTTTAAAAAATAAAAAATAGAGAAAGTTTAAGGGAGTTTGGTTAGCATTTATCAGTAGAAAAAGAGTCAGCAGAAAAAGGGTAAGTAATTTTATTCTTATATTATTAAATTTAATTTTATATTATTAAAAATATTAATAATAATTAATTATTAATTAATTATTAACTATAAATTATAAAATTTATTGACTTCTTAATACTCTTCTAAAAAAAGGAAAGGAGATAAAATTAAAATTAGAAGTTAATATTTGAAATATATATGAATCATGCTGAAGATTAATTATTAAAATTCTAGATTTAAGTGTATTTTATTGGTTGTAATTTCTAAATATATGTAGTTTGAGTTTCAATCAAAATTTTTTATTTTTAATTTTAAATTTTAAATTCTATATGTTTGATACGATTTGGTTGAAATCTAGAATTTGTTTTGATTTGTTTATTTTGTATTTGATATTTCATCCTATCAAATTATAGGGTGCACATGGTCCGATTTGGGCGGAAAATCAAGTCCGATTCTAAATATTTTAAGGATTAATTTGATGTAATTTTACTGAGTATAGGATCATATAAGAGTTTTAACAATAGACATGATCATTATTTTAGGCTTGATTCAGGTCAAAGTGAACTCGACTTTACCCGACTCATGTGCATCCTAAGAGTTAATTATAAGCTTATTGTTTTATTTTTAATTATATTTCTTAAATTAGAAAATAGATAAAAAAAGGGGCAATTTACTTATTTAAATAAAATGACAGAATCCTTTACCCAAATGTACAAAATAGATTGTTGTTACGTGCATGTGCAAAAACTCTATTCTATGTAATCCGTGGCAACCCACCACGGTTTTTGAATTGTACATAAACCGTGGCAGGCTGGGACGGTTTATGGGGAAACTTAGTTGCTTGTAAACCGTGGGAGGTTCCAGCGGTTTATGAAGGTGGCGTAGAAGACATAAACCGTGGTAGGTTACCACGGTTTATGAAGAAGGTGAACTTGTCATAAACCCTTGTGGGTTACAACGGTTTATGTAGGTTCAATTATGGCCAGAAAACACACCGTTTATAGATCTACAAATAGTATATAGGAGTACATAAAAAATACACAAACAGCAAGCATAGCTTCTTCAAAGATTTTTTTAATAATGAATTAAAAAAAAGTCATATTTAATAATGGCAACCATTATTATCGTCTCCAAAAATATATAGGTACATCGGAATAAGTCATATTTAACAAGAATTTTTTTAATTATAAATTAAAAAATAACTATTTTCTAAAAATAATCCACTTCAAATATGTCAGATTGAAAAGTTAACAACAGTAACTATTATCATCGTCTCCAGAGTACATAAGAGTACACAGGAATAAGTTGTATTTTATTTTTGGGAAATAGTTATTTTTTTAATTTATAATTAAAAAAATCCTTGTTAAATATTTATTTCGGTGTACCTGTATATTTTTTGGAGACTAAAATAATGGTTGCCATTGTTAAATATGACTTGTTTTTTTTTAATTTATAATTAAAAAAATACTTGAAGAAACCATGCTTATTGTCTGTGTAATTTTTTGTGTACTCTTATATACTATTTGTAGATCTATATACTATTTTGGAGACGATGATATGCATTTTAAAAATTTTGAGTGAAGTTTGCCGAGAATTAAAGTGAAGTTGCTTATTTTTATAGAGTTCGCCGAACTCCAAATACAAAAAAAAGATAAATCTAAAAAATTAAAGTTGAAAAATCGTTTTTTGGAATTAATTAAAATTATAGAAAAAAAAACTGGTGAGACGCTTGTGTGATTTTTGTCATCATTCCTAGAAGCCACCTTTAATTCTCTACTGTTATAAAATTAAAATAAGTGCATATGAAATTAAAATAAGGCACTTATTAACCCATGATGCGTTCTTTTCTTCACAAAAGGATTATTGTCATTTTCGGGGTGGGATTTTATTAAAATCATTGTCACATAATCCATTGTCAGGAATAGTGAGGCACTTTTGGTTTTAAAATTAAAATTGTTATATTTATTTTTTTGTATTTTTTATATACCTTTTTTATTTTAAAAACAATTGGTAGAAATATTTGTTTTTTCTTTCTTAATACGCCATTGTAACACAGTCATACATAAACCGTTGTAACCCACAAGGGTTTATGACCAGGTCACCTTCTTCATAAACCGTGGTAACCTACCACGGTTTATGCCTTTCACGCCACCTTCGTAAAACGCTGGAACCTCCCACGGTTTACAAGCAACTCAGTTTTTTCATAAACCGTCCCAGCCTGCCACGGTTTATGCATAATTCAGAAACCGTGGTGGGTTGCCACGGATTACATAGAATAGGGTTTTTGCACATGCACGTAACAACAATCCGTTTTGCACATTTAGGTAAAGGTTTCGACCATTTTATTTAAATAAGTAAATTGCCCTAAAAAAAAGCATCAAATTAGAATTTATGAAAAATTCAAGTTCAAATACAGATATCAATTTTTCGCTAACAAGTTTTTTCTTTATAAATAAGTGCATCATAAATAATTTCTTTATAAATATTTTTTTTTTATAAATTAATGTTAAAATTTTAAAAATCTTATTTTTACCTGGTTTGGACCAGTATAATTGTGACCAGAAAATGTTTAAATTTTATTGAGTCTAAAATTGAGTTAGAGTCTAAAAAATAAACTCAATATATATTTAGAGTCAAATCTGAGTCAAGAGAAACTCAATTTTATCCGATCCATGAATATTCCTACCAAATTTGATAGGATTAATTAAAAAAAATTAAAATTGAAAACCGATCAAGTTAATATTTAAAATATATAAGAAATCAAACTAAAGATTTAATCATTAAACTCTATATTTAACTGTATTTTACGTTCTCGTTATAAAACATGTATTGTTTTATGAAATATATTTTTTTATTTTTGAATAAAAATGATTTTTTGAATTTTTAATGCATATCCTATAAGAATACTTATTTTTTGTATTTGTATGTGTATATGTATTATGGTGGTAAAATTAATTCTAAAATTTTATTAGATTGATCTGACTATGTAATTAGGTATTAGAATTTATAGTTTTACCATAAGATATTATCTGTCGGATTTAAATTGATCCTTAAAATTATAATTGATTCATTTTGTCTTATAAAATTTACAAATAGTAATTTATGTTAACTTTTGAGCTAATTTTTGTAAATGGCGTATTAATTTTACATATTAACTTGGTAAGATTTGAATTTCTCATTTAAATTTCATGTGATTAAGACTTATTATTAGACCTCTTAAAAATTTCATTGGCTCTCCAATATTCTCATGAGGACAATAATAATAAGTTCAATTTAAAAATTTTGTGGCTCTAAAAACAATAATCAAACTTCTAGAGTTCTAATATAAATTTTGATTATATAGAATTTTAAGAGTTAACAAGATTAGCTCAAGGGTTAATGTGAGTTGCGATTATAAGTTTTAGGATCCAATTTGAGTCCATTAAAATTTTTAGGAAAAGTCTAAAGACCAGCAACTTTTGTGTTTTCTAGCCAGCACTTAACCATCAAAATAAAAATAAGTGATTTTTCACCATTAGATATAATCTCACACCATTAAAAATATTATTGATGGTTAATTGATAGTTACAAAACATCAAAATTACTGACCTCCTAACATTCCTCAAAATTTTAAGGATCAAATTAAATTCGACTTTAAATTTTAAAGACAAAATTAAATATTAATTCATATTTTATGCAATTTAATAAGATTTATATTCAGCGTAATCAGATTTATTTAAACTGGTTTAATAGTTAATTTATTAGTCTATTTAAATAACTCATTTTTAAAGTAACATATTAATCCTTAATCTGACTTCCATAACTAATTGTGTAATCAGATCTTCTCTTGAAATTTTGGTTATTTACGAAATTTGATCATATTTGTGAATTAAGTTTAATTATATTGCTGATAAAAATTAGTTACATTAATGGTTTACAAAATGAGATTTGATTATTAACATGAATATATAATCAAGTAAAACACTAGCTAATCATTTTCCCTAATATACTCGAGTATGAGGGCACATGCAATTGTGAAGAAGGTGTTTGGAGCCGCCACCAAGTGGTCCAAACTGCTTTCACTCCTGCTGCCGCCGCCACTGCGCCCACCGACACTACCAATCTTGCCGCCTGAGCTCATAGAGCTAATCCTATTGAGGCTTCCAGCCAGGTCCCTTGTGAAATTCAAGAGAGTTTGCAAGTCATGGAAAACCCTAATCTCCAGCTCCGACTTCACCAAGAACCAAGTTCAACTTTCAATAATGGCGGAACCAGCCATTTCCGAAATACACTTGGTCTATACCAACCTTCTCCGACACAGCGACAGCAAAATTGGATTTATCTCCATTCAATCTCTGTTGGAGAACCTTTCTTTCGGTACCGAAGTGGTTTACTTCCCCATGGACGATTGCGTGAAAATTTTGGGCTCCTGCAATGGGTTTCTATGCTTAAACAATCATCCAAAAAACACTGATTTCAAAGTGAGGTTGTTGAATCCTTGCACTGGATTGGCGTCAGAATGGTTGACACTTTTCGCGTCAGACTATAACCAACGGAGACCTCCTATCACCAATTTTGGGTTTGGCTATGATCATGTCAATGACAAGTTCAAGATTCTCGCGGTTGTTGAGAGTTCTACCAGAATATACACTTTTGGCGAATATTCTTGGATATCCGTTCAGGATATTCCTCTCCATCCTCTTGAATGGAATGGAACATTTGTGACTGGCACTGGAACACTTAATTGGCTAGCTACTAAAATCGCATCCTTTATTACCTATCCTGTCCATCAAACTACGATAGTAGTTCTTTCTTTCAACTTTGGAAATGAGAGCTACGGTCAAATAGCATTGCCTAACTTTGAAGGCGGCATGATCCATCGTGAGCCTGTGTTGGTAACACTAAGGAATTCTCTGTGCGTTTGTCATGAATACAAGAAATCGGTGTGGGATTTGTGGATGATGAAGGAGTATGGAAATGAAGATTCTTGGACTAGAATGTTTGTGATCTCACATGATGAGGAGCTTATTCCTTATGCTCATGGTATTGGTATAAGACCATTATTGCACATGATGGAAAATGATCTGCTGCTTCTTTTGGTAAGACCTCCTTGGTATCAATTAGCTGTGTATAATCCTGGAAATAAGGGTGTTCGGTTTGGATATCCTGTGATCAACTACTACTCAAGTGATGATGACATGCCAAACTATAATAATCCTCGCGGATGCTTCTATGTTTATCGTGAAAGTTTGGTTTCCCCATCACACTATGGTCTTAAAACTGACCATGTGTGACTTTGGGATGATGATGACGATGACAATTGATCAACCATTGCTTACCCTTCAATAGGTGTTGCTCTTTATCTTGATTGTTAGAAGGTTTAATTAGTCCTTATAGTTTTACCGAATTTTTTATTAAGTTTTTGTATTTTTTTTAAGTTGAGTTCATATATTATATCAGATTTTGTAACTGAGTTCTTACTATTAAACTATTCAGAATATTCGGTCTAAGTGTTAGATATATTCATTTTGTTTAATAGAATATTCGGTTAATTATAGCGTTTTTGTCATGGTAGGGACTTAGTTACAAAATATGATATATTACAGGGATCTAATTAAAAAGAAAAAAATATATGAACCTAATTGAAAATTTAATAAAACTATAGGGATCGATAAAATAATTAAACTTCTTAGAATAATATAGACTATATTGTGGTTGACTACTCATATGAAGAAGATATTTTTGTCTCAAGATAATAATTGAGTAAAAATTTAGATATAGTTATTTTTATATAAAGTTGATTGTTGAAAATAGTTAAATAATTTGATATGTTTGATTAAATTGTTATTTAATAGTACGTAAATTTTTACCTAATAATTAAGAATTATGAGATGATTTAATATCTTTAATTAAATTGATGGCTGATACAACAAGCGTCTATATATTAATTATCTTCTTCTATGTAAAGATGTTCAAGAGAATATGGAGATGGTGTTAATCGATGATGTAGCACTGTTTTTCATTATTGTCGTTACATTGTCATTTTATTTCATGACTCTTTTAGGGTTAAGAGTATCAGTAGTTTTTAGTTTTTACTTTTTACTATGTTCACTTACATATCTCTCTTCTTAGTTTTCGCCCTAACAAGTACGGGGTGTGTATGGTCTAGTCTAGTCCAGTTTCGAACATTTTAAAAACTAATTTGGTATAATTTTATTGAGTTTAAAGTTGGATAAGGGTCTCAAAAATAGACCTAGTTATTATTTTGGGTCGAGTCTGAGTCATTACTCGGGTCGTCCAAATTCGGTCCGGTGATCCGGTCATCATACACAATTAATATTTTGTGTTATTAGTGATGGATGATGGCTATTCTTATGTAAAATTTAAGTATTATAAACTAGGGGTGACAAACAGACCTAAACCCACCGGTCCGGCCCGCGTAACCGCCAAAAAAGACAGGTTGCGCTAGAAAATTGGAACCGCCAAATAACAAAAGCCCGCCTAACCTGCACCGCTTAAACTGCGGGCTTTAGTGGGGCAGGGCGGGCTTTCCCGCCGGGCTTAGTATTTTTTAGCAAGGGATATTTTTACAATTTTTTTGTCAAAACCCAATTTCTCCCAACCCAACTTACAAGAGAATGAAGATGAAAATTGAGTATTTTGGATTATGTTTATTTTGTTTAGAGACAATATTTATAATTATGTTTTGGATTATGTTTATTTTGCTTTGGGAACAATATTTATAATTATGTTTTGGATGAAAACTTAGTTTAATGTTTGTGAATATAAAAATTATAATTTGTTTATACCTTTAAAAATTATAATAGTTAAAAGTAAAAAACAGAAGAAATTTTTTTATGCCTTTATATATATTATTTAATAGTTAAAAAGTAAAAAAAAAGGATATTTGGCGGGCTTAGCCCGCCGGTCCGCCAGCTCGCTGTTAGGCGGGGCGGGTGGAATTCTGGGACCGCTTCACTAAGCGGGGCATGGCGGGCCAGCCCGCCAAAAGGCGGCCTTCTGGCGGGGCGGGGCGGGTTTCCCCACTTGTCACCCCTATTATAAACCTTAATATTTTGTGTTATTAGTCATTATAAGATTATAAATTAATGTTTTGTGTTTAAAATACATAATATAATAACTCGAATTTTTGAAACTCTTATAATAAATTATTTATGATCTATTTTATTAGTTTAAACTATTTATTTAGAAACTATTTTAGTAGCTATCATCAAATTGATTTTTTATGACTATTAAGGTTTAAATTGATTAGGAATTATTATATATATAATTTTATTGAATGAGTTAATTTGTATAATTGAAATTAGAATTTCGGTAATTTACAAGGGATGAAAAATATATGATTTATATTGAATAATTATTATTTTGAGCTCAAATTTTTATAAAAGATGATTAATTTGATTATTGTAGTTTTCAAATTTAAAATAATTATTTAAATTTGTTAGTACGTTGATAAATTTTATATATCTCCAAAATAATTTCTGGTATTATAATCAAATTTTAAATTATTATTTTAATATAAATATTTTGTAAAATTTTATACTACTAGTATATATTTTTTTAAACCCTAAAATTAGCTACAGACACTCATAACACTCATCTCACCAACACATGCGTATCACTCTCTCTTCTCCAACATATAAACATGCATTCTTTTCTCCTCCTCCATCACCATGACTCCGTCATAACGACACTTATCCCTTACTCATTCAGCCACGTTCTTTCACTCCTCACGACTCATTCTTGTGAATGAATCCTTCTTACTTGCTGATTCATAACAACAACTCCTAAAAGATAGAAAAATAAAAGAGAGCTGAGAAGAAGGAAAAAAGAGGAGAAGGGAAGGAGGGGTTGGTGTCACTGCTGCACATGGTGGGAAAAGAGGGAGACTACACTGCTATTGCCATCATCGTCGTTGTCAAGAGTGAAAGGAGACGCCACTGGGGCTGCTGCTGTTGTGGGTGTCGCCGTTTCTAATGACTGCTTCACTCTACCATGACTGAACCCTATCATTCTCTACCCAATAGAGCTTATGGCTCTGCTATGAGAACCACTGCTGGAGAAGACAAGCTACTACTGCTACCTTAGTTCTACATCGGAGCTTCTGTTACTGCCACCACCATAGGCGATTGGCGTTGCTGCTATTTCAATTGATGCTACTGCCACTATTTCGATTGCACTGGGGTGTCGCCGCTGCTGCGAATTCAAAACAAAAGAGGGTTTGTTGGGTTAATTTCGGAGTTCGACTAATTGAGGCAGGGATTTTATTTTAAAATTAACCTTTTCAATTTAAGAATGTCCAAAAATATAATAGATAATTACAAATATATTAATAATTATAATGTTATTGAGTTTGTATTTTTTTTTGCTGTGAATGATTATTTAGTGAATTGTGGGTCTGATGATGTTACTTGAAATTTTGTGTTGCTATGTGCAGAATTTGTTTGGCCATATTTTGTGGTTGAATTAGTTGGTAGTACGAGTCTCTGTACTTGAGATGGGTTTTATTGTAACTAAATATAGCTGATTGATGATGGATTAAATGAATTTTGTGACTGATTATGTGGCTGGACACCATTGAGCAAAGGGTAGAAGTTGGTAAGTTTATCTATGATAGTTTAATTGAGAATGGTGACATAAAAAGGGGATATAATAATTTTGGACAGTTGGGACTGTGTTGAGGATAGTAAAAATTTTGATTAATCAAAAGAAAGTCAGAATTGTGGTTTTAGAGGAATTTTAGGCTTGAATATATAGTTTGGTATGAAAGTTTGTTAAATTATTTAATGCAGAATTTTTTGCATATTTGGCAGTAACTCAAAATAAAAATTGGGAGAAATTTAAACAAGATTTTCGATCCAAATTTTTTTCTACTAAACCTCAATAAGTCAAGATTTCTCTATAAAAATTTCAGGGAATTCGGCCAAATGGTTTGGCAGAATGTATGAACTTAGTTAAACAAAGGTGTGTAAGTTATTCCTAGGACACATTTAAAGTTAAATGGTGATGTGGAGGTACGCCTAGTTTCATGATAATGCGGAGGTATTTTTAGCTTCTTGGTGATGCGGAGGTATGCTTAGCTGTAAGGTGAAGCGGAGGCATAATGAAAAAGAAAGAAAGTGGGAATTAAAGAATGGAAAGAATACTTATAGGAAAAGAAAATGGAAGTAATGAATGAAATAAATAAATAAAAATTGTGTGTTAAACGGGCCTTGTCCCAAACTGCTAATGTGAAAGTGTCCGCCTAATTGATAGACTGAGATTACTAATGCGGGAATGTTCGCCTAACTGATACACATTAAAATGTTATTATGATGAGGCCTAACTGATGCGGGTAACCGTGATGCCAAGGTGTCTAACTGACACAGTAAACGAACTATATTCGGGGTTGGCTTTGAGTAACATCGGGTTGCGGATAGACAACTGACGCATGAGCTCATGACCTACGCTAGGAACAGGCATGCATCATAAATTGTTTGTGCACTTGCATTTGCTTGTGGTTATTTATTTTATTTTCCTGTGATTGTGTTGTTTGCTTGTGTTGTTTGCCTTGGTGACTTTCTTGTGTGTTTAATTGGTTATTTTGTTGCTGTGAACTTAGTAATGTGATTTAAAGAAAAGGCTTTAAACGGCTTTAGATAAGACTTAGGAAGAATTTTAAGGATTTAATAAAGAAAATTGTTTTTGGGATATGAGTTAACTATTTGTAGTTTATTCTGTATTTTTTTACGGCATTCATTTTTTCTACTGAGAACATGTGAGGACGACGTTCTCACCCCCTACAGATCTTCTGTTTCAACAACAGGTTCACGAATCCTCGGCGAGGAGCCGCGACTAATCCATAGAGTTTACATATATATGTAATTGTATTTTCAGTTTTTGGTTTAATCTTAGATTTTATTTTCCTCTCGCCATTGATATTTTAAAGTGTTGTATTTTTCCAGAGGAGTCGTAGGTTTAAATTTGAGTCTTGCATGAATAATTATTATGTATTAATAGTAATTATGTGAGTATATGTTTACTTGACATAGTTGAGTTTGAGGAATATACCAAAATAAAAAAAAATTATTTTTCTGAAAAGCTATCGACAAGTTAACATGTAGTGGCTCAATATTAAATAGCTGATAAAAGGAAAGTAGATTAGTAACGCCTTATCTTTTGTACGATCATAACGTGCTAAAAGTTAGGGTGTTACACATAAGACTTTAGACTAATGGCATAATATTGTGTTATTTGTATTGATTTAAATATTTGGTGTTACTAGACAATATTAATATTGATTATGGTTATGCTTTAGTTTTAGAGAAGGGTTAGTTTTTGTTATATTTTTCTAAGTGAATTTTACCATGTCAAATAATGATTGAAATCTTGAAAATTTGGATATTTTCATATGCTAGCTTATAAGAAGATATCAAGGTAATGTAATGTTAACGGTCTGATTTTCACCCGGTATAATCGTGGTTCGAAAGTGTATAGGTTTTATCGAATCTAGGACCGAGTTCAAATCTAATAAATAAACCTGATATATATTTCAGACCAAATCTAAATGTGATTTCACCCGACCCATGAATACCATACTAACAAGCTAGTTTCTTTTTGAATTTCTGTAGTTCCAAGTCTATCCAATTATTATTCAGTTGTGAATCAATTGATTTATTGATGTAGCCTGTGCATACTTGGTTGGGAATTTACTTGAAAAAGCCTGTTTAAAAAAAAGATTTATTTACCTAACACCAAATTAAAATTAATAGTTTTCTATTTGTACAAGTAATTAGTGTTAAATACACAGATTTATATTTAAATTTGACATGTTAAATTAAAAATAATATTTTATAATCATAATTTTTTTGAGTTTAGTATAACACGATCATTTATATAATAAACGTATTGAATATGTTGTTTTATCTTTATTCAAAATAAAAAGCAAATAGAAGAGTTTGAAGTCTACAATATTTTTGAACCATAAGAAGGGAACTAGACATGAAAAAAATAAGAATATATATAACTGTAATAATAGCATATCAATTTTACACTAAATTTTATATCAAAAGGCTAATAAAAATTTATCGACAACCTAGTATCTTACTAACTTCATTAGAAAAGCAATTGGCATATGATGTTGTGCTCTTGTTACACATTGCATTTCAAATATGAAAACAGAGTTATAGATAAATTAGTTATATCTACAATAAATATTTATATAAATGTGTAAATCATAACATGCTATTAAAATAAAAATAATATTATTCTTACCTAAATATTATTAAAAACTTCTTTGAATACGACATTTATTGTTGATGACTTTGGATTGCCGTCTTCGTCTAGAATTAAAACACTCTTAACTCTTCACAAAGCAACATAAAGTTGTTCATGGGTGAACACTGATTTTAGCAAGTAAAGTCCTACATGTGATAATGATTTATCTTGACTCTTATTAATGGTCATTGCAAAGCATACTGTTAATAGAAATTGTCTCTGTTGGAACTTAAATGGCAACCCTAAATCTGAAGGGATCAAGTTCATTTTTGGAATACACACTTTATCTCCAATATTTCTACCGGTCACTACCGTCGCTCCAATTACGTTGCTACCAAGTTTGTTAACTATTAATCTTGTCCCGTTACATAAACTTGAAGTTTGGTCTATGTTTCACAGTAGCATTACAACGACTCCTGGCTTTAAAGTCAACTTGTGATTGGGTAGTCCCGAATATTTGATGTCATTTAGGAACTCTATGATATGAACCACTCTTGTTGTACATCTTCATTCTCATCAGCTTGACATGTTGTGTCATAACTCATGCTCCTTTTCCATTCCTGAAAAGATTGTCAAGACAAAATCGTTTACCTTCTCGACACTCTCAAGCGTGGGTGCAAGAATTTCCCTACTCTAAAAATATTTATAATCTGACATGTTTTACAATAAATTTGGATATGCAAAGTCTACCAAATGAGAGAGAGGGTCATCAGTAGTTATAATCAATAGATCATAAAAAATTTTAATTTTTGATTCATCACCAACAACAGAACCAATATTTCTATTTCCAACATCAAATATCCAATTAGCAAATCTCTTCATTTCACCTTCATCTTGATCTGAAAAAAGACATTAGAAGTCTCATGTTCGTATGCAATTTCAAAACCTTACAAAACGATCACAAATGGGATGAGTTAATAGCTGATGTCAATATATCGTGTCTACTCCTTTTCGGAATCACAGGAAGTATCTGTCTGAAATCACCTCCTAGAACAACAACCTTACCACCAAATGGTTGATGTGTCTTATGTTGATTGGTAACTGACATAAGATCCATGAGCGTCTGATCAAGTATTTCAAAACACATTTTATTGAGCATTGGAGCTTCATCCCAAATTATTAAGCTACTTTGGATGAGCATCTCAGCCTTCAAACTGTCATGCTTGATGTTGCAAGTAGATCCATCAGTAATTATAATGGGTATTGAAAATCTAAAATGAGCAATTCTGCTTTCAGGTAGGAGTAAAGATGAAATTTCACTGGATGCGACATTTAAAATAATCTTTCCTCTAAACTGAATAGCAAAAGAAAGACTAATCCAAATAAATATCTTACCACACCCACCATGCCCATAAATAAAGTAAAAACTACTAGAGTTTGTAATAACAGCATTGAGTATTTCATCGAATACTAACATTTTCTCACGAGTCATCTTTTGTCCCGTATATAAGTTTGTATGAGTCAACTCATTTGTGTCATATGCTAACTCCTCCTCTATTAGCTTATTCTGAAAAAGGCGAACATCAGACATCTCAGAATATGGCATTAATTGATAGTCTCTTAAAAATCTCACATTGCTAGTGAGTATCTTTTCAATCTCAATAAGGCAGAGGTTTTTCAATTTGTCATTAATCATGTTTAGCTTAGCAAAAGCACATGGTGGTTTTATGAAATATTTAATAAGTAGTTTCAAAATAAAACTATTAATATTATTAATAAAAATAAAATTAATAAGAGAATACAATCTTGATATAAAAAAAGACATAGTAAAATACCTTGATTTTTCAAAACTTTTCTCCTCTCATATAGTATTCTATCAGCTAATAATGTCCAAGTTGCATTCCAAACACGTTCTAGGTTTCTAATGCTATTAGATATCAGTAGCAGCAAATAGTTTTCTTAATTGATGACCAGATGCAAGTTCAACTACCTCATTAATAGCTGTAATAAATTCTCTATCATCGCACAGTAGTATCATGGAATAGCAAGCATCTTGGAAGGTAGAATATGTAATTCCTTTAACTGTCCTAATAAACTCATATGTTGTGCAATCTCTCTGAACAGCTAACAAAATTCTCATATAATAAATATCACTCGTACTTGGTGGAACATAGTTTAACATCCCGATAGAATACCCTCTTTTGCGTGGATGCCATTCCCTTGCTTCTCTATCATAAACAAATTAATTTGAAAACTCAGCATATGTCAAAATTTGACCTGATTCAAATTTTTTATTGGCCTCCATCCATGCTAAGAACATCGTACATTTTTCTTCCTTTTCTTCCACGGTTTCCTCAAGATCGTCATCGTCTTTAAAGATGATATTTTGCTCTCTAGGCAAATGAAAGGTTAATCTCATCACTGAAGGCCACCTCTGATGAATATCATAAGCTAAAGTTCTCCACACACCCTCACATGCAAACAAATACCTGCAATCATAAAATTATTTGATCTCGTCAATAACCTGAGCATCCTCTCTTCTGGAAGCTTCCTTTGTAACTCTAACTGCTACCCTATCTAGACCTTTATTCACGTACTTGAACAAGTATTTGATAGCATTATTTGACTTGTTGCAGTACTGTAAATTAACATGCGCTTGATAAGACATAAGCAAATATGCATTGTATGGAACCACATTTCTATTATCCATATATATGAACTCTCTTCTTCTTAGTAATCACTCATATGTCTCGTCTTCTATATGATATGTATCCACTATCATCGATAACTGTGGTTCTACTGAATATTTTGAGATAATATTTAGTGCAGTACCCATCTTTCATACAGGGAAATTTTGAGAAAGCTCTACCACATGGTCCATGAATCATATATGTAGATACAACTTTAAACAATTTTGGGTGACGAACAGGATCTGACAATTCTGAAGATATTAACCGATCAATTTGAGTTGTCATTGTTATCTTATGGTTTCCACTTAACCATAAAAGAATATGAGTATTTGGTAGACCTCTTTTTTGGAATTCCACCGATACATCCCTTATACCAAAAAGACAAAAAAATATATGTTATAAATAAACTATCTATTTTATATATGTGCTTTCATAAATTAAGGGTGATAATAAAAAATCAACAATATGTTAAGTAAGAAAATATTTTGGCATTTATTTTATAACAATCTGAAGGAATATTTCTCTAAAAATAAGGTTGGATGATGAGCAATACCTGCATCTAGCAAATGGAGTAAAGAGAAAATTTATTAGTGTGACAAATAAAAAAAATTTAATTTAAAAATCAAAACGGTTAAGAAGTCACTTAATTAGGAATTAGTATTAAAATTTTAAATTTCAAATTTTTAAATAGAGTTTTCTAATTAGCTAGTACAAATTTTAAATTTTTAAATAAAATTTTTTAATTAAACGTTCGTTGTTCATTAAGAATATAGGAATTTGTTAATTTAAAAATTATTTTTATTAGTTTTGTCATAAATAGTATCAATCTTATTATTTGTTGATAAATATAAATAAAATTAAATACAATAAAAAATTAATAACCTTATAAATTACGTAAATTTAAAAAAAAATATTTAAAAGAGAGAAAAAAATGAAAGTACTTCTATTGTGTAGAAACAATTTAAAATATAACAATGTAAATTGAGTAAAGAGAAAATTTATAAATGTGACAAGTAAAAAAAATTAAATTTAAAAATCGAAACGGTTAAGAAGTCACTTAATTAGGAATTAGCATTAGAATTTCAAATTTCAAAGTTTTAAATAGAGTTTTCTAATTAGCTAGTACAAATTTTAAATTTTTAAATAATTTTTTTTAAATTAATTCAATTTTGTCTAAACAACATTAAAAACAAAATTAAGTATAGAAGAATGTCAAATTAATTTTTTTTAAATAGTATAAGTAACCTCACATTTTAATAAGACTGATAATTCTATTTACTAAAATTTTAAAAAATATTTTCAAATTCAATTGCTTACTTAAAAATTAAAAAAAATTATTTGAATTTAAATTTAAAATTTTAAACGTAATACTTTAATTAAAAATTATAATTAGATTTTTTTAAAAAAATAAGTACACATTAAAAATCAATAACTAACTTAATTATATCAACAATAATTTATATGAGAAATTTATAACTTTATGACATTAAATACTAAATTAAAAATTAACAAAATATCAACGGTGTGAATCGAATTAAAAATAAAACCACAAATAATAATCAAATAACTTCAATTTATATTTAAAAAATTCTAAATTCCAAACATAAAAATCGAAAAGAACCAAAAGAAAAATAATAACTCAAGAAAAGACAATGTTTCTACCAAAACAAACATATGCTTGCCATTATTCTATTAGATAGACTCTAAAAGGAATTCTAAAACATATGCATCCAAATTCTCAAGTTTCATTCTCAATCTTGATCTTCTTGCAAGTGGTATCTCCTTACACTTTCGAATCTTCCGACTCCGAGAATAGTCGCTTGGTTGATGTAATAGCATTTTCCAACACTTCGGATTCATCATTATCCGCAACTTCATTGGAGAATTCAAGCAACAAATTCTATACAAAATACTACGTTAAATTAAAGATTTCATTCTCACCTTTGATTTTATCTAAATAGTATTTTTTGAATAAAATAAAGATCTAACTTTGTGAAAATAAACAAACAAAAAATTATTTTTTGAACAAATACCTTATCACCTTCTACTTTCCCCCCTTCAATGATTGAGAATACCTTTGAAGTTGGAAACAAACCACGAGTACAGTCAACATCTTAAAATTATAATTAGTTATTAATTATTATTTATAAATTAGATACTACTAATGACCAAGGAAGAGTCAAATAAACTGATTTTTAATAGAAAGTACACTTATAGCTGTACTCACAATTTGAATAGGGTGAGCCTCTTTGAATTTATTTATGAGATCCACATTATCAATCATATTCTTAACTTTATTAGAAGGTGAAAAATGTGAATTATCAGATATTTGAACTTCAACGATAAAGAGAAAGGTCTTATCAATTAGGTTGAGTAAAAGTGTAGGTGTATTGATAGATCTCTTTTCTGCAGGATATTACATAATATATTAATAATAAATAATATAAAAATATAAAAATTACCATTAAAAATATCTTCACTAATATTTTTAGAAATAAATATTAGTTAGAACTTACCAATAGGAGTGGATCAAGTATCTTTACACAGCTCTTTCCCAAAACTTGTTTTGCCTCCTTATCAAAGACTACGAAACATATACAGTCAGAGTCATCAATGACACAAGCTTTATTCGATACCTGCTTAATTAAAAAAATGATAAAAAAGGTTAAACATAGACTTATTCAATATCTAATTCATTGTGATTAGACTTTAAATTAAAAAATAAATAAATAACCTTGGAGTTATGGATAAAAGGAGACGGCCACAACTTAAACATTTGAAAGTTTTTGTAAAAGCATATGTGGACCTGTTGCATTCACATTGACCGTACCACTAGTCTGGAGTATCTATAATATGACTTATAGTAGCCAAAACAACACAAACAACATTTTAAAAAAAACTTAATGATTTAAATTTCCTGAATTCGGTGGGTTTTTAAATCTAAAAGATATATATAAATAAATAAGATGAATAAACAAAAATAATCAATGTACAACAAATTTAAATTAATTTTTTCCTCAACTTTTTTACAGAAAAGAAAATTACCGTATCTAATTCTTTTAACTGCTCAATGATTTTGCCTTGATAAATTTTTAAGAATGCAGCCTCATTTGGAATTCCGCTAATATTATTCTTAGGTTTTTCAAATCTTACAAAGATAGATAAATAAAGCAAAAAAAAACTACGTTAGATAACACACATAATATTAAACTAAAAAATTAAAAAATATATATATACCCACCTATTTTTAAATTGGATGACATTTACTTCTTCAAAATTGAAGAACATCTTTGTGTCATACATGAAATTCTGTAAAACAATTTTTTCTAAAAAATTTAATTTAATACAAAATGAGTAAAACTCACATAAAAAATTAGTAAAAGCTCACATATAAAAATTCACATAATTATAGATAAATATTACTATTATATAACTTCACTCTAACAAATTGTAAGATGATAACAGCTCCATCTTTATTATCGGATCCCAAAAAAATATTTAATTCATGTGCATAATTGTCAAAAAGTGCATACTCCATTATTTTTTATTTCAAATAAAATGTTTAATATTAAATATATTCTTTATAACAAAATAAACAAAAAATAATTACAACTAAAAACGTAACTACCAATAAAATAATATCAAATTATATATTATATTTTAAAATTTAAAAATTAACAATAAAATTAAAATATCAAACACAATTTAAAAAAATTAATAATTAATTTATTAATTATTTTAAACTCATAAAAAACTAACTACGAAAAGAATGCTTTCTATTAAAATTCTTTTTAAAAAAATTAAATAATTTTTTTCAAAATTAATCCGAACATATTTTTCAAAAAATTTAAATACTATTAATAAAAAAACGTTGCCTTTGAATAAAATATTTGTTACCTATTAATAATATTAATAAAAATATTCATAACAATTTAAAAAGATGAAAATATTAAAATTTTTAAATTTATAAAATAAATATATAATTACCTATCATCAATTTCTAATTCAATAATAGTGTACTTGGTAGATTTGTCATTCTTTTCAAGAGTCCTTTCACTTTTAATTCTAGCAAAATATTCAAAGATTTTGGATGTATGTAAAGAAATGATTTGATGTACTTTTGAATTATTGTGCTACACATATCTCATAACTTATACTTTTATAATTAACTCATAACTAAAATTTTTTAAATTTAATTAACTTTAATTTAAATTAAAATTAAATTTATAGATAAAGTAAATAAATATATTAATAATTTTTAAAATTTTAAATTAACGTAAATTTACGTATGTAGCTGTAATTTTTGAAAAAAATCTACAAAAATTTTAAAAATATCTAAATAAAATTTTAAAAATGGTGCTAAAAAGAATTAATAAATTTTTATAAAAATAGTGTTAAAATTAAAAAAATAACAACTTAAGTAAAACAATTTAAAATTTAAAAAATAACAATTTAAATAAAACAATCTAAGATTTAAAAAATAACAACTTAAATAAAATAATTTAAAATTTAAAAATAACAATCTAAATAAAATAATTTAAAATTAAAAAAATAATAACTTAAGTATAACAATCCAAATAAATAATTTAAAATTTAAAAATAACAACTTAAGTAAATAATAATTTATAATTTATAAATATAAATTTAAAAATTTTTAGTGACTATATTTAAATAAATAAACTCCTAAACTTAACGTATGACCACCACGATGTCAGCATATGAGCTACCCATTAAAAATGATAATTTTGATCTTTGACTATAGTTCTTTAATAGTTTGCACAACTCAATTACTTATCCAAAAACTTGACACGTAATTGATTTGAATTAAGTTTAATTATATTGCTGATAAAAATTAGTTACATAAATGGTTTACAAAATTTGATTAAAAACTTGAATATAATCAAGTAAAACACTGGCTAGTCATTTTCCCTAATATAGTCGAGTATGGGGGCACATGCTATTGTGAAGGTGGTGTTTGGAGCCGCCACCAAGTGGTCCAAACTACTTTCACTCCTGCTGCCGCCGTCACTGCGCCCACCGACACTACCAATGTTGCCGGCTGAGCTCATAGAGCTAATCCTATTGAGGCTTCCGGCCAGGTCCCTTGTGAAATTCAAGAGAGTTTGCAAGTCATGGAAAACCCTAATCTCCAGCTCCGACTTCATCAAGAACCAAGTTCAACTTTCAATAATGGCGGAACCAGCCATTTCCGAACTACACTTGGTCTATTCCAACCTTTTCCGATACATCAACTGCCAAATTGGATTTATCCCCATTCAATCTCTGTTGGAGAACCTTTCTTTCGGTACCGAAGTGGTTTACTTCGCCGTGGAAGGTTATAACGTGAACATTACGGGCTCCTGCAATGGGTTCCTATGCTTAACCAATCTTCCAAGCTTTGATTTCAAAGTGAGGTTGTTGAATCCTTGCACTGGATTGGCGTCAGAATGGTTGACACTTCATTCTGAATATGACCAACAACAGAGACCTCTTATCTCCACTTTTGGGTTTGGCTATGATCATGTCAATGACAAGTTCAAGATTCTCACGGTTGTTAAAAATTCCACCAAAATATACACCTTTGGCGCGCATTCCTGGATAACCGTTCAGGATATTCCTCTCTATACTCTGGACTAGGATGGAACATTTGTGACCGGCACCGGAACACTTAATTGGCTAGCTACTAGAATTGCATCCTCTATTACCTATCCTGTCAATCAAACTTGGATAGTAGTTCTTTCTTTCAACTTTGGAAATGAGAGCTATGGTCAAATAGCATTGCCTAACGTTAAAGGCGGCATGATCCATCGGGAGCCTGTGTTAGTAACGCTAAGGAATTCTCTGTGTGTTTGTCATGGATACCAGTGTTCGGGGTGGGATTTGTGGATGATGAAGGAATATGGAAATGAAGATTCTTGGACTAGAATGTTGGTGATCCCACATGAGGAGCTTATTCCTCATGCTATTGCCATAAGACCATTGCACATAATGGAAAATGATCTGCTTCTTGTTTTGGTAAGACGTCCTGCTTATGCTTATCGTAAATGTTTAGAATTAGTTGTGTATAATCCTACAAATAAGGGTGATAAGTTAGGATATCCTGTGATCAACTACTACTCATATGATGACATGCCAGACTATGATGATCCTCGCAGATGCTTCCGTCTTTATCGTGAAAGTTTGGTTTCACCATCACACTATGGTCTTAAAACTGACCATATGTGGCTCTAGGTTGATGATGATGACAATTGATCAACCATTGCTTCCACTTTACAGTCTTCAATAGGTGTTGCTTTTTATCTTGATTCTTAGAATAATATTGACTATGCATGTTGTGATTGACTGTTGACTACTCATATGAAAATATTTTTGTGTGAAGATTATAATTGAGTAAAAATTTAGATGCAAAGTTGATGGTTGAAAACGGTTAAATAATTTAATTTATTTGATTAAATTGTTATTTAAGGTAGTGTTTATTTTTGGAGACAGGACAAAGAAATATTGATAACTAATGTTTAAAAAGTATTTGGAGGTAGAGACATGTATACTGAACACATTGTTTTTGGGATAATTTTTTATATGGAAAAGTCTAGGGAGCCAGCAATTTTAGTGAATTTTCGCCAACATATAACCAGCAGAGAAGGTGAGCCATTGGATGAAATCTCACATCAATCTCACACCATTAAATCATCATTGATGGCTAGTTGATGGCTAACAATAATAAAAGCTGCTGGCTCCCTAGCATTACTCTTTTTATATTATATTTTTGTGTCCACTCTTTTATGAAGGAGAACGATTGACACAAGACTTAAAAAGTGGACATGGACTTTTTTATTAATTTTTTTTATTCATAAATATTTTTTATTATTCCACTATTATCCATTTTTATTTTCCCTAATTTGAGATTAGTCGTTCTCAGGTTTTTTCATTATTCTCTTCTTCTTATAGAATTTTTTATTAGGCTGTATAATTTTTTCTCTTTTATCATTCTTATTTCAATAGCATTTTGACCTTGATAGTTCATCGACTAATTCTTCTTGTAATCACTCTATACTTTCTATTTAATTAGTTTGTACTTGATACAGAAAATTTGAAATCACATGGCTATTTTAGTTATTTTTATATAATATTTAATTTTAGTCTTGTTCATGTATATCCAAATATAATACTAGACATTACATTAGTATTTTATACATCGTATTTAAATACAATACACAAAGGATCATTTTTAATATTTCTGTTATATTATCTCTGTCTTAGTATCATTTTATCCTGTCTCCAAAAATAAACGCAGCTTAATATATAGTACGTGAATTTTTACCTAATAATTGAAAATGATGAGATGATTTAACATATTTAATTAAATTGTTAGTTGACACACCAAACGTTTATATATTAATTATCATTTTTGTATTGTGAATCAATTGATTTATTGATGTAGCCTGAGCATACTTGATTGGGAATTTACTTGAAAAAAAATCTGTTTAAAAACAGATTTATTTACCTAACACCAAATTAATATTAATAGTTTTCTATTTGTACAAGTAATGATAATTTTGATCTTTGACTATAGTTTTTTAATAGTTTGCACAACTCAATTAGTTATCCAAAATCTTGACACGTAATTGATTTGAAAAATGAGTCATAATGTCAGTTTCTTTTTCTGTAAATATATTATTTATCATTATGCTCTTGTAAAATGATTCGGATTATTTAAATGTGTTTTATCGAGTAAATACCTAAAATCGTCACTAAGATTTGCGTAAATACTCAATGTAATTCTCAAGATCTCGATTTTTCTATTTTAGTCTTTCAGATAGAGTTTCGAGTATTCAAAGTGGTCCCTGGACATATTTCTGGTGATGAGTCATCACCAGAATGCTAATGTGGCCTCCTTTGCCACGCTGGAGGGGTCCAATAACTATATGAGCTGGCTAATTTTCAATTTGTATTCAAATTGGTCCCTCCCTTTATATTAACCCAAAATCCCCAAATCGTAAACGTCATCTCTTCTTCTTATTCATCGCACTCTCTTCATTCCACAGCAATCAATTTCCATTGCCGAATTGAAGAATGTGGTGAACGGCAGTGAAGCTTTGATGGCAAGAATGTCTGATAAAGATGGCATTGATTCTGTGATGTTGGGTTGGTCGTTTGATGAAGTAGACGAGGATACAATTGATTCCCAGATGAAAAGATATATACTTGACAAGTTACGACCTCACGCTAATTTGAAACAGTAACAGATCAAGGGTTACAGGGGCACAAGATTTTCAGATTGAGTGGGACATTCTTCCTACCACAACATCACCAAAATATCAAAGAGTGCTCATCTTTACAACCGGGCTGAAGGTTTTAAAATAATCAATTCTAGCAGTTTGAGTGAATTCTTGAGCAACTAGTTTGACTTTATGTCTATTTATACTCCCATCAGAGTTTAATTTAAACTCAAACACCTATTACATCCTACCGATCTCTTTTCATTGGACAATATGGTAAGTGACCAAGTCTGATTTTTTTGTAAGACAACAAGCTCTACATTGATTGTATTCTGCCATATCTTGTTATTGATAGCCTCAGCATAGGATCTAGGTTCTATGTGTTTAGGCTGTGATATGAGAGTGATAGACAACTCAGAAAAAAGAATGGTAGGAAGTTGAATTTTCAAAATAATCTTGTGTCAATTGTTGAGAATTATCAATTGTGTCAGTAAAGTTTGATTCATAGAAGTTATATGAGAAATTCAAGTCAATGTTGTGCAGCTCATATGAGGTAGTCATGCATTGAAAGTCCTCTAAGTATGCAGATTTTCTCTTTTTTCTTAATGATCTTCTAATATCATTTAATTTAAGATTGTGATATGTGTGCAGCATTGTTGTTGTGACATGATGAAGGTGATGATAAAGATGCTTGCTCATTGGGTATAACATGCAATGTAGGTGCAGTATTGGTGTTAGAATTTGATTGGGTGAATGAGGATTCATCGGATATATTATTAATATTTTATGCATATGAGATGGTTGAGTGATGTTAGCAACAATGTTTAATTTGGCATTATGCATAGAATCTTGTAATGTGACCTTTGAATTACTTTGATATTAGTATAACAGTTAATATTTACTTCTGATGTAAAATTAAGGCTCTCATTAGACATGCCTCTATATATTGATGAATATTGAAATGTTCTATTGGATTATGATTTCAGAAAAAAATGGCAATGGTGTTGAAGAAGGCTAGTGCAAAGGGTCAGATCATGAACTGTTTATTTTTCTCTTCATCTTGGTGTTCTTCACCTAAACTCATTTGAGATTGGCCCTTGTTTGTACATGAAAAGAGAGATACAAGAGTTTTTGCAAGAGGATACAAGATTCTTGGACATGCTTTAGTGTTTATTAATCAAATGGAAGCCATTTTGGTATTTCAAGGCAGTAGAATTTTATATATCGTGCGTCTTCAAATCTATTGTGGTGTCACGCTCTCTTTTATGTCTCCGTTTTTTATATATCAACAATTGTGGGAGTTTGAAATTTGTGGCAACGCTATGGATGGCAGCACCTCAACTTGAACAACTCTCATTAGTGGCTTGCCCAGAGATTGATTTGTCTGATACAGGGCATCTACATTGTAGCCTCAGATTTCTTGAAATGAGCAACATCGAGAAACTGGTGAGCTCTGCAACATTCATGCAAACAAAAATTTGGGGATTTAGGGTTAAATATAAAGGGAGGGACCAGTTTGGGTACAAATTGGAAATTGGTAAGCTCATATAGCTATTGGACCCCTCCAGCGTGGCAAACAGAGGCCACATCAGTGTTTCGGTGATGACTCATCACTAGAAATATGCCCAGGGACCACTTTGAGTATTCGGAGCTCTATCTGGAGGACTAAAATAAGGAAATCGAGATCTTGAGGATTACATTGAGTATTTACGCGAATCTCAATGACGACTATAGGTATTTACTCTATAAAAGTGCTTAGAACTTTTTTAGATATTTTTTTCTAAAAAGAAATTATTTTTTTAAAAATTCAAAAGTAAAAATAATTTGATACTTAGATATCTATATAAAATATTTTTTGTTTATCAATGATATTTTGGTATAAAAATATAAAATTATTTTTTATTTATTAATTATATTGAAATATTTGTTTTCATACAAGTTAATTCCCTACACACTTACTTGAATAGTGATGTGGTGTTTGGTAATAAGAAAGTTCTTAAGAAAGAATTAAGTAAAAGTTCTGTTTGTACCTTTACAAGCTAAAAATAGAGACACAAAAAGAGAACTATCTCTCTATGACTAGATGGTAATTAAGAACAATACAAAAATATTTGAGTTAATAGTTAAAATCGTTTCTAAAAGATATTTTGATCTCTATTTTCATCTTCGAAAGATAAATTTAATCAAAATCGTCCTCGAAAGATTTAAAATTAATCACGTTAGTCCCTCCGTCTATTCTATCACTAACAACGTTAATTTTGCTGACGTGACACGTTAATTTTTTTTTGTCTTTTTTATCATGGGATGTTAAGCCCAAAAAAACAAAAACAGAACCCTAACTACCCAGAACCTGACCCACCCATACCTGCCCCGAAAATCTCTCCTCAACTCATCTGATTAGCTTCGAGACTCCATTTCCGTCCCGCTGCAACACAACCCCTGCAATGGTGGTTCTTCAAGCTTCACGATGCGCACCGTCTCCAGTAACCACCGCCGTCATCGCCAGATGTTGCAGAGATACCACGTCTTGCCTGAACGTCAACTTCCGCCACCTATCAAGCGTCTTAAATCCCCTGCTCCATAGCTGCTGCCACCGCCGCATCAATGGTATAATGCTCGCTTTCCACCCCCAATCCAATTCGTTGCCCTGTGGCTTTTAGCGGTAATTTTGGACTTGGGGTTTCCTCAGAAGTATGGCAGGATTACTGGAAGAATCATGCGGTAAATGAATAGGACAAATAATTTATCTATGCTTGAGAGAATGATAGATGAGGCATGGACATTGGGCTAAAGGCTTGGGGAGAATTAGACACGGCTGATGACATGGAGTCCAGAGAAAACTCTATCATTAAAGGAAAGCTTGAGTCCCGTCTTTCTTGGATATCAATGATTGGGGATGAATTGCAGAAGAGAGATGGCTTGATGTTTCTACCTTGCGGGCTAGCAACAGGTTCCTCAAGCACTGTGGTGGAGACACCCCATTTTGCTCATAAGGAATATGTTCTTAAGCTTGGGAATTGAGGAAAAATGATGGATTGGTTGCAATTTCATAGTTCATGATTGAGTTACAAGGATTAAAGTCAGTTGAAGGGGAAGATCCTCCGAAGATTCTTCACCTGAATCCTCGGTTAAGAGGGGATTGGAGCAAACGACCAGTTATCGAGCATAATATTTAAAGATGATGAAGGAATGCTTGAAGAACTATCATTGCAAGAGTTGTGTTGCAGCGGGACAGGAATAGAGGCTCGAAGCTACTCAGACGGGTTGAGGAGGGATTTTCGGAGCGGATACGAGTGGGTCGGATTCTAGGTAGTTAGGGTTCTATTTTTGCTTTTTGGGCTTAACAGCCTATGACCAAAAGGACAAAAAAACTAACGTGCCATGTCAGCAAAATTTACGTTGTTAGTAACAGAATAACCGGAAGGATTAACGTGATTAATTTTAAATCTTTTGAGGACAATTTTGATTAAATTTTAAATCTTTTAAAGACAATTTTAATTAAGAGACAATTTTGACTATTAACTCAAAATTATTTCCATTTTTCAATATTGTCTCTGTTGTCCCATTCATAACTCAAAATTATTTCCATTTTTCAATATTGTCTCTGTTGTCCCATTCAAAAGAACAGAAGTGTAACTTCGCCCATGTCTTCACAATCATACTAATAAATTTGTGTGTTCACTGAGCCAAACACAACTTAATAGATCGTTTTATCATATGTTATTATTTATACAAAGAATTCACGGGTTTTATTTATTTTTTAATAAATAGAGAAGTTTTTCGTTGCAGCACTTTGCAGAGAAAAATACATCATATAACAAACCATTTACTCTTACTATTTCATCCTTTTGGTCTGATTTTTGGTTTATAGAATAATTAAATGAAATTACAATTTTCAAAGCATATATATATATATATATATATATATATATATATATATATATTCTTTCCTGATAAACTGATACACAACATCCAAACTAAATTCTCTTTTTAGACTATTAAAGCATGATAACCATTATCCACATCCATAAGGGAAGAATGTGAGAAAAAGAAAAGATTGGAAGCTATAGCATGAGTTCCAGTTTCATATAAATGTGTTTCAAAAACAACTCAAAATCTGAAAGAGTTCTACAAACACTAAAATAGAAAGGAAACACAAACTAGGGTGTAATGCAAAACATCTTGATTCACTTCCACTTCCTGCCACGGATCTTCAAGCCCTGTCTGTTCCTCTTCTTGACACCAGACTTGGCAACTCTGATGCTTCTATTGACGGCACTCAACCTTGCAAGAGCTGCATTAGTGAGATCAGGCCTGTAGTGGTTTTTTGACACCTGCAACACATTGCATAATTCAGAAAAAGAAATCAGGAAAATATAGACAGATGGACATGTTACGTGAAAACTTCAGAATATTCTTCAAAGTCATAGTAGAAGTTCAAAGCGAAAAAATTGCACAATTAGTTAAACGTAGGAATAACACATCATTCATACAAGGCCAAAGAAAGCTTATATGCCTTTAAAGGCGAATTAATATTTTGCATAAGAAACATTGGCAACGAAATTTTGTTCGAATAAAACCAAATACATGAAGTGAAAACAATACATTCAAAATACTTTTACAATGATACAAACTCAGAAGCCAAGCATAACATGTATATTTCATCGAATAAACCAGACAAGGTTTTTCTTACATATTAGAAGCTCATCACCACTACACACTAATTACAAGTATCACAAGAATAAGCAAAATATTGGTGAAAAATCCCACCTGTCCAAACAACATTGTTTAAGCTAATGATTAATCAGCACATTAAAGAGAAGTAATCTTTGACCTACAACAATGCAAGACTATGAAGGGATCAAAAAGTGTACACTCATGAAAGAATTTATGACCTATATAAGCTCAGAAGCCAAGCGTAACATGAATATTTCATTGAAGAAACCCCACTGGGGATTTTTCTTACATGTTAAAGGCTCATCATCACTAAGGAGAAGACATGTACAACTCATTAAACTCATCACAGGAACTACGGTGAAGCAAACTTTTATTGGAAACTCAATATACCAAACATAATCATTTAATATAATGATTAATCACCAAATAAGAGAGAAGCATCCTTTAATTTATAACAACTCAATACTCTGAGGAGATCCAATGAGTATAGTTATGAGGCATGAAAGAATTTCAGAATGACAGAAGCTCAGAAGCCAAGCGTAACATGACTATTTCACTGAAAAACCAACAATGGGGTTCTTCTTACATGTTAGAGGCTCATCACCACTAGGGCAAACACGTGTATATGCTCAATTGGTCAATAAGAAAAAATAAAAGGGAGGCAACCTTTGCTCTATTAACAACTCAACAGTGAAAAGATTAAAAGAATACACTCATTCATGAGGGAATTTCAGAATGATGTAAGCTCAATAGCTCAGAAGCCAAGCGTAACAATAATATTTCATTGAAGAAACCCAACTTGGGATCCTTCTTACATGTTATAGGCTCATCACAACTACATGGAACAGGTCATGTCAGCAAAGGTTCAAAAAAAGTTTAATTTCAATAAAAAGGGATTCAGAACAGATTCTTGGAACACCAACATATCTAGAAAACCATCTTAAAAAAGTACAACTGATCCAAACAACACAAAATAAAATAACACATGAAGCTTTGCTCCATTATTAACATAGCATTCATAAAGAACTTCTAATGAACAAACTAACAAACGATGTAAAATGTAGATTTCATTTTAGAAATTAAAACAGGATTCAGAATACAAGTCGGGCTCCAGATCTCTGGAGAGCACAGCTGTTGTAAACAGAGCATATATCATTACAACATACAAATGCAAAGCAAACATTCATTTTCAGGACCACCATGGACCTCAACAAACTAATGTAAACATACAACTAAAACATAAGGAAACTATGCACCAAAACATACCCTATTCAACATCAACCTAAAAGGCTTCCTTTAAAATATATAAAAAAATTTCTTTCAATCATAAAAAAATACACACAATTTTCAGCTAGCGAATGGTGAATCAGTATATAATGCTAGTGAATAATCCAGCATTTAAGTATCAACGAAAAAAAAACTAAGGATATTTTTAATATCCAACCTAGGAAAACAGGGACAGATTAAATCAACATCCTTTTACGGTTTTACCTGATTTTGAACAGCCTTAGCCATCCTACTGAACTCCTTCTTCATCAGAGACTTGTGAAGAAGAGCAGAAGGCTTGTTCTGCTTCTTGGTCTTGGTTGTAGCCAACAACACACCCTGATCCTTACCAGCAGGCTGAATGGTAACAGTTTTCTTGTTTGCCAAACCTGAGTATTTAAAGGAGTTGAGATTGTAGAGATTGTTAGGCTCTCTGCTGAATTCAACACTCTGAGTGCCCCTTCCAAACTCTTTCACCAAGAAGCAGTTGTTCTTCTTCACGATCTCCCACACCAATTGCCCTGGAACAGTCGTCATCTTCTCCTTCTTCGACTGCAACACAGAATTAGGGTTCTTATAGACCATTATATAGTACGATGGAGAAACCCTAATTAACATGAATCGGAGTTGATCGGGTCGGTAAGTTCGACCTGTTTATCCGGTTTTAAAATGTCCATGGTCTAAGACTACTACTGATCCAGTTTAGCGGCCCACTACACAACAATACAAAAACATTTAGAAGGATTTAGTATTAGGCTATTAACAATTGCTTTTTTTGGGTAAAAAATCGCATAAAGTTGATAGTTGAGAATTTTTGAATAATTTAAAAAATTTAACTAAATTATTACCTAACAGTTATCAACTATAAATTTTAGATAAAAATAACTATATATGAAATCCTTTTTTTTATGATGTATTTGAGATATAATCTTACTTTTCTTTAATATTTTTGGGATTTACATGTTTTATTTTGAGGATAGATTACAGAAAGGAGTGAGGACCTTTCCACTTCTCATTAGTCATTAACGATATTTTTACATAGTTGTTTAAAAAGAATAATATTATATATTCAAGTTTTTTTGGTTGACAAAGTCTAATTAACTTAGTCTAATATAATAAAAGTAAGTTATAGCTAACATTAATCTAAGTTTTATTGTTTAATTTAGTTGAATTTGATTCATAAAAAAATTTAAATGTGTATCATTACTTATTTAAAATATTACAATTTCTCTGGAACCTCTTGTAACATGGAGAGTAAACCATTTTTTCTGATGTGCTATCATAGTTTAGTCTTTATAAAATATAAATTAAAATATAAACAAAAATAAACATTATTATCAATTATCATTTAAAATTTGAACAAAAATAATCACTATTATCAGTTATCATATTTTACATGATAAACCTTTCTTTTTTTTACACTCTGCAAGAAATTTAACCCACGAGAACTCACAAAATCCTCGCAAAAGAAATTTTAGTTAAATGCCTTTATATATATATATTATCATAGTATTTTTATATTATGTTAGAAAATTTGTGAATACATTATTATGTTAAATTTACTTAAATACCTTTTTCATTTTACTTTATTTTGTATGTTAAAAAGTCTATACATAAATTATGTTAAATTTATACTTAAATTATATTTAATTTGATATATTTAGTTAATTAAATTGAACTTATGATTAAGTAAAAAAAATTTTAAAATATTTTTAAAACTTAATATTTATAAATATTTACGAGTATCCATCTGTCATGCACCCCTCTTGCGGGAGAGGGTCAGAGGGGTCCGTGCCCGCATGAAAACCGATGACATCACTAAAAATAAAAATGATGTCAAGATACTAACAAAATCAGAATGATAATATCTATCTCAAATTCAAGCCATTTTTATTTGGTTAAATCCTTTTTTCATGATTATTCAGGTAATAAAATAACAGATAATTCTTTTTATTCGATAATCTATAGAGGGTGATTGCGTGGAAGAGGTTCACCATCCTTTAACCAAATGACAAAGGTCTGACCTTTACTTTGAAAATCAATGCGAGATTAATCATTGTAGTTGATAACAAATGCCCCGTCTTTGAACTGGCAAGAAGAGGAAGGATGGCTTGGTGGAAGTTATAATATATTTTGAACATACAATAATTTAAAATTTTAAAACTCAGACAGCTAAAATCTCAGTCTTATTGTGAGCATCAATTTCGGTTCCATGAAAACACAAGTAATGGGCAAATAGAATACCAAAAAGCATTATCATTGGCAAATAGAATACCAATATCTTAAGCCATTATCATTGAAAACTCAGACATTCAATTTAAGCCACTATTTAACCTTCTCACCCATATCTTAAACATAAACTAAAATAACAAAAGCATTATCATTGGCAAATAGAATACCAAAAAGATTCCAACCCAAAGCATAATTATCAGTTGATCACATTTCCAAAAAGACAGTCGACATCATTAATCATAGAACAATAACAATGGCGTATGGAACAGACAAAAAACATTCTCAACTTCCAGTAGTTCCCAACATAGAAGTTCTAGAAACCTTTCCAAGTCCCCCTTTAATAGTAGATTCTGCAATAAATTTTTGCGAAACAGAATTAGAATAATATGATAATCGTAGCTCATAGACGAGCAATCTTATCACTGATTACAAAGCAACCTTGAGAAATGATGGATATAGGAATAGCCTGAATCCACTTACATCACAATTTATATTTTGTTGAAAGCAACAATGTCACAACTCTGGACATATTCGTTGATTGGCTCGGCTGTAAGTTGCTCCTCAATGAGCGAATCGACAGAGACCAAATCATCCACAATAGTAAGCATAATTTGCAGTTTCTTGATACCATACCCAACAGGAACAAGTTTGGCTGCAAATCAATAAAATAAATCAGAACCACAAATAGGAACAATAAATGAGCTTTGAGACGTAAAATATAAAGTAGACTACAAATTTTCCCAATTACATAAAAAATACAAGATTTTACAAGAATGAAGCTCATCTCATCATTTGTATTGACTATTTTATGAAATCTATAAGAATGCTGTTAGCAGAATAACAGAATCTACAAATATTGATAACGATGTGCAAACTAAAATAAGAAACATAAAGAAAATGTTACATACATGCTCCCCAAAGCAATCCTTCCATCTGAACACCTCTCACTGCTTCTTCAAGCTTTTTCATGTCAGTTTCATCATCCCATGGCTTGATATCCATCAAAACAGATGATTTTCCAGCTGAAAATGAAAACAGCAAAAACAAATGCTCACACAAGTGACAAACTGCTGCAACAAAACTAGAATGGACGGCAGATCGAAATGAAATTCAGTGAATTGCTAGCTTAGTACAAGAGAATAACTTACACTCTTTCTTCTTTCCAGATGCCTTTAGCGCAGCAGCACGTTCCTCGGCAGCCTTCTTCTCCTCCTCAGTCTCTTCACCAAAGAGATCCACATCATCATCATCGTCATCATCAGCCGCAGCAGCCTGTATTGCATTCTGTCAATTATCATCCAAACATAAAATTAACAATGCAGCCTGTATCTATCATTATTAAAATACTTGCCTTAGAGTCAGCTGGTGGAGGAGTGGCAACAGCTTCCGCGACGAGAGAAGACTTCACAGTGACACCAGATCCCTCACCAGAAACACCCCTAAAGTATCAAAATCGCGGAGAAAAGTTAAAAAATACAGGCATTACGCATAGAAAATCCAATATTTAGCAAACAATACAACCAAACCACCAAATTGTCACACTCATAGATAACAATCATTACACTACAAACCACAAAGAACAACCAAACTTATCCGGGAATAAATTTCCATTAGTTTAACATATAAATGGTAGAATATATCGAGGTGAAAGTAACTTACGAGATTCTCAACAATGCATCGATATGCTTGTACCACCTGGACACATTCACATATTCATCAGATGGAACTTTTGATAAAGCTGCATACACTGTAAGGTCATCCTTTGAAGCTTGGTACCTAAAACATGTTAAAAGCACAACGCATAAGATACAGTGGTATAAATAATAAATAATTATGAAAAACTACAAAATAAAAAATATATATATAAAAGAGACATGCAAAACAGTAACATACCCAGTGATGTAACTGCGGGTGAGAAGGTACTCATCAAGCTTCTTCAACCCAGAAACAGAGCCAAGGTCATACAATGTAACTGCCATCTGCAAAACATGCAAAAATTGTGGTTAATTATTGATAATATTATCGAAAACAGCTCACAAAATAGTAAAACAGTGAAATCAAACAGTAAAATTAGAAATTCGTGAAGATATTTCAGAAATTGATGACCTACAGATCTACTTGGTAAGTTAAAGAAAGATATCTTCACGCCTGAACACACGACGAATGACTTAGAACAATTCTTACTAGTCTGAATTATCAATAATGAGCATAACAACAAATAATATTTAAGAAGAAAGGTTTAACAGATTTGCAAGTAGCAAGAAGAATTGACCTTAAAGAAAAGGAATGGCTGCGGTCTTGAGTAAGTGTGAAGAGTGAAGAGGCAGATCGAGAATGCGCTTGTGAAGGAGGCAAAACAAGAAAGCTCTGTATCTTATATATGTATGATACCTGTGCTAGGGTTTTCATTTTTTGGATCAAATTGCAGTTACACTCCTATAAGTTTTTTAAATTAAAATCGACCCTAAAGTGGCAAAAAATAGCATAATATGATATATCCCACTTTTTTACTTTTATTTTAAAATGTAAACCACTAAAAAAGCACCTAAATTATTTTGAAATATTTTTTTAATTTTTTTATTAATAAAAATATCTTCAAATAATATAAAAATATGTCAAAAATATACTATGATCAAAGATTTGTTCTATTAACAAAAAAATATGACAGGTTTCAATTATCAATATTTTAGTTTCATGTATCATATAAAAATTCTGTTTGTCATATTATTCTTTTTTTTAACGTAGAATGTCTCAATTTACATATGTATATTTTTATTATATTTTTAAATAATTTAAAATATTTTTGTCAATAACAAAATTTAAAAGTATTTTTATTATGAACAAAATTATTAGAATGTATTTTTTTATGGTTTACCCTATTTTAAAAGCTATACACAACTACTTCAATATTTGTATAATAATTTTTTGAGTAAAGTATCGTTTTTGTCTTCAACATTTGGGGTAAATCTCAAAGTTGTCCTTAACGTTGAGTCTTCCTATTTAAGTCCTAATGTTTTAAATTTGACTCAATGTTAACGAAATTTACGGCGGGACCAAATTGAGATGATTTTGAAACGTTAGAGACTTAAATATGACGAACATGTTGGGGACAAAAACGATACATAGAAATAAATTTAAATTTTATCCTTCAATAATATCAATTTTTTATGGTACATAATTATTCAATTATTTTTTAATCACATCTAAGTAAATTACACATAATCACATTAATTTTATTCTAAATAAATTTATTTTTTTATAATTTTATTCTTAAAAATTTTTACTCATCATAAAATATTTGTAAAATGACTAATACATAAACTTGTGGGAAAAAAATGATAAATAATACAATAAAGTAATGTGATTCTAGTCATTTTACAAACATTTCATGATGAGTAAAAATCTTTAAGAATAAAATTATAAAAAAATAAATTTATTTAGAATCAAAATAATGTGATTAAGTATAATTTACTTAAATGTGATTAAAAATAATTGAATAACTATGTATCATAAAATATTAATATTAGTGAAGGATAAAATTAAAATTTATTTTTACGTATCATTTTCGTCCCCAATGTTTTCGCCCTATTTAAATCATTAACTGTTTCAAAATTGTCTCAATTTTGTCCTACCGTCAATTTCGTTAATAGATTCCTAACAACAGGATAACATTGAGCCAATTTTGATACGTTAGGGACTTAAATATGACGATTCAAATAGTAAGGACAACTTTAAGACTTATCTCAAACATGGAAGATAAAAACGATACTTTACCTTAATTTTTTTTATAAAATACACTAAAAATGAAAAGTGCGAGTAAGTTAGCTAATATTAGCATAATTCGAATCCTCTTCTATTTATAGCGAGTTGAATTATCAATTCTACCTGACAAATTGAATCGTATTAAGGTAGCGTTTGTTTTCAGGTACTGAAACAGAGACTGAGAGACTGAGATTCAGTATCGTGTTTGTTAGTTCAGAGACTGGTACTAAAATTTCTGTCTCTGTCTCCAAAATTTCAGTATTTCAGTACCTCCAAAAAGTAGGGACACAGGGGACTGAAATTTTTAGAGATGGAGACAGAATATTGAGATTTGTTTCAATCCCTGTCTCTTAGTCTCTGTCTCTCAGTCTCAGTCTTTCTGTCTCTGTCTTTCCACCAAACGCTACCTAAATGTCTACAGATATAGTCAATAACAGCTCCAAAATTTTTACTGTAGAAGTAAAATATACAATATAACAATAATTTTTTACAATTATATAATATAAAACGACTTTGAGTTACCAAGATGTTAGTTTTATATTGTTCTTTATCTTATAGCATCTTGAACAAAAATCATTAGCAGTAGTAAAAGAATGTATTAGTATAATTTAATCTTTAGCAGTAGTAAAAGAATGTACTAGTATAATTTTTTACTCCAAAAGATCTTAAACTCAATAGGAGTGATGAGTTTGGAAAATTCTTTCTGGATGGTTAATATTTTTTACGGTAAAATAAATCGATTGGTCAAATTTGTAAATAAAATAAAAAAATTCAAAAATAAAAAATCAACGAATTAGATTTATAAAATTTAAAAAATTGACCATCAATGAGTTAGATATATAAATTTTTTTTAACGACCCAAAATATAATTATTTTTTTAATATTAAAATTAAAAAATACTAATCAGATAAGATTGATCATAACTTTATTCTTACAAAAAATAATTTTTTAAATAATAATAAAAAGTTTGGAAATTTTTTTAAATAAATAGCAGCTTTTTAACATGTAAATGACATCTAAATAAACATTTCTTCCAAAGAATTATTTGAATAAAATTTTAAGGCTGTTTGAATACAATTTTTTTTTTCCTTTTAAAAAAAATTGTAAAGAGATTTTGATAAATTAAAGCTTTTTATATTAACATATTATATTATATTTTATAATAAAAATGACTAAAACGGTGCGTTTGGCTGCTTAGGTTGTAGAGCTTTTCAGCCACTGGAAATGGTGCTCTGAGACTGTGTTCTCTGTTCTTTCTTTACATTTCCACACGCATCTCTCTACCAATTTCCAACTCTCCCAAACTGCAACCATGACCGGTACTCATTAATTCATTCATTTACTCATTTTTTCTTTCTTTTTTTTTTCTAATTTTCATTCGTACAGTGATTAATGTTAGCTTTAATCTATTGTTCTCGTCGTGCATCGAATCATTCATCTAAGTTTCATTAGAATTACTTTGATTTGTTTCACAGTTATGCGATTCTTCGATGTTATTATTTTTTTCTCCTATGATGTATGAAAATGCATCAAACGAGTTATTGAGCTTTCTTCTGTTACTGAATTTGAGCATGTGCATTGCACAGACTATACTCAAGAACAGGAGATGGAGATCGAAGCATTAGAAGCTATACTTATGGATGAATTCAAAGGTTTGTATTTTATCCTTTACTCTCTCTTTTTCCAATAATAATGATAATAATATACTCTTTTTTTTATAAACCAATTTTTCGTTTGCTTGTTTTCATTGTAGAAATACACTCCGGTGAAAGTGGCCTAAGTACTTCTAACCGCTGCTTCCAAATTACGGTCTCTGCCCAGGTTAATGTTCTTTCTACTTTTACTTACACTGCACTTTTAAGTAAGTGTAAGACATGAATAATTATGAATGTTGCTTTGTGGTTTAATTGGTTTGTGCAGCTTATATATTGTGGAATATCTTTGCGTTTGATTTAATAGTGTTGCAACCAGTGAGTTTTGATCAATGTAGTAGAATTTGACTTTCTTTATTCTTGGTTTACAAAATTATTCTTATTTTAGATAATAGCAGAACATCTTTTTCTTTGTTTGTGTGTGCATGGGGTGTTGTGAATACTGCTTAGTTTAATGTAGTAAATTTGCTACTCGGACATTTTTCTGATCACATAATTTACCCTTACATTTATCTATATGCTATTCATTTGGTGCAGGATGATGATAGTGATGGATCATTTAACAATCCAGGTTATTTCTCTTTCTCTTTAATGTATAATTTCCCTTCCCTCTGTTTCCGTGAAAGAAGAATAATACACGATAGGAGGATAAGAGATCTTCTTTACAAGAGCAAATGAACAAAAGAAAAAGAGATCTATGAAAGATAATATTCTAATCCTCCTCCTAGTTGAGAGGGAAAGTCCTCCAAAACGCTCATTAGCTTTACACTAAATAGAGGCTAAATGCCTAATCTATGCCCAAAACTTGCTTGTTTGAAAAGCTATCACTGAAAGTGTGTAAATTGTGTTCCAATCAAATAATCCAAACCATGGGATATACTGCATTGCCCCAGATTTTGCCTCTTTTCTACTTCCAAAAACCTGAAAACCTAGTTGGGGAAACTGATCTGATTCAGAGCACATCCAACCCTCTCCAAACTTTTTTATATTTTGGAATTTCTTTTATTTTGTCTTCCTAAGATACTGCTATATTTTTTGGAGTGTTAGTTACCAGCTTTTGTACATACTGTCATCTGATTTGCAATTTACAAAGGATGTGATTGATGCTTTTTAACCATTTTGCATGCAGCTCAACTGGCTTTGATCTTCTCACATACAGAAAAGTATCCTGATGAACCTCCTCTTCTGAATGTGAAAAGGTCACTATTGCTATTATAATGATCTATTATTATTATTATTGTTGTTATTGTTGTTGCTACTGTTGTTGTTTGTATGTTCAGTTGATTTCAACTGCAGTACTTATGGTTTTTTGTTTAGTATACACTAACATTAATATGCTAATGTTGTGTTTCATTTATGCTAACAGTTTACAAGGAATAAATACTGAAGATTTAAAGAATTTGAAAGAGAAACTTATACAAGAGGTGGTCTATTTTCCATGTTAGTTTTTTAATCTGTTCATGATTAGGCATTTATGCTATTATAGCATTGATTGGTAGCCATCCCATTGAAAGACTTTGTAGTGCTCGCTTTGAATTAAATACGTTTCTAGTTATGAATGCATCTGTGCACAATAACTGATGGTGATGGAATTGATGACTACTTGTGGATGAATATTGATGCGCCCCATTTTTTTAACAGGCATCTGAAAATCTGGGAATGGCTATGATCTACACTCTGGTTACCTCAGCTAAAGAGTGGTTGGCTGAGAAGTTTCAAGACACTGAAGCTGCAGAGGCTGAAGCAGAAGAGGCAGCCAAGGATGATGTATGACTTTTCAATTTTATGAATTTTGTTTTGAAACTTTTACTAGTTAATTGCCTTCTTCATTTCAAGTATTAAGTATTATAGGTTTGACTTTATATTTATGAGATAACCCTTACCTCTGAAACTAGTATTTGGGGTGAGTTAGGCCCACTTACTTGATTTCCAATGTGTTTTACGACTTCTGATACAACTTGAATTACTTAAAACATCAATTTTGTAATTCTTAAAATTTCTTGCAAAATCATGCATGTCTTGCACATGGGCTGCATTTTTCTCTTTTCCAGTTGCCTTTTGTTTAAATATTTATTTATACAGTTACTTGTATTCTATTTGAGTATGCTCTGAGGATAACCTTTTATTCTTAAAAATTGTAGTAGTAAAGGCATTGGTTTGTATCTTTTCATGTTTTTGCCTTAATATCAATTTAAGATTTAAGATGAAAAAGCATTTTGTTCAGCAATATATTCATTTTAAGGTTCCAAGCATTAGCCTGTTAAATTTTGTACTGAAGAAGCTATTTGACAATCTTATCTTTCCACCTCTATTAGGTAGTGGTACCCCATGGGGAACCAGTTACCCTTGAGACATTTTTGGCATGGAGAGAAAGGTTTGAAGCTGAACTGGCGCTGGAGCGAGCCAAGTAAGCCCTTCAGTTACTTTTCTTCTGCAGGATACATTTCTAAATAAGTTTTTAAATACAAAGGGTTTATGCAAACAGATGAATATTCTCCATTTATGAGTCCTGATTATTATTCAGGGTGGAGATTTCAAAAACTACGTATGGAAGGGGAAAAAAATATAAAAGAGAGAAGGGTGGAGGGTTTAATTGAGTTGTAGGTCCTTATAGTTTAGTTGGACTAATTTTTAAGTAGGCCTCTATAGGTTTAAAATGTTTAATCAGGTCCTTATATTGAAAAGGATTTTGTAATCAAATCCGTAGAGCAATATATTGTTGCGAATTTTTGGTTGAATTGAATAGATTTTTGTGTTTAATCTTACAAACTTTGTTAGTAGTCTGTAGAGTTATTTGAAATCCCAAGGATTTGAGTTCAAAATTATATTCATATTAAGACTTGGTTAAAATTTTTAAACTATAGAGATCTAATTGAAAATTAAGTTAAACTTTAGGAAGATGCAATATGACAACCACCTTTTATCAAATAACATACTCCTAGAGTAGAGGATATTTACAAAGGATTAGTCAACACAGTAATTAGTGATTTTATCTAAAAAAAATAGTTTAAATTTTGATGTAAAATTAAATTGTCCTCATTGCAGGTTAATGCCAGAGTCTGCACTTACAGCTCCCAAGGAAAAGAAGCTCAGTGGTAGACAGTGGTTTGAAAGTGGAAGAGCGGTATGCTTTTGTCTTTACAATAGCTATTCCTATCTTTCATGTCTTAAACCTGAATTTTATTCGCTCATAAGTTCTTCAAATCAAGCATCTAAGTTCCCTCTAATAACTAAAAGTGTATGATCAAGTGAACCTTAATTATTTAATATTTAATCATATAAAAAAAAGCAAGTAGGATATGATATTGTAACAGAAAAGGTCTGCTAGCAATCTGAAAAAACAAAAAATTTATCTTGGTACTTCAACTCTTCAAATTAAGAGAAGTTAAGAGTGACTTGGTTAAAATTAAGCCGTATCCACTGGTTCACTGCATATCAAGATTAATGACACTTGAATATGTTCGAATCTTAAATATCATGGTACTAATCGCAATCTTAATTAATTTGTAAATACCGCCTCTACCAATACTTGTCAATAATTCTCCTTAAACTTTGTAAGTATATAAATAATACCAGTTATTTTTTTCCCTTTACAGAAAGGTGCAGTGGCTGTCAATGAGGAATCTGAAGAGGAGGATGAGGAAGATATTGATTTTGATGATGACGATTTTGAAGGTCTTTGATTCTTCCTCCCCATCGGAATCAAACTACTTTTCTTGAAAAAAGAATAATTTATTTTTTCTATTATTTATAAACAAGAATAGAAACTGATGTTTGTTGTGTCATGGCAGTTGATGAAGAGGATATGCTTGAACATTACCTGGCCGAAAAATCTGATTCATCCACACATTCTTCCAAGAGAGCTAGTTAAACTGTGTGCACAGCACTATCAGGCATTGTTTTACAGTTCAACTTGCCGACTTTGGGGATTTTCTACCATCCTTGTTGGATACAAGAGTATTTGGTTCAATGATATTATTCAGGGGAAAATGAGTATTCATCACAAAATGTTAGATGTGTGACATTTCCTCTCACTAAAAGCAGATCTCAATCTGATAAATCATTTTTGTTCGTAGTTGTCACCCTTGAATTTTTATAAAAGCATTAGTAGCTGATGAATGCACAAACATTCAACTCATCAATTTGAAGTAAAAGAAATTGGATGCATTTGGTTCATTGTGAATGTGTGTATCAATGTAAAAATGATTCTGTTAAGAAACTTACGAATCCGTGTTTGCTCTTTTTGTTTACTTTCTATTCTACATGCTTGAAATTTAGATTTCTTAGAAGTTTGGAATGGGATAATTGAACCTCGAATTTTAAGATTGTTTCTCATTTCCCTCTTGAAAAATGTTTAGGAAATGATGTGGCATGACATGTTACTGACTCTTGAATGAATAATGGGTTTTATTATCTCATTTTATCTAACTAGTATTTTCTATTTAAAATTTTGAAAGGTTCCATTTTTTGAAAAAAAAATATAAATTGCATTTATAACAAATGAAATTGATTAGTACTTATAATAACATATGAATTGAGTAGTACATATAATGAACTACTTCCAAATTTATGTTCTAGTCGGTTGAAATTAAATTATTGAATTTAATTTTGATTGTTAATGTAAAATAATTTATATATATATATTTAATTATGTAATGTCACATCAGCAAAAGTGATAACTAATTAACTATCTTTTATATTGACCGCTTAAATGGTTATTTAAAAGAAAGAATGTAATTAGACAATTGTGTAAAATATTTTACACTGATACTGCATTAAAATTAAATTCTAAATTATTAATGAAAAATGGGATATATTAAACACCAAGCCAATGATTTTTTTCCGTGTTTCAGAATACGGTTAACCAACATGTTAACTAATCGATTACGATAAATTGGGTATGGCTTCAACTATTCCTCAAGCCCGCCAATTAGTTAACCATAAACATGTTTTAGTTAATGGTCGTATAGTAACTTGGAAAGAGTCTTATTAACAACCGTATTAGCAAGCCCCCTTTTTTTATTAGAAGATAATTTCATTAATTGAAAAAGAGTTATTACGCAAGACAGATCAATATGGAGAGCACTAAAATTAGGATATCCCACCAAAATTATAAAAATTTAATTTACTAATAGTTCAATATGATTTCTCTGCATTAGTGTTTGAATTGGATGCCATTGGTGATAGTTGGTGTTTGTGAAGTAAGAAGTGTTAGATGAGATTGGTTTCGTGTGAATTGTAATTCCGAAGTCCACTAAAATAATAGTTTCCGACTCTCCTTTGTAAAGAAGCACACAACAAAGAGCATGATCATCCCCATGAACAAGCACTAAAAGGGTCACAAAGAATATAATAAAACATTAAATATGACCACTTTGATGAAGATTTTTAAACAAATAAGCATGCTCAGTGATAACCTTTTTTTATTTCTTATCTCAAAAGTCCTAATATTTCTCATGTTAGGAACAAGCAACAAAGCTTTGGGTTAGATAAATGGGGGGGAAAATCACCATTTTCTTGGCAATAATCCAAATACCCTTTTTTTAATCTTGTACAACTAAAACTATATCAGAGGTTTCCTCTAATGGTACAGCTTGTCCCCTAAATCTTTAACCTTTTCTAAAGTCTAAAATTCTTATTTTACATATGTTACATTGAAATATCTTTGATAATTTAATGTCCATGGTAATAAAACTTTATCAGCATGATCCTTGGCTTGCAACTATTAAGTGCATTCAGATTTTCCCTCCATAGAGGCATAAAAATATGAACTTCTATACACAGCCTTGATCAGTCATTGCTTGAGCAATGGTCAGAAAGGAAGAGATGACTGATCCATGTACCAGAGCCCTAACATAATAACAAGCATATACAAGTATTAACTAGGGTTCCATGTTTGACGGGAGAAAAAGAGAAAAGAAACCATTGTCAACTTGAAGGTTATGTATCATTTCAATAAATCCGCGTCGGAGAATAAAAACACATCATTGAACATAATTAAAAAAATCTATCAGTATGTCGAGTTGGGGGTAAATATCGGGTGGAAATTTTCATGGATGAAGTCTGTGTAAATTGTAAACATCAAACTCAACCGCAAAAACTTAGATCCCCCTTTTACCCCCCAACTCAACACCCTGGAAAATTCCGCTACATAATTACAGAATTACAAGAACCTAGCTTCTACCTTAATAATGAAATATAAGAATGTATAGCAAGCTAGATCGTTGCAATTTGCCTTACAATATGCAGAACAGAGAACTGAGATGTCGTAGTCAAGAAATCAAGCCTATTTACTTTGGCATCCTAGTCAATTCAAATTGATCCCAAACAACAGTAAATTGTGGTCCAAGCCCTAATGCATGAGAATCCCACATAATGAATTGCTACTTGTAGGATTTAAACTTGCAAGTTCGGGTCAAAAGGCAGAAAAGTTATATGGTGATGTATGACGTTCATCGCTAATTCGCTATTGTGCATATAACTAAATAAATATCAGTATCATAATTAATCATGACTAATTAACATGTCCATTTCATGAAAGAAGGAGAAGAGAACCAATCAATTAGGAAGACTAGAAGAATAGCATTGAATTTGGAAGGTAGATCACAAGAAGTTACGAGCTTTCATCAGTGTTATGTTGTTTTCAAGAAAGCACTTACTCAGGATTTTCTTTTTGATAACCGAAATCAGTTGCAGCTTTCAAAGCTCTCTGATAAGTCTGTTTCATTGCTTCCTAATAAGTGGAATAAAATAAATGAAAATTTGAAAACAGAAGTTAGCTTCAATCAGTAACAATGGTAGGGGGAAAAAAAGAGGAACAACCCAGTGCACAAGCATCCTGCATTAGCATTTGTCAAATCTATATGAAGTATGAACTCTGATTCTTGCTTAATGTGCACCATATACACCATAATATAAAGCTAGTTTGTCTTTAGAATAAGCAGCTAAGCATATATCTACCTTATATGTCCTGTTTGGTACATCATATAACATGGACATGATATTATAAGGCTTGATAATACAAAATTTGATTAGTAATACAATGTATAAGCTTTAATACTAAATGTTTGACGCACTACTTATGATTTTATAATTTTATACTATCCAATGCAGGTTTGACCTAGAAATTAGGTAACTGAATTTAATGTGCTGTGATTTAAAAAACGTCTTGAGCTCATATAATCACATCTTATGGAGATTGATAATTTTATCTCAACATTATTGGATAAAAGGGTAGGGGTACTGAATAAATTTAGCTTATCATATGTCACACCATATATATATAAACTGCATACTATCAAACCTTATTCAATGTAACAAAAGCATCAAATAGTGACTTAAGATCATGAAAAAAAAAATCATTGTATTGGCAAACTCACACTAGAGGAGATATTTTCTTTATTTTCATAACTCTAAAAGGTGCACGGACATGTATACATGTAAAATATAGTTTAATTTAATGGAAACTGTATTATATTTTTCAAAATAAAATCGGAGAATATAGAGTTTAATTCGATTAGTATACACAAAATATTAGATTAAAAGAAAAAAAACATATCACATTAAGAAGAAAAGTACATGATTTGTAAGAAAAGAACTTAAAAGAACCACCTGCAATTTAGATTCAAAGTCCTCAGGTGACCAGTGCATCAAACTGCATTCATGATTCAATTCAAGTTCTCCAGCCACAACCTATAAGCAAGGAGAACGAAAGATTAAACAGAAGTTCCTCTATCAACTGTCATAATTAAATGTTGATATCAAATTTGCCCTAAGCTAAACAAAAATAGCAGTTATAAATGTGATGCTAATCAATTTGATATAAACTTGATGTTTTAATTTGAAAATTTATATTTTGAAATGATAAATGTGAAATGATAAATGTGTGAATAAGGCTATTCAAGAGTAGCTTGACTAAAGCTTAATAAGTTATTTATGCAGTTGCGTAAAAAGTAATCCACAAGCGCATCACACCATAGACGCCACTAAGGGGCTACTTTACAGAATAAACCCAATGAAATATAAATACAATAAAACTAATGTACATAGGAGAAAGAAAGTAAATATCCAACCCCTCCAGCACCAGCTGCCATTGCAGGAGCAACAAGAATATTAGCTTTCCGTAGAACTTGAATTGCCTCGGGGGTACAAGGCATGTTTGAACCTAGGATTTACCAACAAGTGGCTTCCATAAGTATATAACAAGTGGCTCCATGAGTATATATTATTAATAATATTACATTACATATGAGAATGAGAAAAAGAGGGTAAAGACCCAAAAATATATTACAAAAACAAACTACCTTCTACTAGTATACGACAACCTGAATTAACCAAATTCACGGCATCGGATTGATTAATTTCATTCTGTGAAGCACATGCAAATGCAAGATCACACCTTTCATTCCAGGGTTTTGCTTCATCATAATATTTGGACCGAGCATATGTCTTTGAATAGTCTCTATAAACAAAATCCATAAAATTATGTACAGTTTTACAAAAATGAAGCACAAATGAATGAATAATAAATTGATACAAACCTCAAACTTCTCTCTTGAGCTTTGATGTCTCTCAGAAATTGTATTTTCATGTAGTCAAATCCATCCTCATCAACCAAATATCCTTTAGAATCTGAAAAATGCTTTTGTTAAGAAATATTCATATTTCTTGACAATAATGAAATGGAGTTAACTAAGGATTCTTAATTATGATTGGTATTAAGATGAAATCTAGCAAGAAATAGTGAGGTGAATGGTTATGTTCTTGTTAGAATAAAAGAATTCATGCAGCCTCACAGCCAGTGCAGTAACCTCCTAACATCATAATACAGCAAATCACCTGATACGGAAACGGGAAGAGCACCATAAGCAATTAGCTTCTCCAAAACATGCATTGCAATCTTTCCAGAACCACTCACCACGCATCTGCAGGAAATAACAAATTAGATAAGTATTCTAGAATCAAGAAAGCATTAAATCAGTTTAAGAAAAACCAAATTCAATAGAGTCTAGAAAAAAATTCGAACCTTAATCCTTTGAGTTCTTTATTCATGTCAGAAAGCATGAGCTGGGCAAAGAAAACCTGCAGTTGGATCACAAAGTTGTCTTTAAGACCTTCTGAAACAATAGTTTATGAGAAAACTATTTATAATTCTTGATCATAATTAGGAATAATGGATGAGCATGTTATGAACCCCCCCCCCCCCCCCCTTTTCCTCTTTTTTTCTTGAAATGATAAGCTGGCAGATATACATATAAGTAATAAAATATTTCAAATCTCATAGAGAAGAAGTATATGTAGAAATTTGATATGAACTGCCACAAAAGGATATGTCATTGAGAAGGATATCAGGGAGAAACATTTCATACATAGTCACCCATTTTCGAATCTCAACATGCACTGCACAAAGTTTAAGGATTAAAAGATAAAATTACCAGCCCATAGCCAGTAGCTTCAGTTCGAAGACTGGCACCAGACCAAAATATCCTTGGCCCTGTAAAACTTCCCTGCATAAGTAAGGCATACATATGAAAAATGCATAAAAGAAATTTTTTTTTAAGAAGAGTGTTTTCTGTCATGAATCCAAACTTAATCAATATCTCAAAAAAAATATTGATGCCCACCCTAGGATTGCTGATGCATATTATAACTCCAAATTTGAGGAATAGTGGTAATGAATAAACCATGAGAATTCTGCCAACTAGTTAGACAGGACTTGAGAATGCTTTAAGTACCTGAAAATTACCGGCTAGGCGTCTATACTGTCCAAACAGATACCCCATTTCTCGAGTACCAACACCTATTTCCTCTGATGGAAGGTCCTAATATACATGCATTATGGACAAAATGTGAAACATGGCTAGAACATGAATAGTTAAAACTTAATAAAGCAAAAATGGTAAGGGGGACAATCTACTTTAACTTACCCTGTCAGGACCCAAGTATCGATACATCTCACTCATGAAACTTTGGCAAAATCGCATAACCTGCCAAATTTTCGAAGGAGCATTTAGAAACTTAAATATTTGAGTAGGGACTAAATAAGTTGGTACTTTTACCTCATTGTCACTTTTTCCTTTTGGATCAAAATCACTTCCACCAGCTGCTCCTCCCAATTTGTATGGTGATAAGGCATTCTTTAATGCCTGCAGAGAATGAATTATGCTGTATAAGATGCTCCAATACATAATTGTATCTCACAGTATAGATTGTTAACTTTGGTGGTAATTGATTGCCAGCATGTGTGTCAAATTATGAATAAACAGACTAAGATCCTCTACATCATTATTCAATTAAATCAAGAAGCTATTACAAGAAGCATGTGTGTGTGTGTGAGTGCGTAAAATACATACGAGAAACAAAAACAAAGGATCTTAATAGAAAATTTCTTACATTAATACCAAAGATCTCATAATACCTGTTCAAAACCAAGGAACTTGGCAATACTTAAATTCATTGATGGATGAAAACGAATACCACCCCTACATGGACCCATTGACTGGTTAAATTGTACACGAAATCCCCGATTAACATGTATCTCGCCCCTATCATCCAACCATGGAACTCGAAAAACAATCATTCGTTCAGGTTCCAACAAGCGCTCCATGATATTGACATAACTGAAACATAGTAACATTAAGGAGACGTGTAGCATTAAAACTGTGATCTATGGATAAATAAATATGTAACGAAAACCATTTGAAAAGAACTCACTGAGAACTTTTCGCTATGACTCTCTCTAGAGCTTGAATTGCCTCCTGGACTGCCTGAATGAATTCAGCCTCATGAGGATCCCTTTTCAGTGTAGCTTCAAGAATGGATCCCGCTGTTTTTGACATAACAGCTTCAATAATGAAATTGTCAGATAATACTCAGAAATCCAAATAACATCAGCATATTTTAAATTTATAAGAACAAATAAGATTTCTTGTCATTTCCTCATGATTACCTAGTCTGCAACCAACTAACTTAAAGATATTGGTACATAAATCATAAAAAAGTATTATCACAGAAAAACACAAAGGAAGAGCTAAACTTCACCGGAATAATAATAATCTTCAGCTAGAATCTAATATGCACCTTAAGAAACTTTAAGGATTATTACAATATTATTCTGGACAGCAGCAAAAATGAAGCAATTAGAAAGTGTGTAAAATAACTAATTTATGCAAAGTGGCCACCAAATTAGTGGAGGGATCAAGTTGATACAAGAGAAAAGACAAAGAGGAAATAAATGTGTGCCATATGATCCTCCCAAATCACTAAATAGTTTAATCTTGAAAGAAGTGATATGGCTCCACAGTTACAGTCAGATTTGTCCAAAAAACGTGATGTTTGTTCTTCACACAACTCAAAGGATCAGTCAAACTAAAGAACCATATTCCTATTACCCTAAACTATTGATTAATTACATTTTTGTATCCTTCCAATACAAAACAATATCTTTGTCTTTAACCAGAGAGAACTAATTTAAAATTATTTCGGGCAAGAAAAGCAGTTTACTGATCACCAAATTGTTCATATATATTAAACTCAGTTTAAAACCATCAACATTTCCAAATAACCGAAAATATTATCTACACATGTTAGTTATCATAGCAAGCAAAGATGGCCAACCTTTTACATAAACAGGCTTGTCAGCGACAATTTTCTCTTTCGAGGCCATTTGAAGGCGAAGAGCCTCCTTGTGAAGTAAGCTGTTATTATGTTCTTCTAAAGCACTCATCTGCATATTTCGACTGCCCTCATTCCCATAAGGGTTTCTTCTGTGCTTCCTGCCATACTCCCTGCAGACAGAGCAAAAAATCCTTGCCGTCCCCTCTTTTACATCAACATATGCCCATTTGTAGGTGTCTGCCCATTCCTCTCTCCATCTTTTAACAACCTTCTTCTTACGTTTCACCGGTTGATTCTTCGACATATCTTGAGCATCATTTGGAAGCTGAGAAACCATCCCCATCTGTTTGCTCTCACCATGTTCCTCAACAGAAGATTCCCGCATCGGGGCAACAATTATAGTGTTACCAAACGGAGGATCGTCATCCCCAGGCCCAATTTCTAAGTCAATCTCTTCACCAATCTCCCTCACAACCAAGTGATGCCTCTGGGCTTGCTGAATTAAATTCATATCATCCATTGCAGAATTCATACCTACTCCACTTGTTGGCAGCTACATTCAGCATGACATGACTATCCTCAAACCCGAAACTCTCTGATTACTGTTGAGACAAACATGCCAAATCACCAAAGTACCCATTTCACAGTTAATGAAACAATATAAACTTATATGTAAGATAGTGACAAAAAAGAGAAAAACTTTCTGCCACATAAGTTTTAGACAAATTCAGCTACATAACATCATTGCTTGGCCTGAATTCAATGGAACTAACTCTACAAACATAATGCATAAAACTAAGTGCCACTCTACTATAAACCAGACCAATGGCATTGACTAGGTATGCCACCAGTTCTCTAAAACCATAATAAACAAAGAACACTATTTCACAAAATCTCTCAAGGCCAGATTTAGTGAATATTCATTTGAATTATCAACTATTTAAACCCAAAAGGACATAGGAAATACCTCAGAATCTCTAGAAAAGAAAAAACAGCCCAAAAATAAAAAGAACTTCTTTTCCAAAAGACCCACAAAGTATAATTCGTAGAAGTACCTTGAGAATTTCGGATGAAAATAACAGACTTGAAAAGTGGAAGCTATGCCTTATAGACATCTCTCTATACTCCCTTGAACTGAGATGATGGGAGGGGCATGAAGGGTATTTTGGAGATTGTAGCAGAGGAAGGAACAAGGAGGAACGAGCGAGGGGGAAAATTGTGAATTTTAATTATTGTTAACTGGGAGTTAATGTTAACTCGGATTGTTCGATGTTGTGGATTTTGCTGGAAAATTGAGAGGGAGAGAGAGAGAGAGAGAGAGAGAGAGAGAATGTGATGTGATGTGTGATCAACAAAATATAACTTTGGCAAAGTCTCTTTTGAAGTTTGCACGGCCAAGTGCCATTAAATTGGATGTAGAAAATATTGCATGTTATTGTAGGTTTTCAATTTAAATTAAGAAACAAATATTATGATGTGTTTGATATGATTTGAGCTTTTATCTTCATAATTTCCTATTGTTTAGAATTTTGTGAAATAAAAAAATACGAGGTAAGAATAAAAATTCATTATTTTTTTTTACAAAATTTTAAAAACAAAAAATATTAAAAATAAAAAAATAAAAACACAAATCAAATACATTCTTAATATTTTTAATTTTAAGTAAAATTGAGAGTAATTACGCTACGCATACATGCATGTAAAATTTGATTACTTTCTCTGTATCTTGACGTGGTATAAGAGAAAAAAAACATTTTGCAATAAGACATTCCATTTCATGAAGATGAAAGTATGGAAGTGAAACAGTTAGGTTTTACAACAAAGTTATTATACAGAATTTAGATCCTCTAAAATAAAAAAAAAAATTAATAAAATAATAAAATGAGATTAATTATTCTTGATTTTATAATTTTTATAAAATATGTGCTATACTATTTTAATTTAAGAATAACTTATTTTTTATTTTATTATTTTACCCACTTTTTCACTTTAAAAAATATTGATGCATCATAACTAAAAGTGATAATATCATTCTTTTGTAAATAATGAATTTTATGATGTTTATAACTTAGTACCTAACTTTTATAATTTTACCTAATTTACTTTTTATGGAAAATTTTAAATATATAATAATTATTTATTTTTATATTTTAAAATTAAATATTAATTTTTAATTTTTTTGATAAGTTAAACAAATATTTTTAGACACAGTACCAATCACCTTTGTAAATACTAAATAATCTTGAAACTTGAAAGCAATTTCTCGGTCTTTAACAAATCTAACTCTTATATATGCTTATATTTTTATAAAATATATTTAATTATTTAAAAAAATAATTATTCTAATATAATTATTTTATTAAAAATATGTAAATAATGTATAAGTATAAGTTAATTTTTGGGCAAGTTACTTAAATAAATAGAATAGAGAAAACGTTTACCCAAATGTGCAAAAGTGATTCTTGTTACCTACATGTGCAAAAAGCCATTTTTATGTAATCCGTGGCAACTCACCACGGTTTCAAAAACGTGCATAAACCGTGGCAGGTCCTAGCGGATTATGGCCAAAAGATATAGAGTGTAAACCGTGGTAGGTCACCACGGTTTACTAAGGAGAGATGGCGTGCATAAACCGTAGAGAGTCACCACGGTTTATGAAGAAACTTGTTTCCACATAAAACTTTGTGGGTCACCACGGTTTATGTGTGGTAAATAATGGCCAGAAAACCTTGTTAATTTTATGTCCAATAGAAAATGAATTTATTAGCACAATAAATTTATTAGCAGAATCTTAAATTATGTTTTATCAACAACAGCTTTTTATAATAGAAAGAGTACAATAAAAAAAATCAGATAATACTAAGAAAATGGTTTTTATAGTGCTTAAAAAATTGATGTCTATTTATTAAAAAATAAAAAATTAATATTTAATTTAAAATGATGAAATTTAATAAATTTAAAATATTTAAAATTTGTTATGTAAAATAAATTAGAAAAAAATTAGACTCCAATAATAAACACCATGAAATTTTTGGATTTTTTTTTCATTATAAAATAAAAAATTATTTTAAAAATAAATTACACTAACATTAATGTTTGGAATCTGTTTTAATTTTTTATTTGAGTTTTATGAAGTTTTCAAAATCTTAGGCGAACTTATAAAAACTACTCAAAAGTTCGTTTAAGCTTAAGGTGACCTCTCTCATTATATTCATCTTATTTTTTATTTATAAATAAAGATTTATTACACTATAACATTAATGAGTACAATAAAATAATTACTTGTTAATATTGGTATATAATATTCATTAACATGCTTATTGATTAAATCTTTATATAGATTTAATAAATTCACATATAAGTGTATATTGATACATTAGTATTTGTTAAATTTAAAATAAAAAATATTATATATTATAAGAATATTAATGAGTACTCTAAAAATATTAATAAGTAATTATTATTATGTTCATTAATATTTTTATATATAATAAATATTTAATATAGTAGAAAAATAGGGATAAACATAATGAAAAACTAATTGATAATACATGTAAAAATTTTATAGTATATTAGTCAATAATACATAAAGAGAACGAATAAATTTTATTATAAATATTCATAGAAATAGATGATTTTTTTCTTTATAAAATGTACTATATAGTGGTATTTATTAGGCTGCCTTTGTTTTCAACAACAAAATAGGATAAGACACTGAAAATAGGACAGGACACTGATGGATAGAGACACAAAATTTGTGTTCTTGTAATTCTGGTTGGTGATAAACTAGAACAAATTATGAAAATCTAATTTATTCTCATTTTTTTCATTAAAAAATTTGAGATGAAAATATAATAATAAAATAATATAAAAAAATTAACAAGAATAATAAAAAAAATAAAAAATAAGTTGTGGACATAAAATTAACAAGGTTTTCTGGCCATCCACACATAAACCGTGGTGACCCACAAGGTTTTATGTGCAAACAAGTTTCTTCATAAACCGTGGTGACTCTCCACGGTTTATGCACGCCATCTCTCCTTAGTAAACCGTGGTGACCTACCACGGTTTACACTCTATATCTTTTGGCCATAATCCGCTAGGACCTGCCACAGTTTATGCACGTTTTGAAACCGTGGTAGGTTGCCACGGATTACATAGAAATGGCTTTTTGCACATGCAGGTAACAAGAATCAGTTTTACACATTTGGGTAAACGTTTTCTCTATTCTATTTATTTAAGTAAATTGCCCTAAATAAAAATACCTAATTTTTTATATTTGAACTCAAAAGTAAAGGGAATGTTGCTTATTGAATAGAGAGTTGCGAAATGCAAATACACTCAATTCAGTCCAAATCCAATATGTTTTGAATGTTCAAAACTAAAAATTATTGTGCAATAAAAGCAAGAGATGAAGATTAAACTTTGGTATTTTAAGTCATAATAAAATATTTGAGCCAACTGAACGATTTTTTATTTTTTGAAAAAGTATTACTAATTTTTTTAATAAAAGTTTGGGGGGCCATGACCACCCCTTGTCTGAACTAAGCTCCGCCACTGTATATATTCATCATATTTTTATATTTTAATTAATATTTTTATATTATTATATGATACTTTTTAAAATAATTTATTTTAATATAAATATTATATAATATTATTAAAATTAATTTTTAAAAATAAAATTTTATTAATTTATTATATAAAATTTATAAATGATATATAATAATTATATACCGGATCAAAATGATTTAACCCATTTTACTTTGGGTTAATTTAGAATGGGATTCAAATATTTAAAATTTATCCAATAAAATATTAAAATCTATCCTGAATCTAATTAAATTGACCCACCCAACAATGTACATTCCTACTTCAACAATATTATATTATACTTTATTGAGTAAATGCCCAAAATAGTCCCTCAAATTCAAATCGGTGTTCAATTCAGTCCTTTAATTTTTTAAATGACCAAATAAATCCCTAAAATTCAGAAACGTGCGTCCCCGTTAGTCCCTCCCAGAATTGCTGTCTTAACGTTGCTGATGTGGAACGTTAACTGCCATGTGGGCATTCTATTAAACGACGTCGTTTGAGTTGTGGGTGCCCTAAACCTGTAAAACGACGTCGTTTGAAATAACGTATTCTCCCCCTTTGAATAAACAATTGTTGTTGGTCCCCCCTTCCACTTCAACGTTTCCCACCAAAATTTCAGAAAACCTTTCTCTTCTCCTACGTCCCTTCATTCTCCCATACTTCCCACTCAACATTTCATCGGCGAGGATCATCCTTAGCATCTGTTCTCTCCGGTCAGTGAAGAAGTCATCGACGAAGCATCACCTTCGTTAAGTGCCGACGGTAAGAGGTAACAGTTCGACTTGATCATTCTCTTCCACTTTTTGGTTTTCATTGAGGGTTGTTGATACTTATGTGTGAATGCGTTGTTGTGTATGTAAGGGAGTGGTTCAGAATGTTGTGGTTGTTGATGGCGCAAATGTTAGGGTTTAGGGTTTCTAATATGAAACTTGATCATTCTCTTCTATTTTTTTTGTTTTCATTGAGGGTTGTTGATACTTATGTGTGAATGCGTTGTTGTGTATGTAAGGGAGTGGTTCAGAATGTTGTGGTTGTTGATGACGCAAATGTTAGGGTTTAGGGTTTCTAATATGAAACTTGATCATTCTCTTCCATTTTTTTGGTTTCATGAGGGTTGTTGATACTTATGTGTGAATGCGTTGTGTGTATGTAAGGGAGTGGTTTAGAATGTTGTGGTTGTTGATGGCGCAAATGTTAGGGTTTAGGGTTTCTAATATGAAACTTGTAACCACATAATCATAATCTTGTTTAAGTTATAGTCAGTAGGAAGTAAATATATGCATCCTTATTACAAATATAGTTTGATTTCTAGTTCTTTGCAATATGGCTGTTTTGCGACAAAATGAATAATCCTGTCTGTTTTGTGCATTGTGCTGTAAACTTCAGATGCCTGATCGATTGAGACTTGTTTTCCACCATGGTGGAGCGTTTGAGACAGATCCTGGGGAAAATTTTATCTACACTTCTGACTTGTATGATGAATGGGTTGGAGTTGATGAAGACTATCTTGACGTGTTTGCGGTAACAGGTTATTATAAAGAGTTGGGGTATGATAAGGCTGAAGCATGTTGGTATCTGGAGCCTAAACATGTGTTGGAATTTGGTCTTAGGAGATTAAAAGTGGACCAGGACCTTGTTGATATGATCAAGCACTGCCATGAGAATAACAACGTCATCCACATCTATTTTGAGCACGGAACTTCGATTCCTGAGATAATTGATGTAATGAATTTGTCTGAGGAGGATGGTGCTATAGGCCAGAAGGTCGGAATGGAAGGCATGGAAGAAGATGTAGTAGAAGGTGTTGAATCTGTGAAGAAAACCAGCACAATATTAAGTCAACTTGAAGAACCAGTTACCTTTATCCCAGTTGAACTGAAATCCACTGCACCAAGTCCACTGTCCACTACCCACTGCCCCATCTCCACTGCCCCCCAAGCCACTGCTTCCCAAGCCACCGCCCCCCATCCCACTGTGACACAGCCCGTTGCTCCGAAGCCCATTCCCCCCCAACCCACTGCCTCCCAGCCCGGTGTGACACAGCCCGTTGCTCCCCAGCCCACTGCCCCCCAGCCCACTCCCTCGAAGCCCAATACACGAAGTTCAACTGCCCTGAATTTTAATGGCGACAAATCATGTTCACAGGCGAAGTCCCCTAAATCTCTATCCCAACCAAATCCCATTACATCCAAACCTGTGTCTCAAAAAGTTTGGTCTCAACCCACTCCTTCAACCAAGAATGCACAAATTAAAAAAAACAGCGCATCAAAGAAACAATCCAAGCCTATTAACTTTAAATTCAACACGTCTACCAAAATGCCTAGAAGGTATATCACAAGATCACAAGGCTGGAGAAAACAAGCAAGCAAGGAGCCAGTTCAGTTGAATGTTGATAGCTCATCTGATTCCTATGAGTCTGCAGAGGACAGTTTATACAAGCCACACATGCCACTTGACTCTCTCGACTCAAGCAGTGACAACAATGATGATGTTAGTCCTAGCAGTGATAGGAGAAAAAGGAAGACTGCCAGTGACAAAGACAAAGGCAAGAAAAAGGTTGTTAATGATGAAGATACTTCTCGTCCCCCATCAATGGATGCATCTGATTATGAAAAGGAGGTAGATGATGATGAGAACGAAGAAAACTTGCAATGTATGTACCGCATATTATAATTAATGTGCATATGTATTGATTTTATTCTGTTTCTGTTGGTGATGTAATGTATAAATTTGTATGGCAGTGTCTTTCTCTGATGATAGCTGGAAGTCTGATGAACTGAAGACTCCACCAGACTCTGAAGATGAAGCAGACCCAGCTGCGAATCCCATCTTCAATGATGCTGCCAAGTTTGGACATGTGAGATTAGAGCTAGGTATGGAGTTACCACTAGGGATGCCTTTAAGAAAGGGGTTAGAAATTATACATTGCAAGAGGGTAAGGGTGTAAGGTACAAGAAAAATGATACTACTAGATGTAGGGTGGTATGCAAGAATGAAGATTGTCCCTGGATGGTGTTTTGTTCTTATAGCAAACCGAATGGATGTTGGCAGATTAAGACCTTTAATGATGATCATACATGTGAGAGAACTTTCAAGAATAGATGTGCAACTAGGTCTTGGGTAACTGACATACTTGTTAAGAAGGTTAGGAAGCTCCCAGCTTTTAGACACAGTGAGGTCTTTAACTACTTTAAAGCAAAAACTGGAATTCAACTGTCTAGGACTACAATTACAAGAGCTTTGGGTGATGCAAGGAAAATAGTGAGGGGTGATGAAGCTGCTGAGTATGCTAAACTCAGAGATTATGCGGAGGAGCTGTTGAGGTCTAATCCGGGCTCAACTGTCAAGTTAGGTGTTAGTCCAATGCCTAACGGAGAAGGTGTCTTCGAAAGGTTTATGTGTGTTTGCATGGATGCAAGAAAGGTTTTGTGGGTGGCTGCAGACCCTTGATAGGACTTGATGGGGCTTTTTTGAAGACCTATTATGGAGGATGGCTGCTGTGCGCCATGGGTCAGGATGCGAACAATCATGTGTATCCAATTGCATGGGCAATTGTTCATAATGAGAACAAAGACAACTGGAAGTGGTTCTTGGAGCTCTTGCAGGAAGACATTGGAGATCAGACAGAGCATGGTTGGTGCTTCATCTCTGATATGCAGAAGGTAACCTAACCTATATGCTTTAATTAGATGCACGATAAATTATTTGAAGGACCATTTTGGATTAATGAACCAAATTTGAAGGACTATTTTGGAGAATTGCAGAATTTAAGAATTTAAGAATTTCAGTATATGGTAACCTATATACTATTGTTATGGCAATTGCAGAATTTAAGAATCCTTAAGCGCATAAGTTCAAAATAGAACCTGTTTTTCAATTTATTATTATATATATGGTAAAAATTAAGAATCTGTTATTTGCTCAGGTTTTTAGGTGACTACTTTGTTATCTTGTAGGGTTTAATCCCAGCATTGCGTGAAGTTATGCCAGGTGCGCATCACCGCTTCTGTGCGTGGCACCTTTGGCAAAACTTTCAGAAACAATGGAAGGACTCACACTTGAAGAGTTTGCTTTGGAAGTGTGTTAGAGCCATGACTGTCCAGGAATTTAACGGACATATGCAGTCTATAAAGAGGGTGAATGAGAAGGCGTGGGCATATTTAGACAAGTTCCCTAGGCAGGCATGGACCAGGGCTCACTACAAGGACTTTCCAAAGGTTGACAATGTCTGCAACAACATGTGTGAGGTGTTCAACGCTGCCACCAAACCATACAGATGTAAGCCCGTCTTGACTTTACTGGAGGAGGTTAGGAGGTATGCCATGACTAGTATGGCAAGGAACAAACTGAAACTCTCTAGCCATATGGGATACTTACCTCCGATTCAACAAAGTAGACTTGCAAAGGAAAGGCATTACAGCAGGTACTATACACCAATGTGGTCTGAAGATGCGGCTGAAGTGATGTTTGAAGTGCATGGTGAACCACATAATGTGGTGGTTGATTTGGGAAACCAAACATGTAGCTGCAGGTCTTGGCAGTTATCGGGTAAGTACTATTTTGTTTGACTGTTTTTATTTTTTTGTGTAATTGCACCGTAGTATACCTATCAACACACTTAGTTACTCAAATTTTTTATTTGGTAGGGTTACCTTGTCGTCATGCAATAGCTGCGATTTCAGTCATGAATGGTAGACCTGAGAACTATGTCCATGCATGGCTAACAATGGGCTCATACAACAAGACTTATGAGTACCATATCAACCCGGTAAGAGGCCAACAGTTGTGGGAAACATCAGAATACCTCCATTGCTTACCTCCTGTAAGGAGCAAACCCCGTGGCAGGCCATCACATTATGCAAGAAAAAAGGATCAACATGAGGCACCTGTTCGGGGGAGCCAAGAGCACACAGCAACAAAATTGAAGAGAAAATATGGCAAATTCACATGCGGGACATGTGGGGATGTTGGTCACACAACAAGGAGTTGTAGAATATCAAAGAAACAAAAGGCTGATGAGCAAGCAGCTGCTGCAAAGGCTGCTGAAGATGCTGCAGATAAGGGTGACACCGGTTCTAAAGGTAACAAAGGTGAGGTTGTTACTGAAGAATGTGAGGTTGGGGCTGAAGGAGGACAAATTGATACTCAAACAGAAGTTGCTGCTGAAGGGGGTCTAGGAGCTGAACAAGAACCTGCAACTAAGGTATTGTTGTTATTGATATTGTTGCTATTGATAAATATGGTAACAAACAAATCCATATAATGACTCTTGTATTGTTGTTGTTGATATCATAGGCTGTAAAGACTACAAAGACTGCAAAGAAAGGCCATCTGAGAACTAAATGTGAGAGACGCATAGATAAACTCCCTGTCAAGAGGACAACTTCATCCACTGCTGCTACTGCTGCGGCTGCTCCACATCCAACTGAGATTTCAAGAGAGACTATTCAGGGAGCTAGTGCAGCAACCTCTGAAAAACTTGCCTCCTTCTTGAAATTTGTTCCAAATCCAGGATCCAACCCACCAAGGAAAACTGTCTAACCAGCACAAAGTGTGGTGGCTTTTTGAGTTCATGTTGTTGTAGCTGAATGTTATGCTTAAAGAATTCTGCCTTTTTTTAATGTAACCTATCAAACTTGTATGTATGGCCTTTGAATGTTGTTATGGCCTATGATGTTTTGGATTGTGATACTATGTTATGCACAATGTGCTTTAGCACAAACAACACTTGTTTCGGTATTAGTTATCTTAAATTAATGAAGTTTTTGGTTTAGTTCATGTTTTGATTTATCTCTTTCTGGTTTATTTGAACACAATTTTTAGCAGAATAAGTGCAGCATCAAGAGTTGAACTCATGTCAAATTAGTGTTTCAATTCATTTCATTCCATCTTCATCAAGACATTACATACCACTTAAGAAATTTAAAATTTCATAACATTATCATCATTTGTTGAATATAAACCCCAACAAACTAAAACCTAAACACACACCAAAAGTAACAACAAAAGCCAGCAGCATCATTGTCATCATCTTCACGGTCCTAACATCACTCTCCAAGGTTGTCATCCTCCAACTTAACTCATGCAAAACTTCTGGTGGAATGGGTGCTGCAGAAACTTGATCTTCACACCCATCAGCCCAGCGAAAAAAATTACAGTGAATTCCATACTGCAAAGTAAAAAATGCAGGTGAATCCAAACTCAAACTCAAACCATCTTAACATTTTCTTCACAGCCATAACCTTACCTCATAGTTCGGACAACCATAAAATGGTCTACCAGGATTTTCTGCAGTTGTTGAGTGCTTCATCACCGTTCGAAGCCCGCAATAACAGAAAACACCGTTCTTACCTCCCCTATTTCGCATTCCTTTGTTTCCATAAGGTCTGCCTGCGGCGTTGTTCCTACTTGAGCTACTTTGGCTTTTCTCGCCACCACCCATCATCACTCACACAGACAAGAAATCAATTTGGGTTTTACGGCGAAGAAGAGATGTCGAACAGAAGAGAAGGAGAGTCGGAGAAGAGAAGCAGAATCGAAGAAGACAAGAAAATTAGGGTTTTATAATTGCAATGGACTAATTTGGGTGATATTAGGCAATTCCAGATACCAATTTGAAACAAATTCAACCTTGGCACACATCAGCATCCAGCTGGAACACCCACATGGCAGTTAACATTCCACATCAGCAACGTTAAGACGGCAATTCTGGGAGGGACTAACGGGGACGCACGTTTCTGAATTTTAGGGATTTATTTGGTCATTTAGAAAATTAAAGGACTGAATTGAACACCGATTTGAATTTAAGGGACTATTTTGGGCATTTACTCATACTTTATTTATACAAGTTTCGAAATAATTAACAACTGTATTAGACGACAATATGGGAGTAGTTGCAAGAAACATAAAACAAATATAAAAAGAGGAGCGAAGAGAGACGAGTCATAGTGAAATTAAGAATATTGATTGATAACACCACATATAATTAAGAGACACTATATATATATGTAGCTACAATTTGTAAAAAATATTAGATAATTAATTAATAATCTAATTTTTTATTTTAATTTTTTTGAATTCATAGTTCATATTATTTATAATTATCATTTTTTTAATATTTTTTTAAAAATAATTAGATTTTATGGCCAAATAAAACAAAATCAACGTGCTAGCTCTACTAGCTAGATAGCTGGCTATAAAATAATTAATACTCATTATTGTTAACTTTTTTTCAAGGACGTGTATGTGTTACCGGTTTGGGAAAGTTATAGTGACTAAGGTTTGAGACCTTGTACGTACATTTTTCTAAGGTGTTTGTTACGATATGATGATAAATTCATACGTACCGATATAATAAAAATGTGGACAAATAACAAAACGCCAAGTAGATTATATTATCTCCATCAACAGTTATTTTTTTAAAGAGTAAACACTCAATCCGGTCTTCGTCCATTTTCACGAAGGACAAAGCGATCCTTGTCCAAAAAAAAGAGACATTTCGACCCTCAACCTTTTTATTTTGGGACAATACGGTCCTTCCGTTAAAAAAATTATTAAATAATAATAAAAATTAGCTTTGTGGGGTTTTATTTTTATTTTGTGGGGGGTTTTAAACCTCCACAAACTATTAATAACTTTGTTTTTAAAAAATTCCTTCATCAATGGTGGTTAAGTGAAAAAAAACCATTGATAAAAATGATGCCACAAAAAAATAATAGGTTAACCACCAAAAACATTCCCGAATTATTCAGACGCTGACAAAAATACCCCTAAATTTTACTATCGACAAAAATATTTTTAAATAATTTAAAAACATAACAAAAATACCCAACAGTAAATATATATTTTTAAAAAATACCTTAGAGATTGAATTTTGATGTAATTTTTTTTAAGCATGATTATAAAAATGAGATATTATTATTCTTAAAATTTGGTAATTTTTTGTTAATTATATATATTTTTTATAATTTATTTTGTTAACAACCAATAATACTTTTAAAAAATCACAAAAAAATATATACTTAACAAAAAATCATCAAATTTTAAAAATAATAATATCTTATATTTTTAATCATGCTTACAAAAAATCATATCAAAATTCAATCTTTAAAGTATTTTTTGAGAAATACATATTTAATGTTAATTTTTTTGCAAGATTATCTAACATTAAATATGTATTTCTCAAAAAATATATTAGAAATTGAATTTTGATATGATTTTTTGCAAGAATTATTAGAAAAATGAGATATATTATACTTAAAATTTGATGATTTTTCGTTAAGTATATCATTTTTATAATTTTTTTGTTAATAACCCATAATACTTTTAAAAAATTACAAACAAAATATATACTTAGTAAAAAATTATCAAATTTTAAGAATAATAATATCTCATTTTTCTAATGATGCTTGCAAAAAATTACATCAAAATTCAATCTCTAAGGTATTTTTTGAAAATATATATTTACTGTTGGGCATTTTTTTTGCGTTTTAAAATTATTTAAAGGCATTTTTGTCGATAATAAAATTCGGGTGTATTTTTGTCAGCGTTTAAATAATTTGGGGACGTTTTTGGTGGTTAACATGGAATAAGAAATGAAAGAAATAATTATAGTATAAATAATTATAGTATAATACCTTTTAAAGGAAAAAAATAACATGGAATAAGAAATGAAAGAAGAGAACTTTAATGTTGATAATATTGGTATTGGTGATAATGACGATATAAGAGATAATGATGATGATAAAATATAGTTACACAATAAAAATAATAGAAGTAGGAGTGATAATAACGAGGATAAAAAAGATAATGGTAGTAGTGTATTAGTTGTATTGTTAAAAATATTTTTGTGGGGGTTTAAAACTCCCACAAAATACAAATAAAACTCCTACAAAATTAATTTTTATTATTATTTAATGAATTTTTTAACAGAAGGACCGTATTGTACCAAAATAAAAAGGTTGAGGGTCAAAGTGTCCCTTTTTTTTGGACAAGGATCGCTTTGTCCTTCGTGAAAATGGATAAGGACCGAATTGGGTCTTTACTCTTTTTTTAAATAAATATAGAGTAATTACCCAAATCAGTCCTCGAGAATTTTAGAATCGGACATTTTAGTCCCCAAGGAAAATTAATACACATATTAATCCCCAACGTTTTACTCCGACAGACAAATCAGTCCCTAGTTCATTTTCCGGCAGTGTAATTATCCAGATCAGTCCCCAAATATTTTAAAAACGGACATCTTAGTCCCCAAGAAAAACTAATGTACAAATCAATCCCTAACGTTTCTCTTTGTTAGACATAATAGTCCCCCGTCCAAAAATAAAATAAAATAAAATAATAATTATTAATTGCTCAATAATATTGTACTATATTTTTTGTATTTTTTAGACAAAAATAATGATAAATTTATTCATTAAATTCTTATATATATATATATATATATATATATAGTGTCACTCAATAATAATAATAATAATAATAATAATACTAATAATAATAATAATAATAATAAAATTATTAGAGATTATTTTACAAGAAATTTAAAGTTAAAATCATTTGATATTTTTGTATTTAATATAATCAAAAGATGTCCTAGGTAAAAAAATATATATGTTTGTATTAAAAAATATGTATTAATAGAAAATATTTTAATTTAGATTTATATTAAATACATATTTTTTTAATACAAATATTTTTTTAAAATATTACATCTTTTGATTATATTGAATATAAAAATATCAAATAGTTTTAACCTTGAATTTCTTATAAAATAATCTCTAATAATTTTATTGATTATTATTATTATTATTATTATTATTATTATTATTATTATTAATTACATAATACTATTATACCATAATTTTTTGTATTTTTTAGATAAAAATAATGATTTATTCATTAGATTCTTATATATATATATATATATATATATATATATATATATATATATATAGTCACTCAATAATAATAATAATAATAATAATAATAATAAATAAAACTATTAGAGATTATTTTACAAGAAATTCAAGATTAAAATCATTTGATATTTTTTGTATTTAATATAATTAAAAGATGTATTATTTTAAAAAAAAATGTTTGTATTAAAAAAAATATATTTAATATAAATTCAAATAAAAATATTTTCTTTTAATACATATTTTTTAATACAAATATATATATATTTTTTTTACGTAGGCCATCTTTTGATTATATTAAATACAAAAATATCAAATTGTTTTAACTTTAAATTTTTTGTAAAATAATCTCTAGTAATTTTATTATTATTATTATTATTATTATTATTATTATTATTATTATTATTATTATTATTGAGTGACACTATATATATATATATATAAGAATTTAATGAATAAATTTATCATTATTTTTGTCTAAAAAATACAAAAAATATAATACAATATTATTGAGCAATTAATAATAATAATTATTTTATTTTATTTTATTTTTGGACGGGAGACTATTATGTCTAACAAAGAGAAATGTTAGGGATTGATTTGTACATTAGTTTTTCTTGGGGACTAAGATGTCCGTTTTTAAAATCTTTGGGGACTGATCTGGATAATTACACTGCCGAAAAATGAACTAGGGACTGATTTGTCTGCCGGAGTAAAACCTTGGGGATTAATATGTGTATTAATTTTCCTTGGGGACTAAAATGTCCGATTCTAAAATCCTCGGGGACTGATTTGGGTAATTACTCATAAATATATATATCATGTCAATATTTTTACCAAAATATCCTTATAATTTAATAAAAATAAAAATTTTTATAAAAAAACTTAAATATTTTTTTTATATTGGACAAAAATTATCTATTTAAATTAATTAAAAATTTAAATTTAAAACAACATCTAATTCATTATTCATGTACAATTAATCATGTTTATACTTTTCTATAAACCCTAATTTCATATGTTTATTCATAAAAAAAAAAAAGAACACATCTAAAGAACAAAAAATATTCAGAAGAACTATTCTAGTGTTCATCATCTTTCCTGGATTTTCTTACATCCCTCTCAATTGTCAGACTGAAACTCTCTCTTCTTTCTAGATTGGTTTCGCTGTCGCCGACTCGCTGTCACAGGTGCGGGCAACCGGTTTTCCTTCTTGTTTTTGGGTTAGTGGATCAAGGATATGAAAGCCGAGCTTGCTTTGCTCTGTGTCGCCAAGGTGTCTTTGTTTACTTTGATGGGTTGCTTTCTTTCTGAATTGATTTTAGTGGTTCATGGATTCTGACCTATTTCTTGTTCTGTGAAAAGGGGTTTTTGTTTTTGGGTCGGTTGAGTGTGCGTGTGGTGTTTTGCTCTGTTTAATCTTTGTCTGAAGGTGAGTCTTGGGTGCTGCTATTCTTCGATTCCTTCTATGTTCTCTTTTTCTCTTCATGTTATTTGGTGTAATACTTTCGATGACTCTTTGGGTTGTTTTGTTGTTTCTAAAGTTTTAGTTTTTATTGAAATTTACATGCCAATGAGAGTAATGACAGATCAGATTTCAAAAACTAGCAATGACATATCAGAGTTCAAATGTACAGTGTTTTTGGTTAAAAAGTGATTTTAAAACTGAATTTTTGGTTTAAAATAGGGCTTGTTTGGGTGTAAGAGAAAATGGAGAAGCAGGGCACTTTCTCATACTCATCAGCATGAAGATGGGTTTGAGGTTGTTGTTGTTGGTCAAAGCTGATGTAAGAATCCATTAATACTGGAAGAGATGAAGAGCCTGTGTCATCATAGCAGCTTCTCATGCTATTAGATTTGCCACCAACTTCTCTATTCTTGTAGAACACCCTACACAACACCTAATCTTCCTGTATGGACAGAAAAAAGAGTTAATTAGATGCTATCATAGTTAATTTGAACCTATGACTATGCTTCAGAAAATGGCCAAGGTTTGTGAAGCTTCAATTTTTACCATCATTCAATTGCTTCTTTTTCTGTTCTTTTTTGCTGCATCATTGAACTTCAAAGTGTTTGGACTAGTTGATGGAGTACTCCCACTTGCTTGATAAAGTAGATGAGTGTGAGGATCCATACATGCGGCTTGTGTATGCATGTGAGTGTTTCTCTCCTTTTAATCCTTCTATACAATAATTTTATTTTATTTGGAGATAGTGGAGGAATAGTTAAAGATTCAGGCGAATGAAATCAAGAACTTCTATGTAGCATTTTAACTAGTGTTGACATGTGATCAATCAACAATGTAAATCATTTTAGCTTAAATATTTTATTGATATGACTTATGCATGTGTTTTGATCTGTGATGTTGATTTTGATTATTGACTTTACATATGTCTGATGGGGATCCATATTACTTCAAAGGCTGACTTTATTAGGAGTCCAGAAGTAGGTGCTTTTTATTTATCTGGTTTTATTTTATAAACCAGATAGGGGCTTTATGTATTTCATGGTAATATTCGATTTTTGCAGTGCTTTGGTGTATTTGGTTTGAAAGGAATTCTAGGTTTTTGCAGATAATCTCAGAAAGGAAGGTAAGGCCGTTAGAGTCGGTTCATTCGTTTCATGGGAACTTTTCAACGAGCAATCGGAAGCATACAAGGAGAGTGTTCTCCCTGCTGCTGTTTCAGCTCATGTTTAGCATTGAGCATGGATCAACATTTGGGTGGGAGAGAATCATTGGAAGCAATAGGCATTGATCGATTCGGAGCTAGTGCTCCAGCAGAAAAAATATACAAAGAGTTTGGCATCACAAAGGAAGCTGTTATTGCTGCAGCAAAATCACTTATCTAAGATGTATTAGTTTCTTTATTTTTGTTTCTGCCTTGGTTTGAGTTGATGATTACATTTAGAGGGAAATTTGCATGAGGCATGTTTAAAGGGAATTCCTTCACTTGAATAAGGAATAGGTTAGGTTACAGTTGTTTGTGATTCTCATTTGAGTTTCTTAGATCAAAGTAGGAGATGAAAGTTTTATGAACTTGTAAGAACACTTTGAACAGTTGAATTATGCATTTGCCACACGGTAAAAGTCAAATATTCTCATTGAATAACATTCATGGTGGTTCATCTTGTTCTCTGATTTGGTATTTCAACGCATAATATCTACACCGCTCTATAGTAAGTAAAGGAACATAACTTACAGAAATACCATCCTGTATTTGTAGGAAAAAAAAAAAAGATACCACCTAGTTGGTTTTCAAAAGCATAACCAGCTTAACAAGAAAAAGATCTTTCCACCCCCAACATCAAAACAGCACAAACAACCTCCAAGATTTGGTAATCACTTAGAATTTCAAAAAGTTGGGGATTTTAGTTCATTTACCTAGTCAAAACCAGTTCATAGCTCCATGAAAATTAATCTCTTATTCCTCTTGTCTAGTACTTTTTAGCATATAATCAGTATTTAAAACAAATTATGAAGACTATGAAAATTCCTTTGCAGTCTCAATTCATATGTACTGTTGTTTGGTGGTGTCTGGTGTGTAAAATATAAAATTGTGATTTTTGTTTACAGAAAGAAAAATGGAGTATTTTGCTTGCTGACTTTAATTCCAAAATTATGGCTTGGAAAATATTATAAGAGTGTTACTTACCTCTATGATCAACATTGACAATGAAAATAAATTAATGTATACATCAAACAAATCTGCATGATTCATAACGTATTATCAACTATATTCGATACGATATCTTTACATCCATAACAGATGCCAGACCTTAAGATGGATTTTTAGCAACTTCTTCGGTTAGCCACTTGCACTCTTAAAAATGGTATCCAAATTGCTCAAGAGAAGCTCTTCCAATTGCACTTCTGTGAGATTACTCCAATCAGCATCACTCAATTCATCCACCTCATGCTCCTCCTTGGGTTGGCTAATCCCTACTTCTGAAGAAACCACAGGACTAGACAATCCAAGTTCAAGCTTCAACGCATTAGAATGATCTTGATTAACACTGCATGGGTCAAAAACGGAGGATTCCTCATGACCTGCTGTTGTTTCGAATTTTTCGGCAGAGAATTCATAACTAAGGCAAAAATTAAGATTGACATGGAAAATTCAGAGTAGTAAATTACTAAATTCACAATATATTATAACGCTTTGCATCAATTCATAGTTAGAAGTTAAAACGAACAAGAGGATTATAATGCATTGCTTGTATTCAATAACAGAAAAAATTACTACCTGCAACCTGTGATGTGTAAGTGTAACTTCCTGAAACATTAAGATAGATAAAAAAAAAAACGTAAATAGATATGTATATTATTAATAGTAAATTAATAAAAAGACACTTCTCAGAAACATTGATTCATCAATCTCAGAGTTAAACTAAGCATCCCCAGTTGAAAAAGGTCGGAAATTTGAAGTACCCAGATAAATTGGGTCGCGTAGCAATACTTGAGATTCAAGGAGTGATCAGAAAAACGACAAAAGAAATTGAAGAAAAAGTCTATGATTCAAGATCCTATACCATAAAAAAATGGAGAAAGAAAAGTTATCTTACCTTTATTCTTGTTTGTTAATCTCCACCACGATCACACCTCACACCATCTCATTTAATTAAATTTCCAATTAAACTTAAAAAAAAGTTATCTTACCAGATCATATGTACCAATTAGAAAATGAACAGCGCCTTAAATCTAAGGTCGGGCAAGCAATTACATTAAAAACATGAACCAAACCTTAATAATTATCCACTTAAGAGAGTAATTTGCCTCATAAATAAATATAATCATAAAACACTCATTCATAGTTGATGCACTGAAATAGAACTGAATCTCATTACTTAATTGTCTAAGTTTGATCACAAGGAAAAGAAATATTACAAATTAAATCCCATAATAATCCAAAGCAACCATATAGTGCGGAGAGGAGAGGGACGGAAAACAGCTACGGCTGCTGGAGTGTGCTGCTATGCGTGAAGACCGACGGAGAGGAGGCGCGGCTACGAGAAAGAGAGAGGGTGACGATAAAATGCGGCTGTCTGGCCGGGGGATTAGGGGAAGGTTGCTCTTTAGATATTTTTTTTTGTATGAATGGGAAAGGAGAAATTAGATTAGGGTTCATCGGAAACAAAGTAATTTTATAGTGTATATGAATAATGAAATGTATTTTGATTTTGATTTTTAAATTAATTCAGATATAAAATTATAAAGTAAAGTTAATTGAATTTTGATTAAATTTAAAAGATTAGGGTGATTTTTGTCCAATAGAAAAAGAAAAGGATATTTAAGTCTTTTCATTAAAATTAAATAAAATTTATTTTTTATTTTTATTAAAGTATAAGGGTGATTTAGTAAAAGCATTGATATCATTTGTATTTAAAAAAGAAAAATTAATTATTGACGTGAAAAATATAGTCCACATGTCTTATTCTAATTTGTCCATATGTTATTATATCGGTACGTATAAATTTATCATCGTACCGTAATAAACACCTATCTTTTTTCCTTGTTCATCTGCAAAGCTCAAGTGTTCACAAGGATCCACGAAAACGCTTGTTTCAGTAGATTCGTAAGAAGTAGTGTGCACTCGACTGAATCCGACCAGCTGTGCTTCCGGCGAGCCTTCGAACACTTTTGGCCCTCTAGAGAACAACAGCACAATATGGCTTCCATCCAACTCACCAAGGTTTGTCACATAAATGTGCACCGAGAAACTCAATGTGCTGCAACTTTGCAACTCATCGACTCGAACATAATCAACTTCGTAATCTGCTTTCATTAACTGACTTAATAAACTCTTTCTGGAGTTATGTTTGATAGTTTTAGACAAATTTAGTGCATGTTTGGGTGCCATTATTTTGTTAAAAAAATATCTTTTTTCAATGAAAAAAAGATCTTTTTTTATTTTTTAACGTGTTTGGCAAACTTCTAGTAGCAAAAGTAAAAGCACTAGTAAAATAAAAAAAAAAGATCTTTTTTGAGAAGTTGTAATTTACATCTTTTTTTTAAAAGTTCTTTTTTCTTTAAAAAAAAATATTTTTCATGTAATAAATAAACAAAAAGTACTTCTATATTATTATACCCAAACATAATTAATAGATAAAAACATCTTTTTACATGAGATATCCAAACATAAAATTACTTTTACTTTTCAATAAAATTTTTTAAAAAAAAATAACTCAAAAAATTTTTTTTTCTTAGAAGCTCACCAAACAAGACCTTAGTTTACTTGGAGCTGATAAGAACTTGTACGAATAATTACTGTAACTTAGGCCATGACCAAATCCGTATACTCTACTTCCAGTATAAAATCGGTAGGTCCTTCCCGGATATCCACGAGAAGGATCAGCTCGCATGCTCATGTCAGTCATGGGAACGTTGGTAAACGACTCTGGGTACCAAGTCACCGGCAACCTTCCAGCTGCATCAAAACAAATTTCATACTTAAAGACATCGCCTTTGAGAATTAACTAACAGCAATTGTAGATTTATAGTCATCCATACTTAAAAATGAATATAATAAATTTTTTATTGAATTTATAAATTTATTAGATTATAGTATTGAAATATAAATTTTTTATAATTTAATTTAATTTATTTTTTGTTGTATAATTGTTAAAAAAGATCTTAATAATTTAAATAACTATTTAAAAAATTTAAATTAAAAATAAGATAAGATAAATTTTTGATAAGATAAGATTTAATAAGATAAACTTTTGATAAGATAAACTCATACTATATATATGTATGTATAATAATAGTAAAAAATCACAATTTGTTCCTTTATCTCTAAATACAATTTTTTGTGAGCAAGGTTTAATTTTTGCTGAATGCGCATAGCACCATGGTACTATTAGAGGAAGAAAAGTTTTTATCAATAATTAAAGGTCTTCAGGTATTTTGTATCTAATTTATATTGTTTGGCTAGAATTTTAAAATTTACTTTATTACTTGTGCTCTATTATGAATACATTGTATTCCTTTTCCCTAGTCAGTGATCAGTGTTCAAAGTGTGAAAACGAAAACAGTGAGAATGAAGTATGAGGGAAAGAACCCCAAGGCGATGATCTCGGGAAAGGTCCGCAAGTTATATGCGAGAATGCTTTTAGAGATGAAGAAAAGCCAGAAATCGGCCAGCGGACTCAGCGGAACGTCTAAGAAGGGAGGCCACGGCGGAAAGTTTACGTGGATCGGCGGCCAAGACTACTGGCAGATGGAGATTGGCCCGGTGGCTCTGGATGCCAATGATCCAAACTTCGACGATCCAGAGGACGTATGATCGGGAACATCGGATGCATTTTGTAATCATCTTTCAGTGTCACTGTTTATGCTTTCTATTAAACTTAATCTAGTTTAACCTACCATTTGATATTATTTTTATTATTGATTTAATTTAACACTAAGGTGTTTTCGGTTTAACGGTTCGAGCATCAAACACTAAATACGCGGTTTAGTTTTTTTTTTTTTCAAAATTTCAATTATTTTTCTAAAAACAAAGATGATTCTGCTTCTACCTTTCAATTCATGTTTACATAAAGTTAAAAATCCTAATTTTTAGGTTCCTTTTACATTAACATTAACTCATTTTTTATTAAAATTAATTTTACAAAATTAGTTTTATATAATTTTTTGTTTACAAATTTTAATCTAGATTGTTTAGCTTTTCAGTAGGTTTAAGCTAAGTTCGTGTGTGTTTGGATTACAGTTTGTAAACGGGAGTTTACATAAAATTGATTTTGCAAATTTGATTTTGATAAGAAGTAAGTTTGTGTGAAAGTGATTTATGTTTGGTAATTTTTGTCTCAAAATTGATTATAGTAAAATAAATGTTGTTTGGCTTATACCATTTAAAATCACTTTTAGATAAAAAATTACTAAAATAGACCTTAACTTAAATAATTTTTTTATATTATCCTATCATTTTAATTTAGATATTTAAATTGATGTTATTAGTTAATTTTATAATAAAATTAATATTTATTTACTAAAATAAAAATAACATATAAAAATAGACAAAATATATTTTTAAATAAAAATAAAAAATATAAATTTTAGATATATATATATATATATATATATATAAAAGAATATTTAATCAAATATGTTACATTTTTTAAGTATTAATGTAAGAATGTTATTCTCAATAATCTTATTTTTAATATTAATTTGGAATCAAACGTTTATGATTTTATTATTATTTATGATTAATTTTTTGTTTAATTTGTTTTTTTAATAGAATCATAATCTATATTATAAAAAATTACACTAAAACATAGTATACGAGAATTATAATTATAAAAAAGAATACTAAAAATAATTAAAAAAAATTAAATATTTATTTTATAGTAATTGAAACAAATCTGAAAGTTCTTAGATGATCTTTTTATATAGTATATTTTTAGTATTTTTAGTATTTTTTTTAGTATGTTATAATTTTTTACTATTATTATTAATTACAGTTAATTTTTTATTTAATTTACTTTACCTAATAGAATTAATAAATCATATTATAAAAAGATAATAACAAATATAATTCAAAAAAAATCACAATTATAAAAGTGTATAATATCAAACAAACATTTCAAAAAATATAAATAATAAAAAAATATAGCTCATATAAATAAAAATAACAAGAATTCTATAAATAATACAGGATGTTACAATATTCCCCTCATGTTTGGAGTTTTGAAACTCCTTTATATTATCAATATTATAATGTGTGTTGGCACAATTTTCTAATAGGTATTTTATTAATAGAACTTTTATTATATATTGAAAACTTCATCAAATAATTAATGTCAACAATATTTTTTTAAAAATTAATATTTAAAAAATTAACACTAACATAAAATTATATTTTTAAATAAAAACCATAAAATAATTATAAAATATTAATAGAATATGTTGCTTTAAAACAAAAATTAAAAAAACGTTGCTTATAAATTATTTTTATAAATTAATAATTAATCTCCCATCTTTACTTATTAAGCAACATTTTTTTAATTATTGTTTTTATTAGTGTTAATTTTTTTATTGAAAAAATAAAAAATTATTGTTTCTGTAACAATTTTTTTTTTTTTATCTTTTAAGATTTATTTGTTTTAAAATTTCATAAACTCATTACAGTCATACTGGTATTTTTATTTTTATTAATTTAATTTTTACACATAATTTAAAATTTTAAATTAAAATCTTAAATTAAAATTTAAATAATAATTTAATAACTTAATTTAATTTAATAAAATAAACGTATTCATATTATTATATTATATGATTAATTATATTTATTCAATTTAAAAAAATAACTATTTAAAATTGTTAATTATAAATTAAAAAATTAATATACTCGTATTATTTTTAATACGATTATGTTTACAATACTCCCTAATAGTTTGGTAAATCAACCGTGTATAAAGTTTTTAATTATTTAATGAATCAATACTCTATATATTTTTATTTTTAAATTATTTTTTTGCAGTTAAAATTTTCATTATTTTCTTTATATTTATTTTACTGCTTCTGCTTTAAATATTAAAATCCTTTATATTTATTTTACTCCATGGATCTCTTTCTCAAATCTCACTTCTAACCAAATCTATCACTACCGTTCACTATCGTGACCGGTGTCTCGTTTAACCTTACATCTCCTTCATCATTTTTTATTATTCTATTCGGATATGTTTTTAAACTATCTTCAATTTTTGTCCCTATTTTAATTGTTCTGGTATTCTATTTTTGTTCCTATTTTAGTGTTTTAAATTAAAATTTAAAATTTTACTTTCTAACTCATTTAGTAATCTAATTCTAAAAGAACATCTTAATATTTAAACTTAATACTAAATAATATATTTGATTCTATTAATTAAATTTAAATTCACATTTTCGTGTTGTTTCTTTTATTTACCAAAGATAAAAAATTCAAATTCAAATTTTTATTTTTTAATTTAATAAAACAACTTTATCTATTTAAAGAGTATTTTTATCATTTAAAATTATATGAAAGTATATTTTAGTCTTTTAAAATCAAATTTAAATTTTAACATTATAAATTTATTAAAGAGTAAAGTACTGTTTTTGTTCCCAACATTTGGGATAAGTCTCAAAGTTATCCCTAATGTTTAAATCGTTTTATTTAAGTATCTAACATTTTAAAATTGGCTCCATGTTGTCCTGTCGTTAGAGATATGTTAACAGAATTGACGACGAGACAAAATTGAGACTATTTTAAAATGTTAGGGACGTAAATAGGACGAAAACGTTGGGACAAATCCCTAATAGCAGGACAACATTGAGCCAATTTTCAAATGTTAGGTAGCGTTTGGTGGAGAGATAGAGACGAAAAGATTGAAACTGAGAGACAAAGACTAAAAGACAGAGATTGAAATAAATCTCAGTATTCTGTTTGGTGCAAAGTGGGAGACAGAAATTAAAACAAGAATGAAACTCCAATTTAATTTGTACAAAGGGTAAAATTGGAATTAATTAATTGAAATGAGAATATTTTAGGTATAAAATATTATTAAAGTTTCAGTCTCCATCTTTAAAAATTTTAGTCCGCTGTGTCCTTACTTTTTGGAGGTACTGAAATACTGAAATTTTAGGGATAGAGACAGAAATTTTAGTACCAGTCTCTGAACCAACAAACATGATACTGATTCTCTATCTCTTAGTCTCTGTCTCAATAAGACGATTTAAATGTTAGGAACAATTTTAGGACTTACCCCAAACGTTGAGGACAAAAATGATACTTTACTCTTTATTAAATGATATCATTTCAAATTAGAATTTGATGATTTTTAAATAATAAAAAAAAATATAAATAAAAAATGAATGATAATTAAAGTGAGATTAGGGTTAGACAAAAATTATATAATTTGTTGTTAGATTGGTTGTTTGAGCTTGTAAGTCAGTGTTAATTTTTATAAGGACATTTTTGTCTTTATAAAATTATTTATAAGAATATTTGATAAATTAAAATTTAAAATTTTATTTTCTAATTCATTTAAACAAATTTAATCCTAAAATAATTTTTATTGTTTAAATTTATAGTTTTTGATGCATGTAAACAACGATCAATACCAAAGAGATATTTTTGTCATTTTATTAATATTTAAATAAATATTTTATAATTTTTAAATTAATTTTTAAAAAAGATAATTTTATCTTTTTAAATTTAAATATAATTTTTTATTTTTATTCTTTTTAAAATTAAATTAAATTTTTAATTCAAATTAAATAACTTTAATTTTTAAAAACTTTTAGTCTTTTAAAATTAATACGAGAATATATGTTTGACTTCAGTTTTTTAAAAAATGTTAGATACTTAAATAAAACGATTTAAACATTAGGGATAACTTTGAGACTTATCCCAAATGTTGGGAACAAAAACAATACTTTACTCTTTAATAAATTTATAATGTTCAAATTTAAATTTGATTTTAAAAGACTAAAATGTACTTTCATATAATTTTAAATGATAAAAATACTCTTTAAATAGTTAAAGTTGTTTTATTAAATTAAAAAATAAAAATTTGAATTTGAATTTTTTATCTTTGGTAAATAAAAGAAACAACACGAAAATGTGAATTTAAATTTAATTAATAGAATCAAATATATTATTTAGTATTAAGTTTAAATATTAAGATGTTCTTTTAGAATTAGATTACTAAATGAGTTAGAAAGTAAAATTTTAAATTTTAATTTAAAACACTAAAATAGGAACAAAAATAGAATACCAGAACAATTAAAATAGGGACAAAAATTGAAGATAGTTTAAAAACATATCCGAATAGAATAATATCCGAATAGAATAATAAAAAATGATGAAGGAGATGTAACGTTAAACGAGACACCGGTCACGATAGTGAACGGTAGTGATAGATTTGGTTAGAAGTGAGATTTGAGAAAGAGAGCCATGGAGTAAAATAAATATAAAGGATTTTAATATTTAAAGCAGAAGCGGTAAAATAAATATAAAGAAAATAATGGAAATTTTAACTGCAAAAAACTAATTTAAAAATAAAAATATATAGAGTATTGATTCATTAAATAATTAAAAACTTTATATACAGTTGATTTACCAAACTATTAGGGAGTATTATAAACATAATCATATTAAAAATAATACGAGTATATTAATTTTTTAATTTATAATTAAAGATTTTAAATAGTTATTTTTTTAAATCAAATAAATATAATTAATCATATAAATATAATAATATGAATACGTTTATTTTTATTAAATTAAATTAAGTTATTAATTAAATTATATTTATTTAAATTTTAATTTAAAGATTTTATAATTTAAAATTTTAAATTATGTGAATAAAATTAAATTAATAAAAATAAAAATATACCAGTATGACTGTAATGAGTTTATGAAATTTTAAAACAAAATAAATCTTAAAAGATAAAAATAAAAAAAATTGTTACAGAAACAATAATTTTTTTATTTTATTTCAATAAAAAAATTAACACTAATAAAACAATAATTAAAAAAATGTTGCTTAATAAGTAAAGATGGGAGATTAAATTATTAATTTATAAAAATAATTTATAAGCAACGTTTTTTTTAATTTTTGTTTTATTAAGCAACATATTCTATTAATATTTTATAATTATTTTATGGTTTTTATTTAAAAATATAATTTTATGTTAGTGTTAATTTTTTAAATATTAATTTTTAAAAAAAATATTGTTGACATTAATTATTTGATGAAGTTTTCAATATATAATAAAAGCTCTATTAATAAAATACCTATTAGAAAACTGTGCCAACACACATTACAATATTGATAATATAAAGGAGTTTCAAAACTCCAAACATGAGGGGAGTATTGTAACATCCACCTAGCATACATGAAAGATAAAGTTGGTAAAAGATAAATAAATAGTTAATATCTATGACCAAAAGCTCGTTAGGAAAACGCAAAAGTTTAAAACATAGTTTTGGTAGCAAAATTACTTCTACCTTCTGAGAAAAAAATTTATCAAACAAAAAAGTTGAAGCTTTCAAAAAGTCTAAACGTGCTTCTTCCATCTAACGAGTTTCCAAACACACTGTACTTCTGCGATTCGCATTCTTCGACATATTCTCGCTGCTGCGCTACTATGTTGGATGGATCAAAATCATTTGTCTCATTTTTCTTGTCCTTTTATAGTCTCAATTATAAATTCACGCGGTAATTGAGGCTTTTTTTTAAGTATTAAACAAATTGTCTTATCCTTAGGGTTAGGGGTTAAGTACATGGATATTTATTGATAGGATGTGTTGGACTCACCAACTCCACAAAATCAAATTGCATAAATCAATTGCTTGCTTATGTATTTGGCTTTGTGCAATCTCCATATTAGTAGTATTTGTAGTCTCTATTAAAGGAAGGTCCAATTCCAACTACTCCACATAGTGCCTTAAAGAATTTATATACATTGATAGGAGAAAAATCAAATCCTTGAAATGAGGACCATGAATCCAAGACCTGAATTCTAACCACTTATACCAACTCCAACTTGGCTTAGTTGTTACAGTTTCTATCCATTAAAAGTAACCAATCTTTAATGTTCATCAAAATTTATTCATGTCCAAATTTATTAGAGGACTGTTACATGTACTAGGAACACATACTCTATATTTTTTTTCTCTCAGTTGATTACAAAGTGATATTTCACCTTACAACTTCTCTCACAATTTTTTTTGTTCCACTTAAAAAAAATAGTACAAATATCAGTTTTCAAGAAATTTATTATAGCATTGATAGACATTTATATTTGTGTGACATGTGATCAATAAATTTACACAATTGACATGTCATCAAGAATTCAATACATTTCAATTGAAAAAGTGTGCTCAACATCCCCCAGGCTCAAAATGTGATTTCCCAGGGGCAATATCTTTTTTCTTTGTTCATCTGCAAAGCTCAAGCGTTCACAAGGATCCACCAAAACGCTTGTTTCAGTAGATTTGTAAGAAGTAGTGTGCACTTGACTGAATCCGACCAGCTGTGCTTCCGGCGAGCCTTCGAACACTTTTGGCCCTCTAGAGAACAACAGCACAACATGGCTTCCATCCAACTCACCAAGGTTCGTCACAGAAATGTGCACCGAGAAACTCAATGAGCTGCAACTTTGCAACTCATCGACTCGAACATAATCAACTTCGTAATCTGCTTTCATTAACTGACTTAATAAACTCTTTCTGGAGTTATGTTTGATAGTTTTAGACAAACTTAGTTTACTTGGAGCTGATAAGAACTTGTACGAGTAATCACTGTAACTTAGGCCATACCCAAATCCGTATACTCTACTTCCAGTATAAAATCGGTAGGTCCTTCCCGGATATCCACGAGAAGGATCAGCTCGCATGCTCATGTCAGTCATGGGAACGTTGGTAAACGACTCTGGGTACCAAGTCACTGGCAACCTTCCAGCTGCATCAAAACAAATTTCATACTTAAAAGATATCGCCTTTGAGAATTAACCAACAGCAATTGTAGATTTATAGTCATCCATACTTAAAAATGAATATAATAATTTTTTTTATTGAATTTAGAAATTTATTAGATTATAGTATTGAAATATAAATTTTTTTAATTTAATTTAATTTATTTTTTGTTGTATAATTGTTAAAAAAGATATTAATAATTTGAATAAATTAGTGTATAAATAATTATGAATAATTAGTTATTCTATAATATATTTAAAAAATTTAAATTAAAAATAAGATAAGATAAATTTTTGATAAGATAAGATTTAATAAAATAAACTTTTGATAAGATAAACTCATACTATATATATGTATGTATAACAATAGTAAAAAATCACAATTGGTTCCTTTATCTCTAAATACAATTTTTTGTGAGCAAGGATTAATTTTTGCTGAATGCGCTTAGCACCTTGGTACTATTAGAGGAAGAAAAGTTTTTATCGATAATTAAAGGTCTTCAGGTATTTTGTATCTAATTTATATTGTTTGGCTAGAATTTTAGAATTTACTTTATTACTTGTGCTCTATTATGAATACATTGTATTCCTTTTCCCTAGTCAGTGATCAGTGTTCAAAGTGTGAAAAACGAAAACAGTGAGAATGAAGTATGAGGGAAAGAACCCCAAGGCGATGATCTCGGGAAAGGTCCGCAAGTTATATGCGAGAATGCTTTTAGAGATGAAGAAAAGCCGGAAATCGGCCAGCGGACTCAGCGAAATGTCTAAGAAGGGAGGCCACGGCGGAAAGTTCACGTGGATCGGCGGCCAAGACTACTGGCAGATGGAGATTGGCCCGGTGGCTCTGGATGCCAATGATCCAAACTTCGACGATCCAGAGGACGTATGATCGGGAACATCGGATGCATTTTGTAATCATCTTTCAGTGTCACTGTTTATGCTTTCTATTAAACTTAATCTAGTTTAACCTACCATTTGATATTATTTTTATTATTGATTTAATTTAACACTAAGGTGTCTTCGGTTTAACGGTTCGAGCATCAAACACTAAATACGCGGTTTAGTTTTTTTTTTTTCAAAATTTCAATTATTTTTCTAAAAACGAAGATGATTCTGCTTCTACCTTTCAATTCATGTTTACATAAAGTTAAAAATCCTAATTTTTAGGTTCCTTTTACATTAACATTAACTCATTTTTTATTAAAATTAATTTTACAAAATTAATTTTATATAATTTTTTGTTTACAAATTTTAATCTAGATTGTTTAGCTTTTCAGTAGGTTTAAGCTAAGTTCGTGTGTGTTTGGATTACAGTTTGTAAACGGGAGTTTACATAAAATTGATTTTGCAAACTTGATTTTGATAAGAAGTAAGTTTGTGTTAAAGTGATTTATGTTTGGTAATTTTTGTATCAAAATTGATTATAGTAAAATAAATGTTGTTTGGCTTATACCATTTAAAATCACTTTTAGATAAAAAATTACTAAAATAGACCTTAACTTAAATAATTTTTTTATATTATCCTATCATTTTAATTTAGATATTTAAATTGATGTTATTAGCTAATTTTATAATAAAATTAATATTTACTTACTAAAATAAAAATAACATATAAAAATAGACAAAATATATTTTTAAATAAAAATAAAAAATATAAATTTTAGATATATATATATATATATATATATAAAAGAATATTTAATCAAATATGTTACATTTTTTAAGTATTAACGTAAGAATGTTATTCTCAATAATCTTATTCTTAATATTAATTTGGAATCAAACGTTTATGATTTTATTATTATTTATGATTAATTTTTTATTTAATTTATTTTTTTAATAGAATCATAATCTATATTATAAAAAATTACACTAAAACATAGTATACGAGAATTATAATTATAAAAAAGAATACTAAAAATAATTAAAAAAATTAAATATTTATTTTATAGTAATTGAAACAAATCTGAAAGTTCTTAGATGATCTTTTTATATAGTATATTTTTAGTATTTTTAGTACTTTTTTTTAATATGTTATAATTTTTTACTATTATTATTATTTACAGTTATTTTTATTTAATTTACTTTACCTAATAGAATTAATAAATCATATTATAAAAAGATAATAACAAACATAATACAGCACAGTCATTTCAAATTCGTCACTTCTTGTGACTCATAGCATTCACAAATGAAAATAAGCAGGTAACACTGTTGACATCCTTATTGTCTATTCACACTCTCAATGGAATGATCGATTCCTGAATTTCCCTCAATTACATATTTCTTTCATTCAAGTCAAAATTTAGTTAAGCTCTTCCAAATCAGTTAACATTGAATAAGAATAATTTAGAAACTTGCAACTAAACACGGTATTCATTTATATTTTATAGATATAACAGTACATACCTGGATTGACCACTCCAAATATAATTTCGGCTAGTGCTTTTCCACCAGCTTCCCCAGGGTATCCAACCCAAAGAATACTTCCAATTTGCTGATTTCTTTCCGCGAAAGAGACATCAAGTGGTCCTCCACCTGTAAGAACAAGAATCACTGGACTTTTACTAGCAGCGGCAATGGTTGATACAAGGTCCATCTGTCTACCAGGCAAGATTAGACTAACACGGTCATGATCCTCTGTCTCTTGAGCCATGTCAAGGCCCGCAAATATAACAACAAAATCAGCCTTTTTGGCAGTCTCAAGAGCCTCAGCAAAACCATCATCAGAATTGCATGATACATTATGGCAACCAGGAGCATATGAAATCTTCTTAGAAAACTCTCCAAGTCCATCGTATAGGCTTTTTGAGGAGCAAGGAATTCCTACGATTTAAACACAAGAAAATATGGTTCAGCAACACCAGGATCCTCCAAACGATAGAGAAGCACGCATAGCATCAATCATGTTCAAAGGTTCTGTTTGGATTGTATTGCACGACACAAATATGGAGACAAATAGAAAGAAAATGTTTGGAAGGAGAGACAAAGACAAATATAAAAAGATTTTGTCTCAATTAGGATTAATAGACTCTATATATAGCATATTATCCCATCACTTGAACAAATATAAAACAAATGAAACAATCAAAATTGAGAATTTATAATGCTCGGATACAAAAATCATACCTGAGTAGCCACCTCCTAATTTGTCTGAAACTGCCATAGGGCCAATGACAGCCAAGGAGGCATCATTATTCTGATCCAAGGGAAGGAACTTCTTATCATTCTTCAGCAGTACAATACCCTGCCTTGCCGCTTCTAGTGCCAGTGTTAAGTGCTGTGGGGTGCAAACATCCTGTGGCCCTAGTTTGCCGAATGGTCCTCTACTTGGGTCTCCATCAAATAACCCAAGACGCATTTGAACAGAAAAAAGATTAAAAAGAGCTCTGTCTATATCTTCCTCTTTCACCTTTCCTTGCTCAATGGCAGATTCAGTATGCCGAAGCATATATGTTCCACAATTAATATCCACACCTAAAATTTAACCGATGAAATAAATATTTAGGAAAACTATCTATTAACCAATACACATGAAATGAGAAACATAAATACCAGCTTTGAGAACATCAGCAACAGCATCCTCCTCGGATTTTGCATATTTCTGATACTCAAAAACAGTGGCCACAGCATCACAATCTGAGGTAATATACCTACACTAAATAGTCAAAACTCAAAACCACCATCCATAATAACCAACAAAACTGCTCTTAATTCATTACTATAATTTTTCAATCAAATTAGTTCATAAGTTGCTCAAAGGAAGCCTTACCCTTTAAATCCCCACTTGTATCTAGCCAGTCCCAATAGATCTGCATCAGCACAAGCAGGAACTCCATTAACTGCATTGTAGGAACACATCAAGCAGCTCGCTTTCCCTTTCTGAATGCATCCACGAAACGGGGGCTGATAGGTGTCCTCCAAATCCTGCTTTGAAACCTACAAACACAACCAAGCAGAACCATTTTCACCCAAAAGTATGCCAATCCTGCAATCCGATTCCACCCACAACAACAAATCATTTCCCTACGATTGACAAATACTTTATTTATATTCATGTATGCATATTTGCATCAAACACTATATTACCTTCAACTTCCTATTGTGACTAATCTTTTCATAAAATCGCCGTATTTAGGCATCATACTGTGTTATATTCAATACTTGCATTTGTATTTGTGCAACATAGCCATTTCCCCCTTAGGGAAAACTCAGCTATACAACTCAAACAATGGCATTATATGCTATCATAAACCATGTATGTTGGTTTAAATCTAACTCATTCTTAAGTGTTTCACCTATAATTTAGCATTATCTCTCTTTTCCTCCTCCTATTGGATCAATCCACCCCAGCACAACACAGATTGCAGAACTAACCAATTAACCAAAAGGAAAGAAAAAGAAAAGTGTTACCACAGCATTGAAGTTATATCTGGAAAACTGGTGCCACATATCCAAATCATAAGCAGTGAAATGCTTGCAACAAGCAGACACCATAAGCCTAGCATCATCATCATCACCACCATCACCTAACAACTCTTCTCCCCCAAGACCACCTCATTCCCAATCATTCCAGCGCCACCTTGCAACCCTTTCACAAACTCAACTCCATAAGCAGAAGCCACCATGGGATCCTCCCCTGGAGTCTCCTGCCCCCTCCCCCACCTTGGATCCCTAAAAATGTTAATGTTTGGTGCCCAGAAAGTCAACCCAGCCTGCCCAACATTATACATGGCCCTGGCCTCCACAGCCACGGCGGCGGCGATGAGGGACCAGAGCGTCCGGTTGAAGGACGCGGCGGAGACGATGACCTGGGGAAACGACGTGGCGGAGTTAACAACACCGTTGAAAGTGACGCCGGGGCCATTGGTGGCGAGGCCGTGGAGGGACTCTGACCACCACTCATAGCGGGGGATGCCGAGTGTGGGGACGGATGAGGCGTTGTCGGAGAGAAGTGAAATTTTCTCGGAAAGTGTGAGTAGGGAAGTGAGGATGGTGGCTCTGGCGGGGATGGAGAGGGAGGTGTTGCAGAATGGGTAGTGAGAGTGGTATGGTGGCTTGCACGGGTAATCTAGTGCAAGTGGGTTCGGCGTGGTTGATCCAAGAAGCAGGAGGAGGATGAAGTAGAAAAGATAAAACCTCCATTCATGGCGATGCTCATCTTGGGAGAACCACACAATCACTGTCATTTGCTTTTGACTTGTTTCTGTTTCTACAATGTCAGTCAAAATTTTTGGGTTTTTTAAAGGATAATGTTAAGTAACCAATAATTTTTTTGAACAACATTAATAATCATCAATTAAATAAAAATATATTACATTTTAAGTTATTCATCTAAATTTTAATATTAGAATAATCATGTATATATCTAGTAAAATAAATATTCGATACATCTATTATTCATTTATTCATATTGTTTCATATTTTCATTGTCTACTTATATTTTTTTTTTAAATTACGGTTTTTTTGCATCCCAATCTGGGCTCCAACCGCAACCAAATTGCTATCAAGGTTATTGGGCCTATTGTTGTACAAGAGAGTGCAGACCCAAAACAAATAAACATGACAATACCCAAAGATGGTAAAAATGAAAAAAATAATAATATATAAACATACACTGCACTCAACTATATGGATGTGATCTAGTAGTAGTAAGCTCATAAACGTCTTACCTCCAGTCCAAAATCACAAAAACATCTTAAACTAAATTTGGAACCCAAAAAAAAAAAAATCTGTTAAAAAAAAAAAGGAGTTGGGAGATTGATTTCACTTGACAGCTCAAAAAAAAAAAAAAATTCGCATCTTATCTTTGTCTTTGATCTTGTGTTTTGGTTTCTTTAAATAATGTTAAAATATTGTAATACTAAAAATTAGGAGTTATCCAATCCATCTGATAAAAAAAAATTAAGTATGAATGAGGGAATATATTCTCCACATTTTTCTATTGGAAAATACAAATCCCTCTAATAGATTCTCCATAATTGGAAACCACATTTATTCCTTCTCACAGGTCCAGATACCTCAATTTTTTTTCTTTATCCAAATTCCATGTCCATTTTTCGCATGCTTCATTGCTTCCACCAAGGTTCTGCATATTCCTCTTGGAATCTTTCATAATTTATATTCTTATATATTGTATGTTGTAAGGAATCCTGACCCAAGACTCAAGAAGAGACATATTTATGTGCCTATTTTTCTACTTAGATGGATAATGGCATAAGTTATACTAAGTACTAATAGGGGTGTTCGCGGTGCGGTTTGGATCGGTTTTGAGTCAAAAACTCATCCGATCCGAACACTAATTTTACTTGCGGTGCGGTTTGGATTGGATGATGTTTTAAAAAAAATCCGATCCGATCCGATCCAATTTCAAGCGGTTTGGATTGGATTGGATTTGCGGTTTTGTAAATTAAAAAAATTAAATACATATAACAAGTCTTAACATCAAATTTTAAATAATTAACAATGACATAATAAGTCTCAACAATATCTTAAAAAACTAACGATAACATAACATAGAAATAAAATTATAGGTTAGTTAAAATAAATAATAAATAACATTTTGAACATAAACTATTTATTAAATAATAATAATACATAAATAATATAAAAATATATAATAAATTAAACATGTTATAAGTATAATTATAAATATAATAATAAAATAATAATATTATATCACATTGTGCGGTTTGGATTGGATTGGATCGGTTTTGAAAAGTAGATCCGAAATCCGATCCGATCCAGCGGTTTGTAAAAAATAAAATCCAATCAGATCCAAATTAATGCGGTTTTAATCGGTTTCGGTTTGGATTGGATTGGATGAGCGGTTTAATTTGGATCGGTTTGGATTTGAACACCCCTAAGTACTAACACATTATTCCGATCCATATAGAACAAACAATATTATCAAATTAATTATGTTAAATGTTGAGTCCAACATGCTACATTTAATTAAGAGGACCTACATCACATCTCATTTTACTACTATTATTGATTCTTAATTTCTTATAATAGTTTAACTTTAGACTTTTCCACAATTACCTTGATCTATTTTAACCGAAAGAGAATTTATATACATGGCCGTACATAATTCATGTTGGATGCAAATGCAAGTAATTAAGCTGTCAAAGTCAATTGATCATGATCTCTCATCTTGAAATTAATATTGTGTAATGTAACATCACGTTCTCAAGATTTGCTTAAGAAATTAAGTTGGCATGTGAATTTTTTTTATATATATTACTTGTTTTGGACTGGAAAATAAAGGAGGAAGAAATTAGTATTTTTGGTAACTATATAAAATTAAGTAGATTATGGCGTATTAGTGTACTAATAATCAATGGAAGCTAAATACATGGTGTGAAATGAATAAGTGATCATTGATTTCTTTGAATTGCGATATATCACATCAGCATTCAACAAATAAAACAAATTAAAATGATAGCTAAATACAAAATCACACACACTTGCATTGGCTTTTGCTTTTAGCAAAATAATGTGTGTCTGGTTGCATTGTGTGAACATTGGTAAACATTGTTGAAAATCAACACTAAAGTTCTCTAACTAATTCCAAGCAAGTTGGATGAAATCATAAGCTACGACAAGATAATTAATTGATTATTATTGTTATTATTATTATTACTATTTTGCTCTGTAGTGTTGCGATAAGGATAAAAATGGATGACCATGAACAGATCATATTTTCCATGCTGAATGGCTACATTATCAATGTCCTTATATTTAATGATAGTTGAAAATTATAGCCTCCTTGCATGTATAAATAGACATCCTCTGTGCATGATATGGACACACAACAATAACAACAGATTCTTCCTTCCTTTCTATACAAATAAATCAATCATCTTTTATGTTGCAATCAAATACCCTTCTCCTTATATTACTATTACAATTTTTTCTCTTCTTTTTATTTTATAAGTATTTTAAATTCTATTTTCTATTACTCTTTACATATAATATTAATAGCAATATTAACCATCTTTATTATATTGAGATAGTATCAAATGCAAATCTCTCTCTCTTTATTTTTAATACTTTTTCTTATCTTTGTATATATATACACAATACAACATATAATATTATTATATATATATAATAATTATTGAGCTAATTATATTAATAATAAAGTCTTCTATTTATACATCTCTATTTTATATCTTTTATCTATTTTACAACACGTTATCAGCACGAGACTCTGATCAAATCTTTAGGAAGACTCAGGTAATATTTTCATTATGTCGAAGCTCTCTCATCTTGAATTCAATGCTCTTGATATATCTGGAAACAATTATTTATCATGGATACTAGATGCTGAAATCCATCTTGATTCAATGGATCTTGGAGATACAATTAAGATTGAAAATAATGCATCCCAGAAGGATAAAGCTAAAGCCATGATTTTTCTCCGTCGTCATCTTGACGAAGGATTGAAAAATGAATATCTCACATTAAAAGATCCTGCAGATCTTTGGAAAGACCTTGAAGAAAGGTACAATCATCAGAAAACGGTGATACTTCCTCAAGCCCGGTATGAATGGACGCATTTGCGTTTACAAGATTTTAAATCTATAAATGAATATAATTCTGCAATGTTTCGAATCACCTCACGAATGAAATTGTGTGGGGAAAAAATAACTGATCATGATATGTTGGAGAAAACTTTCTCAACCTTCCATGCCTCGAATGTGCTCCTGCAGCAGCAGTATCGAGAGAAAGGGTTTAAAAAATATTCTGAGTTAATTTCTTGCCTTCTTGTTGCCGAACGCAACAATGAGTTGTTATTAAAAAATCATGAAGCGCGCCCAGCTGGCGCCGCCCCATTTCCTGAAGTAAATGCGGCAAATCATTACCCCAGAAGAGGTAAATGGCAAGCTTTTAATAACAAGAAAAATTATGGAAGGAAAAAGAATTATGTTCAAAAGAGAGGATCTCACCAGAAGTGGGACAAAGAAAGGAATATCGGGCAGAATAAATCAACGGAGGAGAAGTGTTTCCGCTGTGGTGGAAAGGGCCATTGGTCACGTACCTGTCGTACCCCAAGGCACCTAGTCGATCTTTACCAGGCATCTTTGAAAAAGAACGACAAAGGAAAGGAAACAAATTTTGTTTCAAATGATGCTGAGAACTCCACCACTCATTATGATGTATCTGATTTCTTTGAGGACCCTGAAGGAAATATTGGTCATTTGATCAATGATGGAATAGTTTAATATGTGGGATTGTGAAGTATATATGTAAATAAATAATGTAAAGAACTTATTGTTAAGTTTTATTTATGTATTTAAGTCTCAAATGTGATGTACATAAATAATGAAATATTAATATGAATTTTGAAATTATTAAATGTGTCAAATTTTAAAAAAAATTTTAGTATATGACATTATTTTATGTACAGTGTTTCTTAGAAAATAATTCTGATCAAGTATTCAATTTAACTGTGCATATTACTCATTTTATTATTTGTTTTTGAAGAATGGCAAGGATATGTAATGAAGATGTATGCCTTGCGGATAGTGCAAGTTCGCACACTATTCTCAAAAGTGATATATATTTTACCCATCTTGTGCCAAAAGAGGAATATGTTAATACTATTATTGGCTCAGGCAATGTGATAGAAGGCTCCGGAAGAGCTGTAATTTTGTTTCCTGGAGGAACAAAATTTATAATAAATAATGCACTATTATCTACCAAGTCTCTGAGGAACTTGTTGAGTTTCAAAGATATTCGCCGAAATGGATATCATGTTGAGACGATGAATGAGGGAAATCATGAGTATTTATGTATCACAACTCATGATTCAAATAAGAAAGTTATATTAGAAAAATTACCCTCTCTTTCATCTGGGTTGTATTATACCAAGATTAGTGCAATTGAATCACATGCCACTGTAAACCAGAAGTTTACTAGCCCAAATGAATTCATAATTTGGCACGACCGTTTGGGTCATCCGGGAACAACCATGATGAGGAGAATTATTGAAAACTCTCATGGACATTCACTAAAGAACCAGAAGATTCTTAAAACTAGTGAATTTTGTTGTGCTGCATGTTCTCAGGGAAAGCTAATTTTAAAGCCATCACCAGTAAAGATTGGATTTGAGTCCCCTGAATTCCTAGAAAGGATTCAAGGTGATATATGTGGACCTATTCATCCACCATGTGGATCTTTTAGATATTTTATGGTCCTCATAGACGCATCTTCGAGATGGTCACATGTGTGCTTATTATCTTCTCGCAACCTGGCGTTTGCGAGATTACTGGCTCAAATTATTCGATTAAAAGCACAATTTCCAGAAAATCCAATTAAAGCAATTCGTCTTGATAATGCTGGTGAATTTACTTCCCAAGCTTTTGATGCTTATTGTATGGCTAATGGAATAAGTGTTGAACATCCAGTAGCTTATGTTCACACACAAAATGGGTTAGCAGAATCACTTATTAAGCGCCTCCAATTAATCGCTAGACCCTTGCTTATGAGAACAAATCTCCCAACCTCGGTTTGGGGGCATGCTATTTTACATGCCGCAGCACTTATTCGTTTGAGGCCAACAAGTTATCATCAATTCTCTCCTATGCAATTAGCTTTTGGCCAGCAGCCAAATGTTTCCCATTTAAGAATATTTGGGTGTGCAATATATGTTCCCATTGCACCACCTAATCGCACCAAAATGGGACCCCAAAGAAAATTGGGGATATATGTTGGATATGATTCTCCCTCTATAGTGAGGTATCTTGAGATACAAACTGGTGATGTGTTTAAAGCCCGGTTTGCGGATTGTCATTTTGATGAATCAAAATTTCCAACATTAGGAGGAGAGAATAAGCTTCCTGAAAAGGAACTTAATTGGAATGCATCATCGTTGATGCATTTGGATCCTCGATCAGGGCAATGTGAACTAGAAGTTCAAAAGATTATACATTTGCAAAGAATAGCAAATGAATTGCCTGATGCATTTTCCGATACAAAGAGGATAACCAAATCTTATATACCAGCGGAAAATGCCCCAATTCGAATTGATGTCCCAGTAGGACAAATAGCCACGGAAGCAAATACACGCCAGAAGCGTGGCAGGCCTGTCGGTTCCAAGATAAAAATCCTCGAAAGAGAAAAGAGGTAAATACGATTCCTGTTGAAAAAGACATAGTAAAGACACCGGCAGTTGTCCAAAATTCTGATATAACGCCAGAAGACGTTCAGGTACCTGAAAATTGTGAAAATGACGAGATCTCGATAAATTATGTCTTTACAGGAGAGAAATGGGACCGGAATAAGACAATTGTCAATGAAATATTTGCATATAATGTGGCAGTAGATATCATGCATGAAAGTAAGGATCTTGAGCCAAGATCAGTCGAAGAATGTCGACAAAGAAATGATTGGCCAAAATGGGAAGCAGCCATGAAGGCTGAATTAGACTCACTTGCAAAACGTGAAGTCTTTGGACCTATAGTCCGTACACCTGAAGACGTAAAACCTGTTGGATATAAGTGGGTATTTGTGAGAAAACGAAATGAGAAAAATGAAGTCGTGCGCTACAAAGCCCGACTTGTGGCACAAGGTTTTTCACAAAGGCCCGGTATAGATTATGAAGAAACGTATTCCCCTGTAGTGGATGCGATAACTTTACGTTACTTGGTCAGCTTATCTGCATATCATAAACTGCATATGCATTTAATGGATGTGGTAACAGCCTATTTATACGGCTCATTAGATCGGGATATCTATATGAAAGTCCCTGAAGGATTAAAGATATCTAAACCATCCAATGAATATTCGCAAGGGTTATACTCAGTCAAATTGCAAAGATCTTTATATGGTCTAAAGCAATCTGGACGAATGTGGTATAATCGTCTTACTGAGTATCTGGCCAAAAACGGATTCAAGAATGATGATATCTGCCCATGTGTTTTCATAAAGAAATCTGCATCTGGATTCGTTATAATTGCTGTGTACGTTGATGATTTAAATATCATTGGGACTCCTGAAGAGATTCCAACAATTATAAAAACTCTAAAAGAAGAGTTTGAGATGAAAGATCTTGGAAAGACTAAATTTTGTCTCGGCCTGCAGATCGAGCATATAAAAGACGGGATCTTTATTCATCAAACAACATACACAGAAAAGATCTTGAAGAGATTTTATATGGATAAGTCACATCCATTAAGTACCCCAATGATTGTAAGATCTTTGGATGTGAAAAAGGATCAATTCCGTCCTAAAGAAGAAAATGAAGATATCCTTGGTCCTGAAGTACCATATCTTAGTGCCATTGGAGCACTAATGTATCTTGCTAATAATACGCGACCTGACATATCATTCGCGGTGAATTTACTAGCAAGGTATAGTTCCTCTCCAACCAAAAGACATTGGAGTGGAATCAAACAAATTTTTCGATATCTTCATGGAACGGTTGATATGGGATTGTTTTACCCCTATGGATCCAAGTCACAACTAGTTGGCTATGCAGATGCTGGCTACTTGTCTGACCCACATAAAGGGAGATCTCAAACAGGATATCTGTTTACATATGGTGGTACAGCTATATCTTGGAGGTCCACGAAACAGACAATTGCTGCAACATCCTCTAATCATGCTGAAATACTGGCGATTCATGAAGCTAGTCGTGAGTGTTTTTGGCTAAGGAGTCTGATTCAATATATTATGTCATCATGTGGACTGATTGATCATAAGATAGCTCCAACTGTCCTGTTTGAAGATAATACAGCATGCATTGCTCAACTTAAAGGCGGATACATTAAAGGCGATAGAACAAAGCACATTTCTCCCAAATTCTTCTTCACTCATGATCTTCAAAATCAAGGGACAATTGATGTCCAACAGATCCGTTCAAGTGACAATCTGGCAGATTTATTCACAAAGTCACTCCCGAAATCCTCCTTTGAAAGATTGGTACATGAGATTGGGATGCGCCGATTTCGAGACATTAAATGATGTCGGCAAGAGGGGGAGACTGTACTCTTTTTTCCTTGGTCAGGTTTTTTTCCTATTGGGTTTTTCTTGACAAGATTTTTAATGAGGCAGTCCCCATCACAGAGGATATCGTACTCTTTTTCCTTCAATGAGGTTTTTCCCACAGGGTTTTCCTTTAGTAAGGTTTTAATGAGACAATAATCCTTAATGGTCATCTAAGGGGGAGTGTTGCGATAAGGATAAAAATGGATGACCATGAACAGATCATATTTTCCATGCTGAATGGCTACATTATCAATGTCCTTATATTTAATGATAGTTGAAAATTATAGCCTCCTTGCATGTATAAATAGACATCCTCAGTGCATGATATGGACACACAACAATAACAACAGATTCTTCCTTCCTTTCTATACAAATAAATCAATCATCTTTTATGTTGCAATCAAATACCCTTCTCCTTATATTACTATTACAATTTTTTCTCTTCTTTTATTTTATAAGTATTTTAAATTCTATTTTCTATTACTCTTTACATATAATATTAATAGCAATATTAACCATCTTTATTATATTGAGATAGTATCAAATGCAAATCTCTCTCTCTTTATTTTTAATACTTTTTCTTATCTTTGTATATATATACACAATACAACATATAATATTATTATATATATATAATAATTATTGAGCTAATTATATTAATAATAAAGTCTTCTATTTATACATCTCTATTTTATATCTTTTATCTATTTTACAACATGTAGGAGCATTTTTAAGGGTTTCTTGTGGCCACTTGTTGTATCACCTCTTTGGTTCATTCTCCACAGTTGTTCACACAAAAGAGAATCAACCCCAAATAGTGAAAAATATAATAACTAAACATTGACTTCTTAAAAGTTTAATAATGAATACATATTGGCATCTTTAGCCATGAGCTAGCCCAAGATTTCACCTGAATATAGTAGGGTTCTTTGAATTATTTATTCATCTGTGTAGAAATTTAAAATATTGATCCTTAAAAATAATATGTATATACTAAAGTCATCAGACACTAAAATAAATAATTATGTATTTATATAATATGCATGTGTTATTTAACTCATTTTTATTATATATATATATATATATATATATATATATATATTATATTTTAACATATTATTTCATACTAAGGATAAAGTATTAAATTGGTTTTTTGTTTGGGCGTAATTGTGTAATTCTGTTTTAGTCCTTAAGGTTTAAAGTGTCCTATTTGAATCCAAAAAAATTTTATTTAGCATTCATCAATTTAGTCTCACAGTGAGGTCAAAGTTAAATAATTAACGGAATGTCCTACACAACAACAGTACAAGAACAAAATCGATAATCTGGAGAATAAGTACAAGCTCCAGAGGCACAAAATTAACCGTAGATGCATCAATACATTTATTTATTATTTTTTTATAATATAAATAAAATATTTTCTATAGAACTAAAGAGAATATCCACGTTGATTTTGTGCCTTGGAGCGTGTACTTGTTCTCCAAATTATCGATTTTGTTCTTGTACTGTTCTTATGTAAGATATTTCGTTAATTATTTAATTTTGACCTCACTGTGGGACTAAATTAATGCTAAATGAAACTTTTTTGAATTCAAATAGGACACTTTAAAACTTAAGGATTAAAATAGAATTACGGCCAAACATAGGAAACCAATTTAATACTTTACCTTTCGTACTAATAACTAATTTTAGTGATAAATTAATTTTAATATATATCTAACATAATTGATTAATCTTATATCTTACCCTTGTAATTTTATATATATGAAAAACTAGTTAGTTAGAGTGACTTGCTTATTCAATTATGAGAGTTGTTAGAGTTTGTTATTCTCTCACTCATATGTACTGAAGGCTTAAAGCTAAAATATATGTGATGGTATAAGTACTCAGTGTATGATTGAATAATATGCAATATACAAGTTGTTTAGTTTTCTTCATTTACAAGTTATCTTTTTTGTTTCTATATCACACACTCTTTACTGCATAAATTTACTTTTCGTTCATTTTCTATTACTTTTGAAACTCTTATATGATATCAAGAGCCATTGATCATCCTTGGCCTTCAATATGGAGATCTCATTATCTAATTCCACTATTATAAAGATTTTTTCTCGGTGAAAACTCAAGTGTAGTCGACTTCACGTGAAGTTGATAGCGGAGAGCCGATAGATAAAAATTTAGTTAAATCAATCAAATCATCTGACGGCTCTCAATGATCAACTTCACGTGAAGTCGACTATCAATTGTATTTAAACAAATGCTCAAATGCTCAAATTACATCTTAAACAATTGTATCTCTCCCTTTTAATTTTCTTCAACAAAGATCCTTCAACCCAATTGCAAATAAATTGACAGAGACAAATCATAAGACTTGGCAACAACAAGCACTATTTGCAATTTGGGACCAAGATATGCAAGATCATCTTCATCAAAATCGAACTCCTCTTCGATTTGATTCACCAGAAAACTAACTAGCAGGTATTAAAACCTTAAAGTATAAGCAATGACACCTAGATGACTATAATCTAATTCTTTCGTTGCTTACATCTATGGATGTAGTATTAAAAAATAAGATAGTTGGGTGTACATTTGCATATGAAATTTGGGTAAGAATTGAAGATTATTTTACAAAGTCCACTAGATACAAGATCAAACAACTGAAAACACAATTGAAGACTATCAAAAAGTAAGGTTTGAGTGTCTCTTACTATATCTCTCAAATCAACAACATTGAACAAGTCGTGTATTTAAACAAAACAACTTATACTATATAAGCATTACCAACAAAAATTATACTATATAAAGATATTTTCGTTTTTTTAATGGTGGAAACTCACGTATAGTCGACTTCACGTGAAGTTAATACTTGAGAGCCGTTAGATGATTTGACTTATTTGACTAAATTTTCATCTAAAGGCTCTCAAATATCAACTTCACGTGAAGTCGATTTCACATGAGTTTTTGCCTTTTTTTTTGTTTATCCAAACGGTATCCCCTAACCCGACAGGTTAAAGACTAATCCGTCGCGGATTTGAGCTCCATTTAAGAGTCTGCCGCTGGCCAATGGATTGCTGCATGCACAAGGCGGGGTTCAAACTCCCGACACTTACTTTTAATTGGTTAATTCGCTCTCCTTTGGCACTTGCCGACGGCCCAGACAAGATGGAGCTCTAACTTTGGTGAGTCCGCAAATTGTGGTAAGCAAAATTGAAGAGACATATATTCTTGTCTCCTTCTCTTTGTTCTTACCATACAATACACAACAGCTATTATTGACCCAAACCCATTATGTGTTTATATTCTATTTCATGCATGCATAATTGCATCTTCACTCATTCTTTTTAACATATATATAACCTTAAATTTTTTATTTGAAAAACAAAAACAATTTTTTAGCCTTTAGATTAATTTCTTTTTTTATAATTTTGTAATTGCATCTACTACCCAACTATAACCACATCAATTAGCACCTTATTTTACAATAATTACAAGATAGGTATTAAGATATAAAGTAATAATTAAAATATAAAAAATATTTTAAATAATATATATTAAATCATCTAACAATTATAACTCAGATAACAAACGGACTAAAAACTAACCTATTTAATTTGTATTAGCTTGAAATTTAAATCCAAAAAAAAAAATGCTCATCAAATTACCCCGCTTAACCACAGGCTTTGGTGGGACCAACCAGCAAACACCTACGAATGTCTTTTATATAAAAGCCAAAAAATTAAATATTTTTTGTATTTTTAAATAAATTATTTTTATAAGCTCATGAATTTTATGAAGTATTTCTTTTAGTTAATTGATTATCAAGTTATGAATTTTATTTTTGGGTTTTACTCTAATTAACTTGATAATAATATATTTTTTAAAATTGTTCCCAAAGTATATAAAAATTATGTATGACGAGTCAATTTAATAAAAAGAGTAATGAAATATATATATATTTTTTTCGCAAGACAAACTAACCCACTCCATCTATTGGCGAATTTTGACAAGCCCAGAACTCACTTGCCAATCTTTTATCTTTAATTTTAATTATTATTTTCATGTGAATATATATTTGCACAAATAATCAGTTAATTACAAAAATGACAATCCGTATACTTGCCAAAACCAAATCATATGCCTATATATATAGTTATCAAAAGGGGTTCAATGGGAGGTGGAGAGAAGCCAATAAAGCAATACAATTAATTAATGGTGCATCTCAAGAAATGCAGGTAAAATGCCAAACGCAAACCATATCATAAATTCATAATGGAAAAATACAGAAATATAACTTATTTACAAGCTAATATTAGCCAACTCTATTATAATTTAAATTTTATAAATAAATAAAAATTTAAAAAACAAAATTTAAAATTTAAAAATAATTATTTTTATATTTATCCTAATCACATTTATAATACACATTCAAAACAATCCATAAAAAACTTAATTCATTTCTATTTATTTGAAAACAGTTAAATTTTTCCTTCCATAACCAAGTTGGGATGGTATATATAGTGGTTAGCTCACTAGTCTGCTTAAGTAAGTGTAGGGGGTTCGAATCCCGCCTTGTACATGTAGCAATCTATTTACCAGCGACAAGCCCTTAAATGGAGTTCAATACCGCGACGAATTAGTTATTGGCCTGTTGGGTTGAGGGATACCGTGGAAAACAAAAAAAAATCTCTCCTTCCATAAACCTGCCGTCTCCACGTAGTTTTCGATGCCGTCATCCACCGACCACCATCACGTCTTTCGTCACGTTGCGCGGCCTCTTCCTCGCGTCCCGTCTTTCTTTCTCGCAATGCGCTACCACGAGTCTCCCACCATGTACACAACACCGTTCAAGATGTCGTTATCGGTCACCCAACGGTTCTTTTTCTTCTCCTCCTCTTATTTGGTTTTGAGTGATTATTTTAACTAGTTTTTTATGTTTCTTTTTCCTAAATTTCATATATTCTTTTTATTAGTTTTGAACGATTCTTTTTCTTATCTTTTGTATGTTTTTTTCCTTAGGATTTAGATGATTCTTTTTCCTACGTTTTATATGTTTTTTTTTTTAGGATTTGAATGAGTTTTTATTTTATGTTTTGGTATTTTTTTGGGGAATTTGGATGTTTTTTTTAAGAAAAATTAGAATTTGTGTAATAAATAGTAAAAGATGAATTAGAATAAAAAAAGTAATTAATAATCGATAATTTTATATTTATTAAAAAATAAAATTTAAATAATCAATAATTAATGATAATTAATTAGTATAAAATACTATTTAAACATGTTTGTTGGCTTCTTATCGCCTATATTCCTGTTAATTTCCTATCCTAGCAAGATTGATTCATAATTCAGCAAAAAGAGAAACATTCCAAATGACTCCACTAAATTAAACCAAAACTATATACACTAATAGAAACATGTAGTAGCTTTGGAAGAGCCAAATTAAACTACTAGTTAATCCAAATGTTGAAGGTAGTGAACTAATAAGTTCATGAATCTATCTAGCTAGCTTGGGCGTATTTATATACATGTTACATGTATTATAGTGTATGTATGTGTTGTGAATAATGCAATGTATATTAGTTAGTTAAAACTCTCGTCTTTCTATGGCACTTTTATATGGGAATATAGGACCCATGGATCCCCTCACCAACAACCATCATCATCTTAACTTACCCCACTATATATGCATGCTTACTTCATCTAATTAATATTATTAGAAAAAAATGTTTGCTACGGTACGATAATAAATTCATACATACTGATACGTTTAAAATATAGACAAATAACAATAAGACATGTGAAATTTATTTTTCACATCAGCATTTAATTTTTTCTTTTTTAAATATATAGTATATTACCACTTTTACTAAAACACCCTTTTAATTAAATAAAAATAAAAAATATTTATTTATTTATCTTCGTCACTTGTGCACTCTTCAACGCTTTCCCCAACCACCACACCACCATGCCAGAATCTGAATCCGACAACAACTCCGGCTTTGACATGACAGTAAATTTTGCCTCCGCCAGTCAACCCTGCTCCGACGCCGCCGCCATAGCCACTGCAGATTCCTCGTCCTTCGCCATTAAGGTCTACATGTACGACCTTCCCACTTGGTTCACCTACGGTGTCATCGCCGCCCGGTCCGCCTCCCGAGGCGGCGGCACGCCTGAGAATCTAACCTCGCTGAGCTACCCAGGACACCAACACATGGGAGAGTGGTTTCTATTCCTAGACATGAACCATCCAGAGTCAGATCGGATAGGGTCACCGGTGACCCGGGTGATGGACCCGGAAGAAGCGGAGCTGTTCTACGTGCCGTTCTTCTCGTTGCTGAGCCAGCTGGTGTCGACGAGCCAACAAGGCAATGGCTCGGAGGCGGCATACAGTGACGAGGAGACGCAGGAAGCGCTGGTGGAGTGGCTGGAGGGGCAGAAGTACTGGCAGAGGAATGGAGGGAGGGACCACGTGTTCACGGTGGCGGACCCGAAGTTGCTGTTGCATGTGATGGATAAGGTGAAGAATAGTGTGCTTCTTGTGGTTGGGTTTGGGAGGTTGAGAGGGGATCAGGGTTCTCTGGTGAAGGATGTGGTGAGAGAGGATAGGAAGAGGAGAGAAGAAGATGAAGAAGACACAGGGTTTATCAACCGAGATGAAGAAAATTTTTGTTTTTTGTTTTTTTAATATGTTTAATGCAGATAAAAAATAATTTTGATTTTTTATTTTTTTAATATATTTTTATTTTGATGTTTTAATTATTTGAAATTATAAAATTAGGATTAATTGAATTTTAAAATTTAATTAATTTAAAAGAGTATTTTTATCTAATCAAATAAAAAAAGAATATTTAAGTCTTTTTATAAAATTAAATAAATAAATATTTTTTATTTTTATTTAGTTGGATAATATTGCCAAATTTGAAGCCATTTTTCAGGGTATCGTTCTAAAGAATTAAGGTCAAACTCATCAAATGTAACTCTTTAAACTTTTAAAGGTTGTATCTTACTTTCTTCGTGATTCATTAAAGTAGAAGAACTATCTACAGGTGTTGATATTGTAAAAGTTATATGTTTTCCTTCTTAAATATTAGCCTTCTTCTTAAAAAATTCATCATCAACTCTTTGATTTTCTATGACTATTTTATATAAAAATTTGAATATATATCCAGTAAAATATTTAAAAAAAAGAAATTAGAAGGATAAATATTAAAATTTATAATATTTATTGAATTTTTTTATCAATTTATACACATACAATAATATCAATACTTATTGAATATTCTAATATTTTTATCATATAAAAAATTAAATTAAATAAACAGTAAAATATAAAATAATATTAAATTATATAAATAAAAGGGCAAGTTACTTAAATAAATAGAATAGAGAAAACGTTTACCCAAATGTGCAAAAGTGATTCTTGTTACCTACATGTGCAAAAAGCCATTTCTATGTAATCCGTGGCAACCCACCACGGTTTCAAAACGTGCATAAACCGTGGCAGGTCCTAGCGGATTATGGCCAAAAGATATAGAGTGTAAACCGTGGTAGGTCACCACGGTTTACTAAGAAGAGATGGCGTGCATAAACCGTGGAGAGTCACCACGGTTTATGAAGAAACTTTTTGCACATAAAACCTCGTGGGTCACCACGGTTTATGTGTGATAAATAATGGCCAGAAAACCTTGTTAATTTTATGTCCAATAGAAAATGAATTTATTAGCACAATAAATTTATTAGCAGAATCTTAAATTATGTCTTATCAACAACAGCTTTTTATAATAGAAAGAGTACAATAAAAAAAATCAGATAATACTAAGAAAATAGTTTTTATAGTGCTTAAAAAATTGATGTCTATTTACTAAAAAATAAAAAATTAATATTTAATTTAAAATGATGAAATTTAATAAATTTAAAATATTTAAAATTTGTTATGTAAAATAAATTAGAAAAAAATTAGACTCCAATAATAAACACCATGAAATTTTTGGATTTTTTTTCTATTATAAAATAAAAAAATATTTTTAAAAATAAATTACACTAACATTAATGTTTAGAATCTGTGTTTTAATTTTTTATTTTGAGTTTTTATGAAGTTTTCAAAATCTTAGGCGAACTTATAAAAACTACTCAAAAGTTCGTTTAAGCTTAAGGTGACCTCTCTCATTATATTCATCTTTATTTTTTTATTTATAAAATAAAGATTTATTACACTATAACATATTAATGAGTACAATAAAATAATTACTTGTTAATATTGGTATATTAATATTCATTAACATGCTTATTGATTAAATCTTTTATATAGATTTAATAAATTCACATATAAGTGTATATTGATACATTAGTATTTGTTAAATTTAAAATAAAAAATATTTATTATATTATAAGAATATTAATGAGTACTCTAAAAAATATTAAAAAGTAATTATTTTATTATGTTCATTAATATTTTTTATAGTATAATAAATATTTTAATATAGTGTAAAATGAAAAATAGGGATAAACATAATGAAAAACTAATTGATAATACATGTAAAAATTTTATAGTATATATTAGTCAATAATACATAAAGAGAACGAATAAATTTTATTATAAATATTCAATAGAAATAGATGATTTTTTTTTTTTATAAAATGTACTATATAGTGTGTATTTATTAGGCTGCCTTTGTTTTCAACAACAAAATAGGATAAGACACTGAAAATAGGACAGGATAAGACACTGATGGATAGAGACACAAAATTTTGTGTTCTTGTAATTCTGCTTGGTGATAAACTAGAACAAATTATGAAAATCTAATTTATTCTCATTTTTTTCATTAAAAAAATTTGAGATGAAAAATATAATAATAAAAAATATAATAATAAAAAATTAACAAGAATAATAAAAAAAATAAAAAATAAGTTGTGTCTCTTGGACATAAAATTAACAAGGTATTTTGGCCATTATTTATCACACATAAACCGTGGTGAGCCACAAGGTTTTATGTGCAAACAAGTTTCTTCATAAACCGTGGTGACTCTCCACGGTTTATGCACGCCATCTCTCCTTAGTAAACCGTGGTGACCTACCACGGTTTACACTCTATATCTTTTGGCCATAATCCGCTAGGACCTGCCACGGTTTATGCACGTTTTGAAACCGTGGTAGGTTGCCACGGATTACATAGAAATGGCTTTTTGCACATGCAGGTAACAAGAATCAGTTTTGCACATTTGGGTAAACGTTTTCTCTATTCTATTTATTTAAGTAAATTGCCCTTAATTTTTTGTGTTAATGGATTTTTTTTTAAACAACTTACCTTTGAATCAAAAATCCCAATCCAACAGAAACCAGACAAAACCGAAATCAATCATCTACAAATGGTGGTCGGCAAAAAAGTCTTGCTATAGACACAAGCCCAACAAGAATAACATTCGTTTGTAGACTGTAGAACACATAAAAATATTCACACCCAAAAATTAAAAAAAAAAAAAACCAGTATATAAAAATATAGGTGGTGGTTGGCTGCAACATTCTAATTTTATTCATGCTTTTTATTTTAGAGATAATTCAATAGTATATACCAACATTATTAAATTATCAATATGAAATAAGTGATCCTCATACTTATATTAGTTATATTTCATTCCCAACCTACCATAGAAATCCTATTTAAACATGTAGCTTTATGCATAACTAATATTTTCAAAACATTTAACCCAAATAATTGCTCAGGAAATTAAACCTTTAATCAAAATCCCTCTATCATTTCCACAATCAACACCTTCGTTTCTGGTTAATACCCATCACTATTCTCAAGTAAGTTCACTGCAACCTTTCTGCTTTCTTTCTCATTTCTTCTATATACAGTTCTATGTTTCGATCCAACAAAATAAAAGGGTTCCACTCTGTCTTGTGAACTAATAACTCCTGCAATTCAGATTTGAAAATTTTCTAAGTGTTAACGTTGAAGCAAGCTGGAATATTCAACGAGCCTAAAAATATACAATTTATGCAGACATGAAAACAAAATTAGGGTCAGGCTAAACCAAAAAAAATGCCAGACCTATGCACAAGAGCAATGTACAAAATTTAAATATGTACAAAATTTTACGATTCTATCAAAAAAAAAAAAAAAACAAGAAAACAAAAAAAGCTAATGCACATCCATAATCTACATATGCATTCGTCTACTCTGCTGTTGCTTCATGAATCACCCAAAACTTCCAAAGGTTGGTGGAGCAGGCTAGAATTTTATGCTCAAGAGTGCTCTTGTATTGTTTACTCTTTATTGTATGAGTCCGCAAATTCTCTGATCATTCGCTTAATATGCTGCAAGTAGCAGAAAAGGTTGGGTGAGGAGCATGTAGAAAAATGTAACAAAACCATTAGTGAAAAATAAGTGACCAAGATACAGCCTTTGAAGAAGATTTAATTAATTACCTCCAGTTCCTCGTGGAGCACAAGGAATATTTTCTTCAATCTCTGGTGTCTCTGCAACTCAAATTAGGTCCAGAAATTTAGAAGTATATACCAAATACAATGATACAACATGAAGTAAATAAACCAGCAATTGTTCAGCAAAAATTGCACCAATTCAAACTAGACAACTAACAGAGTCAGTCAGTATCCATTGGTGACAATTCCTTATAAGGAAGCTAATTATGAATTTATGATAATAAAATCAACCAGCTTAAAAACATCTATAAGACTTGAATTAAGGATTTGGTCTCAGTGTCTTTTGTTTTAGAAATGTGTGAAGTAACAAGTAAAACAATAAAATTTCGTTTCACTACTTCTTTTCTTTTCTTTTTTTTTTTTTTTGGTTTTACAATTTCCTTTAGACTGCTGCAATCATGAAAACTAAAAATACTGAAAATGAAAACAAAAACCGCTCCTAAAAGAATAATGCCTCCCAGCACATGCAATATGAATAAAGACACTAGACTGTACATACTGCTACTAAGTTATGCTAGAAAAGTGCAGAAATTTTAAAACCTAAAGGGAAAAAGTGTTTAAAATGCTTTATATGTCTTACTCATACATTCTTTAGATGCTGTACGAGTGTTACTAAAGTTTATCCTCCAAAACAGACAAGGAAATGATTTCTCTGGCATTTGACCTCTATAAAATCATATTAATACTTCATGCCTGGTTGGAACCAAATAAAACATACCGTTCCACAACGTCGGTAGGATTCTCTCATCTGCCCCAAGATTTCATAATATCTGTCCATATCCCTACCTTTAGCATTTTCTAAATCCTTGCCCAGTTTCAAAAACTCATCCCTACAAATTATGGGCGAGATGTTAGACAGAATCAGACAAGTGATTGAAATAAACATCTAATACAAAGCAACAATAAAACACCGAATTGGAAGACTGTTTACCTGTAACTCTCCAGGATCTTGTTCAAGGAGCAGTAACTATCATATTTATCCCTATATTCCTGCACATATTCTTTATACCTAGTATTGCATAGAAAACATGTATCAGATACCTAAAGTCTAAGTGCTTGACTTAAAAAAGAACCCTACCAATAACATCAGAGACTGCAACAACAATAATAAGGCACAAAAATAACTGCTTACTGGGTGAAATTTCTTATCGGTCCCTTCAGTTCAGGCTCATCTTTTTCATACTTCGAATAAGAGCAACTATTTTCATCTGAAGATGATTCTCTCTTCTTTTGATCGCTGTTATTTATATCTACCAACAGTAAATCTTTTCCTCCATCAGCCATATCTTCCAACAAATTAGGTGTTCGCCTTTTATTTTCTTTGACAGTGTGCAAAACTGTTCCACGTTTATTGTCTTGCTGTTTAGATGCATTAACAGGTGCTCTTCTATTGCTTTCACTGCGACCTTCCAAGTCAATATCTTGGCTCGCCTTACTGCTCCTCTCTGCGAATTTTTGAGACCCAACTTCCACATGGTCAGATTTCAAATGTTGTGATTGAGATGGAATAACTCTAGAATGAGACCTTGTTGTATCTTCAAAATGATTGTCCGAGTTCTTTTTATTGGTGCTTTCCAGATTGGTGGGGAAACCAGAACTAACAAGGGCTGGGGACTGCTTTCCTGAGTCTAAAGATGCTTTTAATGAAGACCTTGCTTTAGAAATATCTGCATTCCTGACCTCTGAAGTGCTACCTTTGTTATCCACATGTTTAAACGAACCCTTTCGATCAAATTGCCTTGCAGCAGGGGCTTCATCAGGAGTGGACTCACGGAGTTCACCCAATTCCAAATCTGAATGCTCTCTCTGAAGAAGCGTACCTCTTCCATTAACTACAGGGGATTTATCAACACAAGTTCTGTTGTTTTCATTGGGTGATGTTATTAAGTGTTGCTGTGCATTTTTTCGTCCTTCCTTATACTTACCAACCATATTGCCTTGTTTTTGGTAATGTGAATCCATGGATGGTAATTGTTTACTTCCATCACTACCATCTCTGGAATTCCTGGGGACTTTTTTCTCAGTGGTGTGAATGACTTCATTTTGGGCATCTCTATGAGATTTTTCTTTTTGCATAGAAGAAGCTTCAGGCACATGAAAGTCCCTTCCCGGGTGTTTTTTGTTGTGCCTTACGCTTTCTGGTTTTTCCAATGCATTGGTTGGGTTTACTACAGAAGTGTGATCAAAGGTCCTTTGAACTGTATGGGGTAAATCTGAAGTAGGTTTTCCAGGAAACGCTTGATTGAATCCTTTTTGTAAACCAGTTGTGTTTCCTTGTCTATCAGCTCTATTAATTAATTGTGTTGTGCGGCCCTTAGAATTGCCTTCAGCAAATTCAGGAGGAGACAAATTGTGAGAACTCTCCAACATTTGCACATCCATGTCAGGAGAAAATGATCCTTGAGCCAAGTTTCCTGCTTTCAACCTCTTGGTCCGTTCAGATTTGTCATCAATGTTCTTCACATTAGAAGGCCTCTTCTTACCCATCGATAGCCTATCAGAGCTGTCAGACTGTTCATGCCTATAGCTATCCTTAACATCACTTTCCCTTTCATCAAACAAACTCCCAATATAATTTTGGCGCTCTTGGAGCTGTTGCAAATCAGGTGAAAAAGGTTTTGTATCATCTGCAAATCTGCCACTTGCATTAGAGATGGCACCAGTAGTTGGAGCAATTTCAGCTTCTTCTTCTTCAGGTAAGTCTTTTTCAATGTCAACTGCATCAGATTCATTACCATCCTGCTTCTCATGAAACTCATTCTGCATAGATCTTCCATCAGGAGATTTTACTGGACCGGGTAACGATATTCTTGGATCAGAGGTTTCTGGTTTGGGCCTTGACTCTTTTTCATCATCACTAGTCATAATATCTACATCCTCATCAGAACCGTCCTGGATGTCCTTACTGCTGGAAGATGCATCAGTATCACTGTCACTACTACTCCCACTCCCTGTTCCAGCAGGACTTCTACTTCTGCTCCTACTACGGCTTCCACTCTCACTTCCGCTGTCACTGCTGTCACTTTCACTGTCACTGTCAGTTGCACTCTCACTAGAGCTGCCTGCCTGCCCTTCACTATTATCAGCACCTCTTTTTTCATCACCAATATCAGGTGAAGTATGTTGAATGTCAACCTTTTCCAATGTGTTTAATTCTTCTTCCACTTTGGATTTTCCTTGCAACTGCTCCTCAAAATCGTCATTTGAGACTTTCTCTTCAAAGCCACCCTGTGGAGCTGATGTTGAATCATGAAATTCTTCACGTGCATGCATTTGGGGATTGTTATCATCAGGGGAGCTGTAAAATAAGATAATGCACCATAAATGCATGAAAGGAGTCTGTACAAGCAGAAAACTTACACCATTGGTATTCCAACGATATTGTCATGTAAAAGTGAAACTAACAGGTACCTTCCGCATTCATTCTGAGGCTTTTTTATGCTTTCCAAATCCACTCCCGGCTTCAAAATATACTTCCCTGGGAACTGGTATTTTGCAATCTGATGATCATGATTAAATGAAAAATTAGATCAAATATACATCATAAAGAATACCCTCAAGATTTCCAATGCTTACTTTTTTTATAATGGGCTCAATTTTCTTTACAGAATTCGGAAGCATGTCGCCAACAGCTTTCTCCAACGCCTATAAATCAAAAGAAAGGGGGGGGGGGGTTAAAAGGGTAAAATTAGTTTAACAAAAAGATAGATACTAGAAAGAGGCCAAGCAAGAAAAATATTATATTCGATATGTATCACAGACCTTCAAACTCATTCCTTTAGGTTTATCCATGAGAAGAGAAACCAACATGCCCTGCAAATCTGTTGGTTTAGATCCATTATTTCCCTTACCTCCTAATGAATTCCTCATAGCATTGTTTGCCTTGGTGGGGATTTCTTTCTCAGGAATTGCATTTGTATCTTGCTTACCCATCATTTGTGATGGTACAGCATCATCATTAACCTTAGAAGTATTTACTGCCCCGAGTGGAGAGGAAGCAGCAGCAAATGGATCAGGTGGAGATGGAAGAGGGGAAGGAATTTTGCTCTTAGAAGTAGTTGTTGACATAAATCCAGATTTAGGGTTATGGGTAGTTTTGGGGGGGCCTCCGACTGTACATACATTCAAAAGATTAAAGATATACAACATAAATAAACAAAAACTTGTAGGAAAGGTTCCAATACTACTTAGGTCAACTAAATTTTAATACCTTGAAGAGTTTCCACTTTCCTTTTCTTAAGAGCAGCCTCTTTCTTTTTATTGTAGTTCTTCCATGGTGTAGCTGGACAAGTTCAGTATAAATCTCTTCAGTTGGATGATTCAATGTATAAACCTTATTAAACTAAGGCTTTCGGTTAACATAATAGAGCAATGATACGCAGAAAAACATTCCCAATATCACAAAGAAATAAAATCTTCAAGATTTTCATCTCAATGACAATATATTTATATATATATATAGGCCATGTCTCTGGTGGCTTTGAAAATGGTGGCTATAGCCTATAGGTGACTAAGGGTTGACCATTAAATGAAGAAGTGACACTTGTCTTATGTCAAATTATAATTAACTTTTACTGTATACATGAAATGCTGCTTATCATTAATTCTGTGTTGGTAATTTAAAATTGTACTGTATAGACAAAAGTGAAATTTAAGAAAATAAAAAGTGTAAGTGTAATTTTTAATGTCCATTTCTTTAAATAAAAATAAGTTGTTCTCTTTCGTTTTTTACTCTTGGCTGGAATGAAGCCCCAAAAAAAAAATCCCCTTCTCTAACTAAAGCAAGAAATCAGAGAACCATAGAATCAAAGAAAGGGAGCAGGGGTGATATCTTCTTATTCTCCTTTTTTATGGAGTCAAGTCGCTAGAGACCACCATCCTTCCAACGTCGAGGTAGTGGGTGATGTTTTCTTCTCCCTGGACCTCCAGGGTAGTGAAAGTGACGGCAAATCTGGGAACCTGCTCCTCAACTCAGTTGCCAAGTCTAAACTCAATGGCCCGACCGAAATTCGACGGGAACGCATCTCAATACCAACAAAGAGGGTCTTCCACGCCTTCGTCGTAAGTTCTCCACCACCCTAAAGCGGGATCAAACCCTAATTGTTTTTCCAAATATTACACATTCAATCTTTCGAGAAGAAGAAATCTGTGGTTTTTATTTTCTTCTTTTATTATTTTATTCTTTCTTTTATGGAAGTAATTAAACAAGGGAAGAAAATTACTGCACCTTGTTAAGAAAATTACCGCACCATGTTAAAGTTCTTGGAAATTAATTAACGGGATCAACTGGGTAATTTTCTTCCACGTGTCAATGTATGATATAGGTGGGTCATATGTAGCCAGCTTAGCCACTAAACATTAAGAGCCACCATAGACGGCACCATATATATATAAGGAAAGTTAATACATAAAGTATATGAAGTCAAAGAAAGTTACCCTCCACAGCAGCTAATTGCTTAATCTGGCACTTCAAAGATGGGTTTCCAGGCTCTAAGACAATGGCTCTGTTGTAGAGAACATATATAAATCAACTTTCAACTTGCCAAAAATAAATAAATAAACTGCAAGAGATATCCAAAGATCAAATGCTTGTACTAAAAAGTGATGACGTAATATCTCTGAGCATAACATCATCAATGGTTCATTTACGTCATTAAATGAGAAAAATTGTTATCTGCATGTTGCTGCCATTGTTTATTGTATCAAAATATTGTATAAAATTAACAAACTCCTTTCACTGTTCATGACACTGCCATCTAAGTACAAGTAATCTGACACACATGTTTGTCTGGTTAAACAATGTGACAGTCCATCAATATTGTACAAAATTCACAACTCCTTTGTTAAACAATGTGATCTAAAGAATTCACCACAAGACATTGAGGCTAAGCTTCACTTGTACTACCTTGGTAAGTGCTTGTAATTCATGCATTCTCAATTGCTTGTGTGCGCATACAATAATTAGCATTCATACACATTCAAAATTTTGAAATTTGCATAAAACTTTCCATGAACTGTTCAAAAAAATAAGACAAACATTTAACAGATGGTGAAAACTCAGGTGCAGTCGATTTCATGTGAAGTTGATAACTGAGAGTCGTTAGATAATTTGACTGATTTGACTAAATTTTCATCTAACGACTCTCAACTATCAACTTCACGTGAAGTTGACTTCACCTGAGTTTCTACCTTCAGTTTTTTTCTGTTATTAATGCCTGGCTCATCCATACTGCAAGCAGCAACAAATTTTAAAGGAAATAGAGAAAAAGATTGTAAGATAATAACAAAGGCAAAGCAAAAGACAAAAACAAGGGTTACGTAGACGAAGAGTGCATCATATGGATGTATAATGATAAGTAAGGTATATCATCAATAACAGTTACATACTTCCGTTGCTTTGACTTCTTGTCGGCTTCGACTGACCGCATTTTGAGATGATTTTTAGTCGACTCATCCAGGATTCGCTGCACGTTCAGCTTGCGCCATGCAGAGCCAGATTCAACAAATAAACCATTTCCATCTTCACCACTCTGCCGCTCCTCATAAATATCACAAAGGTCACCAAATTCCCTTGACCATGTAAACCTGAATTCCTTTCCACCAACATCAATAATCTGGTACAAAAACAACCACATTCCTTTTAAGCTACAGATCCAAAATTGATTCAATGTCCCCCCCCCCCCCCCCTCTATAAACCAAGACAAAAAACTGTACCCTATAAACCAAACCAAACAAACTTCGGATGCACAATTAACCTTTTTGAATGAACTAAAAAAACATTTAGAACTCCACAGTTTAGTAATTATCATCACAATTGTATCGACTTAAGCACAATATTCAAAATATAAAGTCCCTTAGTTCCTAGTAACATAACTCAGTACATGATACAGTGCTAGTCAAAACGAATTTTTCAACACCATCAACAAAAAAATTTAAACAATGTAAAAGAATAAATAAATAATAATAAATTAGGAAAAGACTAGTCCCAATTCCCAAAGAACAAGGTAGCATTTCAACTAACAACATAAACCAATATTCTTTTTTTCAAAAACCCTGAAACAATCCTCAATTTCTATTCAGTTAAGAAACTTACATTCCCGTTGGGATTGTGAGGATTGGGGTCGAATTTCATACGCGCCCTACCACCTTGTGCCTCTACGCGCCTGATCTCGTCGACGAGGTCAGGCGCAAGTCTTATGATCATCGAGAACGCCAGCGCGTCGCTTCCCGCCACCAGATTAAAGGTCTCCTCCACCGCCGGCGGAGTCTTGGAGGCGGTTGCGGCGGCGGGTTTGCGGGCGGAGCCGCCTCCGAGGGAGAGTCTGCCGGCGCCACCACCAGGGCCAGAGGGACGCGGGGGTGGAGGGAAGGATGAGTGGGGCCGCTTGTTGTGGGCGGCGGAGCGGCCCAGCTTGGAAGAGAGTCCGCCGTACATGGTTTGACAGTTGGGATCGTCGTCCTTCCTGGAAGGTAATGGAAGGAAAGCTAACGAGTCTATGACCTCGATGCGCCGAGACAACCTAAACCATTATGAGAATTTCTTTCTCTATATTTACTTTTTGGTCCCCTTTGACGTTCGAATAATTGCAATTATGCCCTGATCAGTTTTTTTATCTTTCTGTTTGGATTTGGCTTTTGCCAGCTGTAGCAATTTATCTCAATCTACACAAAATTAAAGAAAAAAGGAGGATATGTACTTGTTACTAGTACTCGGCTGGTTAATGCAAAGTTCTAGAAACTTCGAGCAAAATTATTAACTCAGGAATATCATGGAGAACCACGATAGCTCTTCTAGGGTTTATACCTAAGTCCTTGATCTTGTTCAATGTAGTACTAAAAAAGTTAAGGCACGAAATGTCAATCTCAACCGGGTCGGTATGAAAATCCTTGCTGATAATATAGGGGAGAAAGTCACGGAACTAAAGTTATCTTATAAAGAGTCTCTCTTAGTTACACCAAGTTTGATGGACAAAGATAATAACTTTTCAAATGAAACTATCAATGAGGAAGAATCAAATCCAGAAGATCGGTGGTACAAAGAAGGTGAGGACATATTGAAGAAAGAGAAACCTTTTGATCCTTGTCCAAAAATCAAAGTATCGAAAGAAAAATTTGATGAATAATGCAAGCTTTCGCATGCTGCTCTCATTGTCAAAGTCTTTGAGAAAAAAAATCCATTTAGGAGTTATGGAGCAACGTCTGAATAGATACCTGACAAATAAAGGTAAGATTAGTATTATTAATATGAATCATGATTATTTCTTGGTTCATTTTGCTGAAGAAGAAGACTATTCTCATGCCCTTCTTAGAGGACCATGGATGGTGGCAGGACATTATTTGACAGTATAAAGATGGAGACCGTTTTTCTTATCCTCAAAGCAATAAGTGAAAAAGATTGTGATGTGGATTCGTATCCCAAATTTGCCTATTGAGCTATACAATCACCACTTCCTATGAAGAGTCGGCTCGACCATCAAAACTATGCTAAAAGTTGATAGAACCACATCTATTCACTCGAGAGGATGTTTTGCTAGAATTTGTGTGGAAATTGACTTATCAAGAAAGCTGGTGCCGAGAATATTAGTACTTGATAATACGCTTAACATTGAATACGAGGGTCTCTACCTCATTTGCTTCAATTGCGGGGTCTATGATCATCGATTAGAGTTATACGGGGAAACATCGGCGGCCGGGGAGGATCACAGGGCGGAGGTGGCGCAAGAAAAACAGGTGGTGTCCGAAGGAGATTTGGAAGTTGCTAATCATGGGAAACGAGAGAAGATCACGGATAAAATGATTATGGATGATAAATCGAGTAATAATCAACATTCCTCAAAATTTAGGCCTTGGATGATGATCCAAAAATTCCATAGAAGGAAGCCAAAAAAGTCGCAACATGCTAAGAGACAATTTAATCAAATCAAGGATCTTGGTACAAGTAAGAAAGAATCTCATAGTAACAGTAATCAAATCATGGATAAAAGGTTAAGGTTTAATGTGTTATACAATGATAAGGATGAGAAAATCTTGGAGGATATTAATGCATTCATTAATGAGCAAAACAGCCCCATACCTATTAGGCTAGTTATGAAATCGATGATGAATGAAAGGGGGCCAATAGACCCGGTCCAAGTTGAAAAGCCGGCAGTAGATAAAGCCAATGGGACAACATTACAAGAGCAGAAGCAGGTGCTAAAACTAAGCGCAGGAAAAAATTCTCAAGTTCAGAAGAAAAGGCCTCTCTTTTAATTTTGGGCCTCAAAAAACTGGGAAACCAACTATGCCCAAACTAGGGGTGTGCATGGCCCCGCCTGGTCTAAAGACTCAGTCCGGCTCCGAATACTTTAGGGACTAATTTGGTGTGATTTCACCGGGTTTAGGGTCGGGTAAGGATCTCAAAAATAGACTCGGTCATTATTTTTGTCAAGTTCGGACCATGCTTCGGGTCACCAGAACTCGGCCCGGTGGCCTAGTCATCATACGCAATTAATATTTTGTGTTATTAGTGATGGATGATAGGTATTCTTATATGGAATTTAAGTATTGTAAACCTTAATATTTTGTGTTATTAGTTATTATAAGACTATAAGTTAATGTTTTATATTTAAAATGTATAAGATTTTAGACTAATGCATAATATTGTGTTATTTGTATTGATTTAAATATTTGGTGTTATTAGACAATATTAGTATTGATTATGGTTATACTTTAATTTTAGAGAAGAGTTAGTTCTTGTTATATTTTTCTAAGTGAATTTTACCATGTCAAATAATGGTTGGAGTCTTGAAAATTTGGATATTTTCACATGCTTGCTTATAAGAAGGTATCAAGGTAATTTAATGTTAACGGCTTGGTTTTCACCTGGTTTTTATCCGGTATAATTGTGGCCCGAAAGTGTATAGGTTTCATCGAATCTAGGGCCGGGTTCGGGTCTAACAAATAGACCTGGTATATATTTCGGACCGGAGTTGGGTCACATCAAATCCGATTTCACCCGACCAATGCACACCCCTAGTCCAAACTAAAGGAGACTGATAAAAAAGGCATTAATATTGGGATGTCTCAGAAAGGCTTTGCTAAGGTTTCGTCACAAAAATACGATCTGATGCAAAGAAGCACAAAAAAAGTTAAATCTCGAAAAGCTTTATATCTAAACAATAATGGTGATAGTATGGAGGAGATTAATGAGAACCATGCAAAAAAAACCGTGGTGCAGACCATGTCGTATAAAGATTTTCTACTCTCTTTTCCAAAGTATCCAGTAGAGAACATGTCGAACCACTCTAATGAGGTGGATGAGGACACACCAAATCCTGAAGATATGTGGTATAAGAATGATGACGGTCGATTGGATAGGGAAGAATACTTTGATCCATGCCCGACCATTCCAATGTCAAAAGAAGAATTTGATGAGTGGTGTAAACCTTGGAAATCGCGCTCCTTGTTAAGGTTATCAGCAAAAGAGTGCATATGGGATTTATGGAGCACCGAGACTGGACTAAGAAAGGTAAGATTAACGTTATCAATATGGATCGTGATTATTTTCTTGTTTATTTTTCAGATGAGGAGAACTACTTGCACGCTCTCATGGAAGAGCCATGGATGATTGAAGAGCATTACCTTATTATTCAACGATGGAGACCATTTTTTCTATCATCAGAAAATGGGGTGAAAAAAATTGTAGTGCGAATACACATTCCTAATCTGCCTATTAAATTATACAATCATCACTTCCTCTAGAGGGTAGGATCTGCCATTGGGACAATGTTAAAGATTGAAAAGGCTACTTCTGTTCAATTACTGCAAAGATTTGCGAGAATTTGTGTAGAGATAGATTTGTCCAGAAAGCTTATCGATAGAATCTCGGTTCTTGAAAGCATCCTTAAGATAGGGTATGAAGGACTTCATTTTAATATGTTTATTGTGTGGTAAATATGGGCACAGAGCAGATGGTTGTGTGGAGACCGTGAACTGTAACAAGGATCAGCCAGAATTTGCCACCGGTGAAGCTACGGTCATGATGGAGGTAAATCAAAAATCTGGGAGCAATCAAGGACATCAAGCCAATAATGAAAACCAAGGCAATCAATAAAAGATAATTGAGAATCAGAATCCTTCTAATTTTGATCCTTGGATAATGGTTAGGAGACCTATCCAAAAAAAGTAAGAGAAATTCACGATGGGAGAAAAAATGTCATGCATGATACGGGATCTCAATCAATTAGGAAGGAGGTTAATGCGAATCATAATATAAGTAAATAAGGCGAGTCCAGATTTATTATTTCGAGTGATGATACCAGTAATCATGAAGCGGAGAACCATAGGAGTAAGGAAACTAATTTGAAGATTCCCATGCAAAATGGATCAAATGGTAGCCAAGCCCATGAACCTTTGAAGCAAGCTCACAAAGTCCATAAAAAGATCTTAAAACCAGGTGCGGGTAAGAATTTACAAGGAAGCAAACAAAATATACCCATTAGAATTGGGCCAATAATGCCCAAGAAAGGCTTCAAAGTCAAGGCCATGAATCTAGAGAAGCCCATTATCATTACTGACCCGAAACCTTCATCTTCGAAGACTATGGTATCTTTCTCAAGAGATCTAAATGTGCAATCCATGGAGTTGGAGATGCTAGATAGAATGAAAGAAATGCAAAGACAAGAGTGGGAGATGTTTTAAGTTTCGAAGAGAGAGAATGCCCTTTTTGAAGAACATATTTGCCATGATTCCTTTAAAACTCCAAACCTTGAAAGGTTGCTTTTATTGTTAGGGTTCTGAGTAAAAGAGTCAGCCTAAAATTCATGGAGCTACGACTGAAAAGAGATTGGATGAAAAAAGGTAAGATAAATATTATCGATATGGACCATGACTATTTTCTTATTCATTTTTCATATCAAGAGGACTATGAATGATTGCAGGACACTATCTGATTGTGCAAAGATGGAGGCATTTCTTTCTTGAATTAGAGAAGAAAGTAAACAAAATTGCTGCCTGAATCTGTATACTAAATCTACCTATTGAGTTATACAATTCTAAATTCTTATGAGTGGTTTCATGACATAGTATCAAGACTTTGATACAGGGCTCTGATACCATTTTATGAAACCACTTCATGACATTATGGAGGGTGAATTCTGCTACTAAATTTATGTTAGAATTGATTGAATAACATCTATCTATTCTCGGGGTAGATTTGCCAGAATTTGAGTAGAAATTGACCTATTAAAGAAACTTGTCCCTAGGATATCTATTCTTGGGAGCATTCTGAATATCGAGTATGAAGGTCTTCATTTGATCCGTTTTAGTTGCGAAAAATATGGGCACATGTCAGACTTATGCACGGAGATGTCGGATGCTACTGGAAATCACTGTAATAGAAAACTTGCCAGGGAAGGTAGATAAGATACTCAGATTGTATGACATTTCATTGAGGGGGCTTATGCCAATATTAAAGAAAATTAAGGAGATTACCATAAATAATAAAATAATCAAGACTCATCCCCGAATTTTGGACTTTAGATGATGGTGAAAAGGCAAACCAAAAGGAGGAATGATAGGGGAGGAACAAATATTAAGGCATCGTCTAACAAGAAAGAAATCCATGCTAATGTGGAAAGAAAGAGCCATGATTTAGATCAAATTTTAGAAGGATGATCTCGCTTTAATATCCTCTAGGAGAAAAAAATGTGGAAGGTACATAGGAGAAGGGAGATAAGTTGCATGTATTAAATGACCTAAGCAAAATCATGCAAGATGGGACTATGAATAATAGCCCACAAGAGATTCAGGAGAAGCCCATCTACAACTAGAGAGTCCTGAGAATTTAGCTTGAAAAAAATTCACAAGAAAATAAGAAGATAGTCCATTTGAAGTTTGGCCTTAATGTACAAGGAAAAATCAACAAACAAAAAAATGAATAGATCATGAAAAAAATTACCAAAATTTACTAAAGAGAGCTCTACTAGAATTTTTATTCAAGAGGAAGATATGAAAAAAATATAGTATCAAGAAATACACGAAAGGCCCTTCAACCCGTGTCCAATGATCCTGATACCCCGATAGGAATTTGAAAAATAGTGCAAATCTTGAAAAGTTACTCTTATTGTTAGGTTTCTAGGTAAAAGAGCCAGTTTAAGATTCATGGAGCAATGCTAAGAAGAGATTGGGTGAAAAAAGGTAAGATAAATATTATCCACATGGACCGTGACTATTTTCTTGTTCATTTTTCATATCAGGAGGACCCTGAATGATTGCATGATACTATTTGATTGTGCAAAGATGAAGGCCTTTCTTTCTTAAATCAGATAAGAAAGTAAAAGAAAATTTTTGCTAGGATCCGTATACTAAATCTACCTATCGAGCTATACAATCCTAAATTCTTATGACTAGTTTCATGACATTATGGAGGGTGCATTCTACTATTATATCTATGCTGAAAATTGATCAAACAACATCTATCCATTCTTGGGGTAGATTCGACAGAATTTGAGTGGTAATTGACCTATCAAAACAACTTGTCCCTAGGATATCTATTCTCTGGAGCACCCTGAATATCGAGTATGAAAGTCACAGTTCAGGTCTGACTATTTTAGCTGCGAAAAATATGGGCACAAGTCAGACTTATGCACAGGGATGTTGGATGCCACCAAAAACCACCATAATAGGAAACTTGCCACAGATGGTAAAGGAGATACGTAGATTGAAGGATATTCCATTGAGGGGGCACACTCCAATAATAAAGGAAATTAAGGAGATTATCATAAACTACAACATAATCAAGATCCTCCCATCGTCTAACAAGAAAGAAATCCATGCTAATGTGAAAAGAAATAACTATGATTCAGATTACATCTTAGAAGGAGGATCTCGCTTTAATATCCTCTAGGAGAAAACAATGTGGAGGGTACGTGAGATAAGGGAGATACGTTGCATGTGTCAAATGATCTAAGCCAAACCATGCAAGATGGGCCTATGAATAATAGCCCACAAGAGATTCCAGAGAAGTCCATCTTCAAATAGATAGTCATAAGAATTTGGGTTGGAAAAAATCCACAAAGAAATAAAAAAGTATCCCATTTGAAGCTTGATCTTAATGTACAAGAGAAAATCAATAAACAAAAAAAATAAACAGATCATGGAACCTCAACCATGACTATGAAGCAGAATCCGATCCCAAAACTAAGTAAACCCGTGAAGGAAAAGAAGGTTGATAAGGGCGCGGAGATTGTGGTGATGGAGATGATGAGGGAGATGCAGTATCAACAATATGAGACTTTTAAAATCTCAAACCCAGGAACGACAGCAACTACCCTGCGTTGATGCTACTGAGGGCCGTTTTAATCTCGTTCATATACCTTATTCTAGTTTTGACACCAGAGAAACGAACAAGAGAGCAAAAGCACCCCCAGGTAAGCCGCCGAATGATGGAAAGGTTAGCAATGGTGAGGATGATGTGGGAGCAGGCCATGTTCGTTTTGAACAAGTTTTTGGATCGTCTGAGACCTTAATTGATTGTGTTGCAGTTTGGATTTTATATTCACACTCTTTTCTATGTTTCTTAATGAATTTAATCTCTTTGAATTGTCGTGGAACTGGAGGAAGAAGGTTCCCTGTCCTCATTAGGGATTTGAAAAAAAAAAGTATGATATTGGGATGCTCATCCTTCTTGAAACACATATCAGTGGCGATAGAGGAAGAGAAATCTGGAACAAATTAAGTTTTGACAGCAGCTATTATGAAGAAGCTAGAGGCCACTCAGGGGGCATCTGGTGCATATGGTATTCGAGTATCTGGGAATTTGCGATAATTAGTTATAATTTTCAATTTGTTCATCTTAAAGTTGCTATTAAAAACTCAGGTACTAGTTTCATCACCACTGACTATGGAAGCCCTCAGAAGATTAATAATAATCTTTGGGACAACCTCAGGGCTCTTAGTGCGGGTATGAACTCTCCGTGGTGTGTGCTCGGAGATTTTAATTCTATCCTACATGGCTTTGAAAGAAGGGGTGGTAGCATGAGTCAGAATAGATGTGTCTGTAATGAGTTTTAGTTCTATGTCTCTGATTGTGGCTTTATTGATATGGCATATTTTGGATGGTCTTTTACTTGGAAGGGAGGCAGCCTTGTGGAAAGGTTAGACAAAGTTTTGAGTAATTTGGATTGAAAATATCATTCCCTAAGGCTATAGTCAGTCATTTGTCTATGATGAAATCTGATCACTCACCCTCATACCTTCAACTTCGTCCTAATCACCCTCCCAATCAAAGAAGACGTCCTTTCAGATTTATAGTTGTGTGGCTCACACACCCTGATTTTGGTAATTTTGTTAGTAATAATTGGAAGATGGTCAACTTGTGGTCTAACTACGTAAATGACTTTACTGATTCTCTCAAACACCGGCATTATGCAGTCTTTGGAAATGTTATGAGAAGGAAAATTAGAATCTTGAGAAGACTCTAAGGTATTGCACTGTCTTTGAATAATAATAGAAATCCTTTTTTAGAAGATCTTTAAATTTGACTATGGAAATATTATGAAGATATCTTAATGCAAGAAGAGCACATTTAGTACCAAAAATCGCAGTGTAAAAAAATTAAATTCGGGGATCAGAATACTAAATACTTTCATGGAATGACTATGGCTAGAAGGAGAAATAAAATCTTGTCACTCCAAGACGATGCTGGGAATTGGGCCTCGGATACTAACCAATTGGAAACTATTGCTAATTCCTTCTTTTATAATTTATATCATGATGAGCTGCCTGATGTTCCTTATGTTATTAATCAAGTGTTTCCTCCTTTAAACTTTGATGAGCTTAATTTTATTGGAGGGAATGTGACTCTTGTCGAAGTAAAATAATTTCTCTTTAGCATGGGTGGGCTTAAAGCCCCGGGAAGGGATGGAATCCATGCCATCTTTTATTACCAATGGGAAAAAGCCAGGCCTGTTTTGTGTAGCCTGGTGGAGAAGATTGAAAAAATTAATGAATATCTAATAACTTTGATTCCCAAGGTTGATTCTATTACTAATCTTAGGCAAATGCGCCCTATCAATTTATGTATTGTCTCATACAAAGTGGTCACAAAAATTCTGGCTAGGAGATTAAGAAGGGTTGTGGAGAAACTTATTGCTCCCACTCGGTGTAGCTTTATTCTTGGAAGACATATGTCTGACAACATTATTATAACTCAAAAAGTTATTCATTCTATGAGGAGTAAGAAAGGTGAGAAGGAGTGGATGGCTATAAAGATTGATTTGAAAAAAGTCTATGATAGACTTAAGTGGAGCTTCATAAAAGATACCTTATAGGATATAGGACTTCCTTCCCACTTTACGGATATGATCCTTTACGCTATTTCCACTGCAAAGATGCGTATTCTTTGGAACAGATAAGCCTTAAAAGAATTCAGACCCTCTAGAGGCATTTAACAAAGGGACCCCATCTTTTCCTATATTTTGTGTTATGCATGGAGCATCTCTCTCGTCTTATTGGGGCTACAGCGGAGTACAAGTTCTAGAAACCAATTAAATTACAGAAGGATGGTCCCTCCTTTTCCACGTCTGCTTTGTAGATGATCCTCTTTTCTGAAGCCAACATGGAACAAGTGGAGATTATCAACAAATTTTTGGAAGCCTTTTGTCAAAGCTCTAGAGAAATGGTTAATAATGAAAAGACTCGGATCTACTTTTCTACCAATATGGGAAACAATGTGCGAATCGAAGATTAGTCTCTAAGGATACTTACAGTGACATTATCAATAGTATAATTTCTAGACTGAATGGATGGAAGGCCTTTTCCCTGTCTCTAACAGGAAGGTAAACTCTGGAGAAATCTATCCTTTCTTTTATACCTAGTTATTCTATGCAAATTAGTTTTCTTCTAGTATCTACTTGTAACTTTATTGACAAAAAAATACAGGGACTTCCTTTAGGGAGAAAAGGAACAATAAAAAAATCACCTCATTAATTGGAGAAAAATTGGAAATATCAAACCATCAGGAGGTCTAGGCATTCGACATCCTAAAGATATTAATCATGCTTTTATGATAAAAGTGAGTTGGAGACTTATCGAGAAAAAAGATTCTTTATGGGGCTAAGGTTTTTCGAGCTAAATACAGATGTGAGAACGATATCCTACCACATATGATTCAAAGAAGAAAGGATTTAAATTTGTAGAAGGGTATCTGCTCTGCTTGGAAGGATGTGGATAGAAACTCTATTTAGCATATCGATGATGAGTCTAATATCAAGTTCTGGAACCACCAGCGGGTGCCAAATAAGGGTCGGCTTGAGCAAGCTGCTAACCAGGTAATCATATTTGTGAAAAAGATTTGCTTCTAACTGATTTTTTGTTAGTTTTAGGGGATTAGGACAAGGAGAAATTGATGGAGAAGCTCCCTAAAGAGATAGTTAAGAAAATTTTAGCTTTATCCCTCTTCGCCTTGGAAGGAAGCTGACAATTTAATCTAAGCTCGATCATCAGACAGATCCTTCATCCTCAAATTAGCATATAAAGCAATCCACAAACCCCAGAAAACAAGTTTTCAAATTTGGCTGGAGATGGAAAGGTCCAAAAAGAATTCGATCCTTTATTTGGCTCATAACACTTGAAGCCATCCTCACAAATGCATAAAGGAGAAGAAGACACTTATCAAACGATCCTTACTATCCCAGATGCAAAGAAAAGGAGGAAAATGTGATCCATGTTCTTAAAAACTGCCAATTTGCCAAGATGGTATGGAATCATCTTCCTCAACAAGATTATGTTAAGAACTTTTTTTAACAGTGACCTTAATGAATAGTTGTGTGACAATCTTCCTGGAAAAATAATTTGGCCATGCATTTTTGGAGTGTGATATCATCACTTTGGTTTTGTAGAAACAATCTCATTTTTTAAGGGAATTTTACTCATTCAAGTGTAGTTGTGAAATCCATCAAAATTCGAAGTGGCGAAATAGTAAAGATGATGAATAAAATGGCAATGTAGGGAAACTAGAACTTGGAGTATGAGCGCCTAATTGCCTAGGTTCCCCCTCTCGAACATTACACCAAGCTTAATGTGGATGGAAGCAATTTCAAGGACGTTAATGGAGTAGCTTGTGGTGGTATTCACCGAAATTACCTTGGCAGACTCATTAAGAGCTTCTCATGTAATCTGGAAAGTTGCACCATAATACATGTTGAGCTTTGGGGTATTATCAAGGGCCTCCAAATAGTTGTGGCAAACGGATACCAAAAGCGCTAATTATCGAGATAGACTCAGCTATGGCTATTTGTTTCAGTAAGGAAGAAGCCCCTTTTTCCCACCCATGTGAAACCCTCTTGGATGATATCAAAATTCTAGCAAGCCGCATGGAACACACATAATGGGTGCACACCCTTTGGGAAGCCAACTTCACAACTAACACTTTGGCAGAGAAAGGCCAAGATTTACCTCTTGAAATCCACATATTTGATGCGCCAACCCCTGAAATATTGCCTATTCTTAAAGAGAACTGTCCTAGAATGCTTAGAAAAATAGGCAATAGCTAACTTTACTGTTTCTATTGTCAATTTTGTTTTCTTGTTTTTTCTATGGGGTCCTTGACCCCCTCCCCCACCAAAAAAAAAATACAAAATGAGAAGAATATGAGATTTTTTTATAGATGAAATGATGATCAAAATAAAAGAAAAAATATAGTTTATTTTTAGGTTTAATTATTTTGTTGGTCCTTATGTTTTTATTACGTTTGTAATTAAGTTCCTATACTTTTTTTAATTAGGTTCCTACACTGTTTTTGATTTTGTAATTACATTCTTTTCGTCTCAAAGATATTAAAATTAACGGAATATTTTTCTCAAAAAAATATTTGGTCAAAATATTAGTTAGGTTCTTAATTGTAGGTACCTTCAATTTGTGGATAAATATTTCGTTAACTCCAACATTTTTTGCACTAATAAAAACCTAATTACAAAATTAAAAGTTATATAAAGACCCAACTAAAAGGAAAAAAATATAGAAATTGTTCATATCCTAATCCAAAAAGGGAGCCGGACCCAAAATGAATAGAGGCTAGTCCATAAGGAATCCATATCCACCACACTTGTGCCTGATCTGTATGACTAGAAGATCTTAGCTGCAACCAATATCGACTAAAACCCCATAGTGGTCCTCGAGATTGACGCCGTGCACCAAAATTACCCCTGAGATTCAAATTTCACCAATTACGTCCCTGAAATTGTGAAAATTGCACCATAGTAATCCCTGACCCGTTTTCCGTTAACGGCGTGATGACATGGCTTGATGACGTGGATCTTTGGTGACACATGTCACACTATGGTTTGGCCACGTGTAACGGTATGCTGACGTGTCGGTCAATGACACGTGGCATGTTGACGTGGATGAGTATGCCACGTGTCACAGTGCTATTTTGCCACGTGTCAGATTATGCCACGTGTAGTAATGCTATTTGTCCGCGTGTCATCTACTATGTCATCGTTATATGTGCATCAAATTGGTCCCTTACTTTGCATCAAATGACTCATTTTAGTCCCTGAAATTGAATGTTGTGCACCAAATTAGTCCCTTCATCAGTTTTTTTCTAATCTTTTTTATAAATTTAAACTTCTCGTTATATATTTGAATACACTAATTTTAATTATATTTTTTATTATACATATTTTATAATAAATTTTTTAATTAATAGTGTTAACTTATATCATTAGAGTACATATTAACTAAAACCAAAACTTTATTATTACATCTTGTGTTTATTTGTATCTGTTTTAATGCTGTTCAAATCATGGTTACAATAAGTACTTATATTGATTAATAGTGTAATATATGAAAAAGCCGACTAACTAAATTATAAATAAAATGAATTATTATAATCGACAGTATAAATCTATCTTATTAATTTAGTGAAAAGTTAATTATATGAAAAATCGGACATTCTTAATAAATATTTTAGGAATACTTGATAAGACACTTATTAACTAATATAAATTCGTTATTAATTAATATAAAAACTAATATAAATTCGTTATTAATTAATATAAATTCGTTATTCCCATCCATTTTAAGAATGTCCTATTTTTCATATAATTAACTTTTCACTAAATTAATAAGATAGATTTATACTGTCGATTATAATAATTCATTTTATCTATAATTTAGTTAGGCGGCTTTTTCATATATTACACTATTAATCAATATAAGTACTTATTGTAATCATGATTTGAACAGAATTAAAACAGATAGAAATAAACACAAGAGGTAATAATAAAGTTTTGGTTTTAGTTAACATGTACTCTAATGATATAAGTTAACACTATTAATTAAAAAATTTATTATAAAATATGTATAATAAAAAATATAATTAAAATTAGTGTATTCAAATATATAATGAGAAGTTTAAATTTATAAAAAAAAATTAGAAAAAAACTGATGAAGGGACTAATTTGGTGCACGACATTCAATTTCAGGGACTAAAATGAGTCATTTGATGCAAAGTAAAGGACCAATTTGATGCACATGTAACGATGACATAGTAGATGACACGTGGACAAATAACATTACAACACGTGGCATAATCTGACACGTGGCAAAATAACACTGTGACACGTGGCATACTCATCCACGTCAACATGTCACGTGTCATTGACCGACACGTCAGCATACCGTTACACGTGGCCAAATCATAGGGTGACACGTGTCACCAAAGGTCCACGTTATCAAGCCACGTCATCGCGCCGTTAACGGAAAATGGGTCAGGGACTACTATGGTGCAATTTTCACAATTTCAGGGACGTAATTGGTGAAATTTGAATCTCAAGGGCAATTTTGGTGCACGGCGTCAATCTCGAGGACCACTATGGGGTTTTAGTCAACCAATATCCATTCCTACAAGTTAGTCCACTAATTTAAATAGAAGATCTCAACAAATCCCTAAAATAAAATGGTCAACTGTCTCTCATTATAAGTGGATAAATTATAAAAAGATAACAAAGCTACCATTTCTACTGTTACACAAGGTATTTCTCGACCATAATTCATAAAATCTGCTTAAAATCCTTACTAAGTTAAGCATCAGAGTCTCTTACAGGTTACAAGTACTACCCCATCCCCACTCAAAGACTTAGAATGGTTGCATCTCAGTTGGAAAAGACGTCAAAGCTTTTGAGAAGTCTGGACCTCATAATTAGGTCTAAATCCCATCAATTTCAGATAACTCTCAAAACAGGAACCTAATTACAAAATTATAAAAACTAACAGAATAATTAACCCATTATTTTTCTATATTTTCAATAAAATAGGGAAGAAAATATTTGTATATATTTATGTATATAATTCGACTTATTGTTTAATAATGCATAAGAGATAAGAAGGTCAAAACTCACATGCAACTATTTTTGTGTAAAGTTAATAACTGAGAATTATTAAATAATTTCACATATTTGACTAAAATATTATTTAAAAATTCTTAACTATCAATTTCATACAAAAAAATCATAAGTATATAAATTTCTACTGCATAAAAAAATATTATTCCCTAATTCTCTAAGTAATTTTCTCTTTGAGATAATGTTAATATAAAGTGTGTATAAATAAGAATTAATTTTCAAATGTTGTTTATCCAATATTATTCATCTAAATTCTTACTTTATTAGTATCTTATCATAATCAAATAGCAGTTCTAAAAGGTTGCATGCATTAGTATGTTTAAAAGGCAGCGTTTAGTTATTGTTCATGTCTTAGAGACTTAGACACACATTTTTTATTTAGTTTGGTGAAACTCAAATATTTAATTGACATAAGAATATATAAAACGAACACAAATACAGTAAGTCATCCAGCCCAGTAAGTTGCAGTCTCGCAGTGTCGTCCAGCTCTCGCGACCTAGTAAGTTACAGTGTCGTCGTTGTCCACCTCTCGCGATGCAACAACAACTCCATCGCCTGCTCGCCTTCCTCTGTTTTGAAACCGCCATCGCCTTCCTCCATTCACAGCCACCATTGCCTTTTTTTTGTCCTTCTGCCACTGTCTCCCGCATCTCTCATTCTCTTTTGATTTTTCTAAATTTAGTTTATTGATAATGTGATTAATGTATATGTCTCTCTCTCTTTTTCTTTTGAAAATAAGTAAATAGTGATTGTTAAAAAAATTTATCAATTGTGATGTTTTTTTGGTTAGTTATAGATGATGATGATCAGGATGAACTCGATAATGATAGTGGTCATGGTTGTAGATGATGATAGTGGTTATAGATGATGATAATAGTAGTGACAATAGTGTTATTGACGAGGATAAATATGATATTTTGATATAAACTATAAAGTAAATTTAACTGTTGTGTATATATATTGTTAAAAAATAAAATAAAAAATTGTGCATATTTATGTCTACTAGCGGCTCAACAGGCACTATCAACCACTTTTCTATTGTTTTTAAAAAATTAATTTTATTTTTTCTTAATATAATATTCACTTTTTAAATTTATTAGATCACTATTATTTTTTATTTTAATATTGACGTGACCTTATTTATGTCATATTTTAGTATTGGTGTTAATATATCATTCACCCTTCAAATTCGTCAGATAGGTATTTTTTCATCATTTCTAAATTAACGTAGCTTTATTTATATAACATTTTGGTTTATAGGGATTGGAGCATCAAATGTTCTCCTATATTGAGGATATGAGTCATCACCTCGTTGTGTCTCTACTACGAACTCTTTTGGGTAGTTGCATTTACATTGACCATTTTTCATGCATGGTGAAGATTGATTAAGTGTTCCGCAAGGACCATGGACCATATGCCTTAGCATTGCCTCATGTAAGTGTGGTTCTGCTTCTTTACATGGTATTTTCGCTCGGACCAAACTATCATATTGGACCAATACACCCTTGGTAATAACATCCTCCTTTAATTGTTTGAATTTGGCTTTGAAAATCCTAGTTGTTAGATCCGGACGATCCTGCGGAGTTTGAGAAGGGCTGAGCTTCGAAGCTATTTCTTTAAGAACAATAGTCATTCCATCCTTGTACCGTTGGGTCATGTCTCGACGACTGCCCACAAACAACGATGATAATATCGTTCTTCTGCCAACATTTTCTGAAACCAATTATAGAAAAAGTATTATTAGTTTGAAATTTTAACTTCGGAAACACGTAATGATAAATCGTGTAGCTATTAAATCAAAAAATATTTACCAGCATTAGTCTCCCCTGTGTGCAAAGCATCTTGTAAGCTTTGATATAGTTCAGTTTGAAATTTCTGTTGTCTTTATCGAATCCATCTTAACTTGCCTCTTTCTATTTTTACATAGTTGTCAACAATATATTGTTGAAGAAGTCGCCCCGCTTGCAAAACTGTTGAGTGATTATCGGGGAGAATCTATGAATATTGAGGATATTAGAAAATAGTTAGAAATTGTGAAATGATGTATTGGTTCAAACTATCATCTAATGAAGTCAATAAATTATGTAGCAAATATGAGTTTGTACTTGGAGCACAAAGCTATAATATGTCCGGCATGATACTTTGATCTCACTTTGAGTTCGAGTATTCATATCCCATTCATGCATTCCAAATGGAAAAAGAAGAGGATATTGCAGTGGATCATGATAGCTAATAAATTCCTGAATCCTTCTGAGGTTACCAGCATGAGTTTGAACCTTGATATCTCGTCCACGTACCATTATTTCAATGTCATCACCGACTATTATGGCTGCTACTTGTGAAGCAGTTGGGAGACTGTATTGTGGTTGATTAGCAGGTCACTCTCTAATCACTAAGCTACACTCTTGTACATCTAGTCGTTGTGCAAGTTGACGAAATATATAGATAAAAGGATTATATTAGTGCAACAATTGTTGTAGCTTCAAAACCAAACTTTCATGCAGTTGTGTGTTCTCCAACATCCTATTTTGTAACTCGTGCTCAGTATCATATATATATATATATATATATGCAAGAAGCGTGGCCGCATCCCTTGATCTGGATAAAATCCTCCTATACTATAGAACATTGATCCTTGAGCATAGAATGTATATATACCATGACTTGCTGTAGCTAATTATTCGTTTATGTGTACACCGCACGAAGTGAAAGAAAAAGCATGATTGTTACCACAAATGTATTTTCTGAAATGGTTCCCTTCTGCAGAAGGGTCTAAGAAGATTTCAAATAATTTCTAAGGAGCATTTACTTGTGGTAAAGAGACTTTTTCCCCATTGCAACACATGTCAAATGTTTCATGGTGAAATAGACGTGCATTATATTATATAGTGGGTACATGTCCTTAGAGTAGGTAGTGTAGTTTGAAGCGCTATTGTATTCTCTTGAAAATTCTGAGTACAATTGTGGGATGTTTGGACATGGTGTCTAATTTTTACACTCGCATAGGTAAATAAAATATTATGTTATAATACCTTTTTTTTTCAACATGTGCCAATAATTGTATGGTTAGGTACTCGGGAAGAATTCGTTAATTATTTCATATATTTTAGATAGTGGAATCAAGAGTGAACAAAGAATAAGTATACAACTTCCAATTGAGGATTATTTTTTGAAAAATAAACGTAATTTTTAAAGATGTAGTGTCTTTTTATAGACTTTTATGTTGTCTAAAAATCATATAAGATTATCAAAGTTTAAAGTTCTAGGTAATATATGAGGTAAAATATTTAATAGAGCATATTTTTATTATGAATTATACTTAAATATACAAAAAAGTATTTTTAAAATGATATAATTCTATTGTATTTTTTGCTATTCGATTTGTTGAAAGTTTTGAATGTCGCCTATTAATTTGTAATAATTTTAATTTAATTTTTAAAATTTATTACGATAAAGTAACAATATGATAAAGATTTTGTCCATTAAAATTGCATAAATATTTTAAAACATTTCTTTGTTTATTTTACTTTATTTTGTTATTTTTTTGTGTTTATGTTAATATTTCTTACATTATTAAATTTATTTTCTATCACTAAATGATATTATGTATTTCATAATTATTACTATTAGATAATAGTTGTAGTAGCATTTTTTTTTAGTTCGTACTTAAATTAGTTATTCAATAAAAATTTATCTAGTAACTCACAAAATTATATACGTTATCTATGTTTTTTATTTAAAATTTTTTAATTTATTTACCTATTAACTAGTAACATTTTTTTTTGGTGACTAAAATAAATTAAACAAAGAAAAACAAAACAAATAAAACAAGGAACTGCTTAAATAGAGGGACAGTCCCGTTTAAGACTACCCTTAAACTCTTCCCAAGGTGAAAGAAATTAAGACACATTGTGTCATCACCAAATTTCACCATTTATTAAAATTTTAATTAAATAAAGACATGATAATAAAAAAAACCTATATAATTTGTACAGTATATGTTTAAATATATGAGATAAAATATTAATATTTTTGTACTATCTTTTAATTGTATAGTAGTGTATAATAACAAACCTTTATATTTTTTCGATACAAAAAATATTTTAAATAAATATTATATGATGATGATAAAATATTAGAGACATAAATAAAGTACTGACCATTCATATTTATATGGCTTTTAGCATTGTTTGAGATTGGTTCATGATAAGGATTTGGTTGAGGCATTGAATGAGTAACAGCACTGGTTGACCTACACTTATACAAAAAAAATATAAACTTTATATGTTTATTTTTTTTGAAAAAATAAAAAATTAGTGCTCAGCAATAAAATAAATCATGTAAATTAAGTTAGTTAATTTTGTTAATCCTCTATGTTAAGAAGATTTAATGTGTAGGTAAATTAACTTATATCGATGTTGTTATATGTTTTAAGCATATAGGATACTAACCAGGTAGGGATTTGTTACTTGAACCAGTTCGATTACCATGTATTTTCATACCTATATTTTTAAAGAGCAATACAGATAATAACCGTAATTTAAACTCGTGAGGGGCTTATTAGTTATCATAATAAAAATTAACTTTGATTACGTAAAACAAAATATCAGTGATTTTAATTATTTTAATTTTGTATAATTTTAGTGCGTTCAATATAATAGATTTTTATTATAAAATAATTTATTTTTTTCTATGATTCTATTGTATTTTTATATGTTGACTTTTTCACTGGGTTGAATCTCGTCCATTAGGTAGCGTTTATTTTCGGGGACAGGACATGGAGACATGGACAACACTTGTTTAAAAAGTGTTTGAAAGCAGAGACATGGACAATGGACATATTGTCTCCGAGACAGTTTTTTATACTTTTGTGTCCACTCTTTCACGAAGGACAATGATGGACACGGGATTTGGAAGAGTGGACACGGACAATTTTATAAATTTTGTTTTCCTTTTTTTCCACTATTATCCCTTTTTATTTTTCCTATTGCGTTGTTCAGAGATACTTTTTTCTTGCTGTTATTTCTCTATCTCTTTCTTTTCCAGTACTCTCTTTTTTCTGTAAAATTTTTTATTAGGGGTAGATAATTCTTTTCTTTTTATCGTTTTACTTCAATACCATTTTAACCTTATATTATATTATTTAATTTGTAATAAAAATAATAACGAAAATAATTAATTTTAAAACTTTTGAAAGATAAATATTATTAAAACTAAAATTGATCTTTTAAAATGCTAAAAAATAATTTATAAATTGTAATTGATTTTATATAATTTAAAGAAAAAATCAGTTTTTTATAAAGAAAAATCAGTTTTTAGATAAAAAAATTATTTTTTTAAATAAAAACAGATTTTTATATGCAAAAACTAATTTTTTTTCATGTAAAAATAGATTTTTTTAAAATTAATTTTTTATTTAAAATTAATTTGGCTTATTAACTTAAACAAAATTTTTTATTAATCAAACTCAAATTTATTTTTTTTGTTAATCTTAAAAACATGTATTCCTACATATTAATAATAAATTTTAAAATAATATAATTATATTTATAAATTTTATTTTAATATAAATACTAATATATTTTTTTATTAAAATTTGTTGCCTCTTCAAATATTTTTTTCAAGTTCCATCTGTACTCTACGTACTCTCATTTTTTATTAAATTAATTTGTATTGATGTAGAATATTTGGAATCATAGGACTATTTTAGTCATTTCATATAATATTTTAGTCTTGTCCATGTGTATCCAAACATAATACTAGACATTACATTAGTGTCTTGTCCATCGTATCCAAACACAATACACAAAAGATAATTTTTAGTGTCTCCGTCCTATTGTCTCCGTTTTAGTGTCATGTTCTGTCCTGTCTCTAAAAACAAATGCAGCCTTAATGTGTAACATATTTTAATTTGTTTTTTTAATTTGTTATCATAAATTGATGATATGATGAGTATTTTATTAATTAAGAATGCAAAAATATTTTTATAAAATATTTTATTAATTTATCTTTCTTTTTTTGTATTTACCTTACTATCTCTTTATCTTATTAAGTATTTATTATTTATTTAATATTATTAAATTAAGATATATATTTTTTAATAATAAATGTTACTAGGTGTTTCATAATTATTTTCATGGGTTAATATAGTAATATTTTTTAATAATTAGTACTTGAATTAGTTCGTTATTCCATAAATGCCTTTAATTCGAGAATTTAAAAGTTGTTTATTTATTAACTTGTAATATTTAATATAATATTTACACTTTTTTTTTAAATTAAAATACATTTGATCGTTATCAAATTTTATCATGGTTAATTTTTTTAATTAGACAAAAATTTTATAATAAAAAGAATTAATCTTATTTATGTCGTGCATCTTTAAATACATTAAATAAAATATGAATATCTTTGTATTCTTTTTTAACCGTTGTGTTTGTATCAGAGTGAGATATATCCTGGTTTTATTTAGATTTGAGTAAAGTATCGTTTTTGTCTCAACGTTTGGGGTAAGTTCTAAAGTTGTCCCAAACATTTCAATCGTCCTATTTAACTCTCTAACGTTTCAAAACTGACTCAATATTATCCTGCCGTTAGGGATCTGTTAACAGAATTGATGGTGGGACAAAATTGAGACTATTTTAAAATCTTAAAGTAGCATTTGGTGGAGAGACAGAGACTAAAAGACTGAGACTGAGAGACAGAGACTAAGAGACATAGATTGAAATAAATCTTAGTATCCTATTTTGTACAAAGTAGGAGACAGAAATTGAAACAATAATGAAATTCTAATTTAATTTGTATAAAGGGTAAAATTAGAATTAATTAATTGAAATAAAGGTATTTTAGGTATAAAATGTTTTAAGGTTTCAGTTTCCATCTCTAAAAATTTTAGTCCACTGTGTCTCCATTTTTTGGAGGTACTGAAATACTGAAGTTTTGGGGACAGAGACAGAAATTTTAGTACCAATCTCTAAACCAACAAACATGATACTGAGTCTCAGTCTCCCAATCTCTGTCTCAGTACCTCAAAACAAACGCTATCTTAGGGACTTAAATAGGACGAAAACGTGTAAGACCTATAAATTTTAGAACATCTTATTAAGAGCTAATTTAGATTTATTTATCATTAAGTATTTTAATCCTGAAATTATTCTATTAAAGACAATTAAAACAAATTCTGATTAATTGAGTTTAAAATAATTTAATATTTTATCTGATTTTATAATTATTGAATTAATTTTTATATTTAAATTATAAAGTTTAACAAATATAAAATAATAAGAAATTTATATAATTTAGTTTAAATAATTTAGATTTTGAAATTTAATACTTTAATTTTTTATAAACAAAGAAAATTAATTATATTACCTTATATTTTAAATTAGAATACTTAATTAAAAGCCAATCAACAAATTGACAATTAAATAATATTTTTAAAATAATTTAAAAAAATTAATTTAAAAGTTAATTTAATACAATATCTCTTAATTTTATTAAAATTTAATAAAATCTTAATTTACCTAAAAATTTATAATTTTACATTTGTCCTCAAATTAAATCATAATCCTAAAATCAAACACACAAAACCCTAACCCCTTCTAAGTTCTAACCTAACCTTCCACCGCCACACTCCCTTTCCCCAATACCCAACAATACCCAACTTAGTTTCAAAAGAAAAACCAAAAGAAAGAAAAAGAAAAGGGAAATGGAATTAGGGGAAAAGAGAGAAGAGAGTTGCGATGTAAATAAAGAAGAGAAGTGGAAGATGGGGCTGACCATACCATCAGCGCATGAGAGAACCGAGGGAAGAAAGAGAGTGATGCGTCTGAGAAAAAGAGAGAGAGAGCCGAAGGGAGTTGCTGCACCGTCGTGAGGGAGTCGCCGTAAGCTTTGCGCCGAACTCCTCACGAACCGTCGTTGTCCGTGGAGCCGCCAGGAGCTACTGCGTCGTCGTCACCGATTGATGGAAGAAGAGGACGCACAAGAGGAGCCGCTGCTGCTGGGTTACCATTCTTCCACCATTGCCGTCGGGAACTGGGTTCAAAGAGGTAGAACCACGACAAGAAAGGAGGGTAGGAGCTGTCGCGGTGGTTGCTGCCACTGCCACAGCTTCCTTCGCCGCCACTGGCTTGCCATTTCTGCTTGGCTGTGCCTTTATTCGCCGTTCTGATTATCGAAAAGAAATGTTGTCGAAGCTATAGCTTCTCCATTCCCCATTCTCTTGTTTCTTTTCTGGTAAGACAAATTCTGTTGTGCTTTATCTTGCCATAATACTCCATTTTGACTCTGTTTTATACTTTTATTAGTGCATAATGTTCCTCTTTGCCTTGCTTGGTTGTGTTTATTCTGTCTGTTACCTTGAGCTGCTGTGTTTATGGTTATTATTTTTGCTTGCCGTTCTTCTCCGCTAGCAGAGGATGCTTGGAATGTAAATCATGATGTAGCTGCTGCAGAATAAGGTGAAAAGATGCGGGTTTGATTCTTTGAGGTAGGAATTTTTCTTAAAATCTATTTTTTTATTTCAGAGTTATTATAAATACATATTGATGCAAAAGGATATGTTTCTGTGATTATATTTGTCTTGTGGATGTAATGGTTTGTTAGACTGAATTATTGGTTGCTTGATTGCGTGAGTGGTGTATAGTTATTGATAAGAAATTGGTTTGAAATGTTATTTACTTGATTATTATGAAAAAGTGAATTTTCTTGGTTTTGAAATTTATTTGGTAATGTAAATGAATGGATTTTTTGAAATGATTTGAGATATGAAAATAAATTGATTCTCGAAGCGGTTTGATTTTTGAGTTAGCCTGATTTTATAAATGATTTAATATTTGAGCTGGTTTGATTTTAAAAGAAGTTTTATTATTGGAATTGGTTCGATTTGAAAATAATTTGATATTAGAACTAGTTGAATTTTGAAAAATGATTGAGATTTGAAAATGGTTGAAAAAAGGTTTGAGAAATGTTTGGATGGGACCGAAAAGGGTGGCAGTGTCCGAATTTTAGATGAGATGTTACCGAAATTTTATAAAATTAGAAGTTTCGTTTGAAATAATTATTTAAAAAGATTTGGTTTTAAATATTATATGGTTTATAATTAATTTATTTATCAAAGAAAGAATTATGATTTGAATTGGGATTGTTGATGAACGAAATGGAAAGAAGGATGGTGAGGTTTGTCTTTGAAAAATGATTTTTGAATGAATTTAGAAATGAGATATGGATTAACGAATGATGATGATATTGAGAATGGTTTAGATATTGATGAATGTGAATGGATTATTCGTATGGCTTATAAATTTGAATTATCTAATATACGAGTTTCCCTTGGTAAATGCAGTGGCTTGCCACCACTTGTTCTAGGTTGAAACTCGATACTCTATTGACCCTACGATGTAAGGGTGACCGGGCACTATAAATTCCCGGAAATGTTACCCCCATTGAGCAATATTGATTATTTGAGAAAAAGCTATGCATAGACTCTTGGGAATGCACCTCTAGGGACAGTCTAAGGTTTTCAGACTTATCGGGTTGGCTGGATAACCAACAGATGAGCTCATTAGCCATAGGACAGACATGCATCATATGCATTTGTATGCTTTGCTTAGGTTTAAACAGCTACCTGAACTATTTGCTGTAACTGTTACCTAAACCTGTGCTCAGTGGCGGAGTTTGAAACAAAATTTTAGGGGGGTCAGATAGAAAATAATTGTCAAGATGCGTTTGATATGGATTCCATTTAAGATAAGCATGTCCAACCTCATTTCTCTGATTTGGGTGATATTGCCAAATTTAAAGCCGTTTTTCAGGGTCTCGTTCCAAAGAATTAAGGTCAAACTCATGACATGCAACTTTTTGAACTTTTGGAGGTTGTATCTCACTTTTTTCCTAATTCATTAAAGTAGAAGAACTATCTACAGGTGTTGATATTGTAAAAGTTATATGTTCTCCTTTTTGAATATTAGCCTTCCTCTTAAAAAATGCATCTAATTCTTTAATTTTTCATAATTATTTTATATAAAAATTTGAATATATATCCTGCAAAATATGTAAAAAAGAAGTTAGAATGACAAATATTAAAATTTATAATATTTATTAAATTTTTTATCAATTTATACAAATACAATAATATCAATACTTATTGAATATTCTAATATTTTTTATCATATTAAAAATTAAATTAAATAAATAGTAAAATATAAAATAATATTAAATTACATAAATAAAAAATACCTAATTTTTTATATTTAAACTCAAAGGTAGAGGGAGTGTTGCTTATTGAATAAAGAGCTGCGAAATGCGAATACACTCGGTTCAGTCCGAATCCAACAATATTTAAAACTAAAATTACTGTGCAATAAAAGCAAGAGATGAAGATTGAATATTGGTATTTTAAGTCATAACAAAGTATTTGAGCCAATTGAACTATTTTTTTATTTTTTGAAAAAGTATACTAATTTTTTTACCAAAAATTTGGAGGGCCATGGCCTCCTTGTCTTAACTAAGCTCCGTCCCTGTCTGTGCTTTCCTTGTCTGTCTTGTCTGTATTTGTCCTGGTGTGCTACATTTGAGAATAAATTTTGGTGCTGAATTGATGATTGTGTTGATTGATTGCGTGGTTGGTTTCTGATTGAAATTTTCTTATAAGAAAAGAAAGATTTTTTATTTCTAAAAGATTAAACATTGTTCCTTTGAAAAGATTTTGAATGATTAGCTATTGGTTTTTAAAATAATTCATAAGGCAATGATAATCACTGAGCTTGAAAATAGTTTTCTTATTAAATATCTTCTTATGACAATTCTGAAACTCCGTGATAAGACCGTGTGGTTAGGTTCTCACCCCCTACAGATTTACCTTTTCAGGAATCAAATGAAGAACTATTATGAAGAGTTATACTGCATTTTGATTTATATGGTGTTGTATTAATTAGATTATTTTTCTTCCCTCATCTTTGTTATTACAATTCTGTAAGAGGGATAGAAGTTTTGTGTTTTATATGTATTTTATTTTATAAGCTATTAGGTAAGAAATCTTGTATATAAATCTATGTGTTTGTTTTTTTAGATAAAGTATTTATTTCCAGTTTTTAAAGAAATCAGTGATACAGTGTCAAGTTATAGGCTCCTATTTTAATATTTAGTATATAAAGTAGTCGTAATACTTCTTGTTATCAGAGTGGCGCAGCCGGAAGCATGATATTCTAGTAATGAGGGTATTACAAAACGTTGGGGACAAAAATGATACATAGAAATAAATTTTAATTTTATCCTTCAATAATATTAATTCTTTACTATACATAGTATTCAATTATTTTTTAATCACATCTAAGTAAATTATATTTAATCATATTACTTTCATTTTAAATAAATTAATTTTTTTATAATTTTACTTTTAAAGATTTTTAGTTATCATGAAATATTTGTAGAATGACTAGTATATAAACTTGCAGAAAAAAAAATATATATATATATACAATAAAATATAAATTATACATTTTGTCTCTAATGTATCAAAATTCTTTAAAATTATAAAAAATAAATTTATTTAAAATAAATTAATGTGATTAAGGATAATTTATTTAGATGTAATTAAAAAATAATTGAATACTATGTACAGCAAAAAATTAATATTATTGAAAGATAAAATTAAATTAAAATTTATTTTTATGTATTGTTTTTGTCCCTATTTTCGTCCTATTTAAGTTCCTAACCTTTCAAAATCGTCTCAATTTTGTCCCGTCGTCAATTTTGTATGTTAATAGATCCCTAACGACAGGATAACATTGAGCCAATTTTAAAATGTTAGGGACAATTTTAGAATTTATTCCAAATATTAGAGACAAAAACGATATTTTACTCTTTTAGATTTTAAAAAATATATATCATTACCAAAATTCTAAAACATGAGAATATAAATAAAAATAAAAAAATAAAAAAACTAAATTAAAGTATATTAAAAATTCTTATGTTATATTGATTTAATATCTTAATATATATTTTATTTTGATTATAAAATTATTTTGATAAACTTTAATTTAAGAGTACGGTTTAATATTTTATCAAGTTTTGTGTGTTATGCTGGACCAAATTGGGAGTGGTTGAGAGATTTTTTATCTTATATAAAATAGTATTTATATATGAAGGAATTTTATTTATTTTTTAATATAAGAATGCAAATTCATATTCTTTAATTTCTAATTTTTTAACTCGGACTCTACTTTAATTTAAAATATGAATACATTTTTTCGTAATAAACGTATAATAAATAAAAGCATGAGGTGAAGAGTACTTATTAAATTTTTTTTATAAGATAGAGTAATAAATTTATTTTTATTTCATAGTTATTACTTTATAAAATATATTTATTCATCCAAATTTAAAAGTACACAGTAAAAAATAAGAGATTTATATTTTTTCTTTTTATTATATTGTTATTATTAGTTTTATGAATATATTTTTTATTTTATCTTTTTTAAGCATTTATAATTGAATTTATAATCTTGTTTGTTAAATAAATATAATATAAATATTATATATTACATTATATATTATATTGTATGATGGAGATAGAATATTAAAAAATTATTATTATTATTATTATTATTATTTTGATCATTAAATTTAATTTACATAATAAATTTTATAAGAATAAATGATATTTAAAAAAGTTAAACACCAAACTTTAATTTTGACGTTTTATATTATTTACGTTATAACTCCTCTATTGTTTGATTAAGGAATACATCAATATATCTATAATTTTTTTTATCTAAAATTAAACATTAGTACTAAGATATATAATAAACAATTTATATATTAATTTGATTAATTTTTATTATAAAATATGAGAGTATTGAATACCAACTAACCATATTATTATGATCTCTATTACTTGTGTCAGTTCTATTGTCATACCCTTTTATTCCTGTATTTTTCAAATGGTAAAATATAAATATTAAAATTTAATTGAATTCATAACAAAAAAAAATTATGTTGACGTAATTGTTGATTTGTTAAATTTTTTATTTTTATTTTTCTATCCGAACATAAGTTAGGGAGATGAAAAGAAAAGCAAACAGTTGCAAGTGGAAGAGTTTTTTTACTGTGTGAGTGAGCAGTTGAATAACTCTCGCCTAGGTTAACGGAAGAGTTACATAATTAATGGAGAGTTTATAAAACTTGTTTTAATTTAAAAAGGGTAAAATAAAAAAACAGAATTGAATATCAAACTTTCTTATTCACTGTATATATTGTTGTTACGGCCTGGCCCAGGCCACTCGCGGGTCAACCCGACCCACCAACGGACCGACCCAGATGGTCGGGCACCTGCAGCTCACAACGCGACCCGGACACGCGTCCCTGACAGTTCACCACTGCAGCTGCAGGGAAGCTTCTAGAAAGGTGGGCCTATCCTTGAAGGGCCCACCTCTGACACGGTATAAATGGGGAAGGACCTGCCCCTCCCCCAAGGTACGTCACCCTTTCCACCTATCATTTTCCCCACCTGCACACTAGCTGACTAGAGCGTCGGAGTGTCTTTGCAGGTGGCGCCCCCTCCTTTCCTTCACAACAGGAGCACGGCTACACGGCAAACCCGAATCCGGCTCGACCACGATCCAGGCGCTCTCGCCCCTTCCAATAACTACCCGACCTGTCCGGCAACCGACTACCGAACATTGGCGCCGTCTGTGGGGGCGCCTAAATGGATGTCGTGCCTGAGCACGAAGACCAAGACCGAGGAGCCAGAGTGGAGGGGACAGCCTCCGTCGCCTCACTAAGAGGACGGCGAAGGTCCCCTCGACAACGCACTGAACCACACACGAGGACGCGACCCTTCGGGGGAATGGGTGGCGACAGCGCCATAATAATGCAGGAGCTGCGCCACAGGGTCCAGAACCTGGAACGGCAGCTGGCCAACCAAGAGCACGACCGACGAACCACCGATCCCAGCTACTCCCCATCCCCTGAAAGCCGAGAGAGAGACTCCCACCGAAGTCGTCTACGGCGAAGAGTCACCCATCCCGAGAAGACGAAATGACACAATCATCTACTCCCGAGGAAAGGAAACGCGCCACACGTGACGAGGTCACGAAGATGAGGAACGAACGTCCGAGAGGACGCGGCAACCCGTCATAATGGGCGCCACCCCGTTCCATAGATCCATCCTCGAAGTCCGGCTACCGAACCACTTCGACAAACCGACGGATATGAGGTACGACGGAACTCAAGACCCTTTGGAACACCTCACGGCCTTCGAAGCAAGGATGAACTTGGAGGGAGTAGGGGACGAGGTGAGGTGCCGAGCCTTCCCGGTGACCCTGGCAGGACCCGCGATCAGATGGTTTAACGGCCTCCCGCAAGGGTCCATCTATGGGTCTTCAGACATCAGCCGTGCATTCCTGGCCCAGTTTACAACCCGAATAGCAAAGGCGAAGCACCCGATCAACCTTCTGGGGATAACCCAGAGACAGGAAGAGCCGACCAGAAGATACCTGGATCGGTTCAACGACGAATGCTTGGAAATTGACGGCCTAACCGATTCGGTGGCCAGCCTCTATCTGATGAACGGCCTCCTCAACGAGAGCTTTCGAAAACACCTTACCACGAAGCCGGTTTGGACGATGTACGAGATCCAAACGGTGGCCAAGGAGTACATAAATGAAGAGGAAGTCAGCCAAGTTGTGGCTGCCAACAAACGGCAGTCCGGCTACAACCAACCTAGGCAACAAGGTAATGGAGAAAGACTGAAAGAACAGGCCAGGGAAGGAGCGCCTAGCAGGGCACCCAGGCCGTTCCCTCGGGTCGGGAAATTCACCAACTACACTCCACTCACTCTTCCCATCATGGAAGTTTACCAGCAAATAGCCGAGAAAGGAATCCTGCCGAAGCCCCGACCACTCAAGGACCGTACAGGAGGAAACAAGAATTTCTATTGTGACTATCATAAGGGCTACGGTCACCAAACTCAAGACTGCTTTGACCTGAAGGATGCATTGGAACAAGCGATAAGGGAGGGTAAGCTAGCAGAATTCTCCCACCTTATCAGGGAGCCGAGGAGGCGCCATCGCGACCAAGATGAAGAAGGCAAAACCCGTTCGGCAAAGCGGCGACAGGAACCAAAAGACAGAGATCACGGCCTCACCGTGGTAAACGTGGTGACGGCCAAAAATACCGCGCCAAGGTCACGATCGGCGCACAAAAAAGATTCTAAGGTCCTAGCAGTCTCCTCCTCATCGGCGCGAAACTCTAAGAAGCCTCCCTCCATTTCCTTCGGTCTGGAAGACTAATGGTTCGACGAAGCCCCTGAAAACCCACCCATGGTCATTACGGCCAGAGTGGGAACTGGTCTCGTAAAACGAATCCTTGTTGACACAGGAGCAGACTCGAACATCATGTTCTGTAACGTATTCGACGCACTGGGACTAAGGGACGCCGACCTCATGACTCACCAGCACGGGGTCATTGGATTGGGCGACCACTTCATCAAACCTGATGGAGTAATATCCCTGCCAGTCTCCGTGGGACAGAATCAAGACCGAAGATCGGCGATGGCCGAGTTCGTAATCCTCCGAGATTCCACTGCCTACAATATCATCTTGGGAAGAAAGACGATTAACGATATCGAAGCGATAATCAACACGAAGCTGCTAGTCATGAAGTTCGTCACCAATGACGGATCTATAGGGTCCATACGAGGAGACCTTGAGACGGCAGTTGCTTGCGACAACGCCAGCCTCACCCTAAGGAAGAAATCCAAAGAGGCGTCCGGCGTGTTCCTAGCGGACCTGGACGCCAGAATAGACGACAAACCCAGACCGGAACTAGAAGGGGACCTGGAAAGATTCATGATCGGTGACACGGAGGAAAAATTCACGTTCGTCAACAAGAATCTCCCGCGTGAGCTAAAGGAGCCTTTGGTCGAAATGATCAGGGCCAATAGGGATCTATTCGCCTGGACACCGGCCGACATGTCGGGCATAGACCCCAAAATTATGTCACACCACCTGGCCGTCAAGTCGGGAGCACGCCCGGTAGCCCAACGGAGGAGAAAGGTGTCGCGGGAGAAGGCAGAGGAGGTGGTCAGGCAGACGGCCAGCCTTCTAGAAGCAGGTTTCATACGAGAAGTGGACTACTCGACATGGCTATCAAATGTAGTTCTAGTAAAAAAGCACAGCGGCAAATGGAGAATGTGCGTAGACTACTCTGACCTTAACAAGGCGTGCCCTAAGGATTGTTTTCCCCTCCCTAACATAGACGCGCTCGTCGATGCTGCGGCGGGCTACCGTTATCTGAGCTTCATGGACGCCTACTCTGGCTACAATCAGATACCGATGCACCGACCAGACGAAGACAAGACGGCGTTTATAACGCCGGGGGGAACCTTCTGCTATAAGGTGATGCCGTTCGGCCTAAAGAACGCGGGGGCAACATACCAAAGGCTGATGAACAAGATATTCCGCGACCTCGTAGGCAATACAGTGGAAGTCTATGTAGACGAGATCCTCGCGAAAACAACGCGACCCGACGACCTCCTGCATGACCTGGCAAAAGTCTTCGCGTCTCTCCGACAACATGGCATGAGGCTTAATCCCCTCAAATGTGCCTTCGCCATGGAAGCTGGAAAGTTCCTAGGATTCATGATAACTCAGAGAGGGGTAGAAGCTAACCCGGAGAAATGCCAAGCGATACTCCAGATGAAGAGCCCAGGCTATATCAAAGATGTCCAGAGGTTGGCAAGGCGGTTGACCTCGTTATCCCGGTTTCTTGGAGCGTCGGCAACAAAGGCCCTACCCTTCTTTAACCTCATGAAGAAAGGGATGGCGTTCGAATGGACGCCCGCATGCGAGGAAGCCTTTCGACACTTCAAAGAAATCCTGGCAGCACCCCCTGTGCTCAGGAAGCCGAAGGACGGGAGACCATTATATCTATACCTTGCCATTACAGGAGAAGCCCTGGCCGCAGTTCTGGTGCGAGAAGAAGGGAGGACTCAACAACCAGTCAATTTCATAAGGTGAGCCCTGCAAGGAGCAGAATTAAGGTACAGCAAACTGGAAAAGCTAGCTCTGGCACTCCTGACCTCCTCACGGAGGTTAAAGCAATACTTCCAAGGTCACCAGGTTGTCGTAAGAACGGACCAGGGAATCTGACAAGTACTTTAAAAACCCGATTTGGCGGGAAGGATGATGACTTGGTCCATTGAACTTTCCCAATACGACATACGATACGAACCCCGGCAAGCCATCAAGGCGCAGGCAATGGCAGATTTCCTGGTAGAAGTAACGGGAGACCCAACCGAAGAAACGGGCACACGGTGGAAGCTCCACGTGGACGGAGCCTTCAACCTGACGTCCGGGGACGCCGGGATCATCCTGGAAAGCCCGGTTGGAGTCGTATACGAGCAGTCGATCAGGTTCGAATTCCCCATTTCGAACAACCAGGTGGAATACGAAGCCCTCATAGGGGGCTTAACCCTAGCAGCGGAAGTCGGACGAACAAGGCTGGAAATATGCAGCGATTCTCAGGTCGTCACCTCCCAGGTAAACAGGAGCTATAAAGCCAGAGACTCATTATTACAAAAGTACTTGGAAAAGGTCAGGGAGTTAAGCCAAAAATTTGAGGAGGTCACGGTCCACCACGTACCCAGAGAAAGGAACACACGGGCAGACCTCCTATCAAAGTTGGCCAGCACTAAACCGGGAGAAGGCAACCGGTCTCTGATCCAGGGTATGACGAGGGAACCAGCGGTCACCTTGCATTTGTCAAAGCTGGGCTCTTCATGGCTGGACCCCATCACCAGCTTCCTAGAAAGTGGCAAACTCCCTGACGATGTAAAGGACGCCGCGAAACTGAGAAGGGAAGCAGCCAAATACGCGGTCATCCAAGGACAGCTATTTAAGAAGGGGCTCAACCAGCCCCTACTGAAATGCTTACATCCCGACCAAACGGACTACGTCCTCAGGGAAGTCCATGAAGGCTGCTGCGGACACCACATAGGAGGCAAAGCCCTAGCAAGAAAATTAATTCGAGCCGGATACTATTGGCCGTCAATGATGGCAGACTCCAAGGAGTTCGTCAAAAAATGTGTGAAGTGTCAAGAGAACGCCAATTTCCACAGGACACTGGCCTCCGAGTTAAGCATGCTGACGTCCTCCCGGCCATTTTCGCAATGGGGAGTCGACCTCTTGGGACCCTTCCCAGTCGGTCCCGGGCAAGTCAAGTATCTCATAGTCGCCATTGATTACTATACTAAATGGATAGAAGCCGAGCCGCTGGCCAGCATATCCTCATCCAATTGCAAGAAATTCATGTGGAGACAGGTGATAACGCGATTCGGGATTCCAGAAGTCGTCATCTCGGACAACGGCACGCAGTTCGCCGACAGGAAGTTCACGGAATTCCTCACCGGCCTGGGTATAAGACAGAAGTTCTCCTCGGTAGAGCACCCCCAGACAAACAGACAGGTGGAGTCCGCGAACAAGATTATCCTGTTAGGACTGAAGAAGCGATTGGATAATAAAAAAGGTACTTGGGCCGACGAACTAGCCTCAGTCCTCTGGTCTTACCGAACAACCGAACAGTCCTCCACTAAGGAGACCCCTTTCCGACTAACATACGGGTTAGATGCGGTAATACCCGTGGAAATCGGGGAACCAAGCCCCCGGCTACTTTTGAGAGGAGTGGAGGAAGCCGTGGAAAAAGACCTAATAGATGAAGCCAGGGAAATGGCCCATTTGACGAAGACAGTGCTAAAACAAAGAATGGCCCTACGCTACAACACCAAAGTGCTCAAAAGAGAATTCGAGCCGAACGACCTCGTCCTAAGGCGAAACGACATCGGCCCACCGACCTCTGGAGCGGGCAAGCTGGCGGCAAACTGGGAAGGCCCCTATAGAATCAAGAAAGTGATGGGTAAAGGTGCTTTCAAATTAGAAAGGCTCGATGGAAAGGAAGTCCCAAGAACATGGAACGCGAACAACTTGAGAAGATTCTACTCCTAGCGCACGAGGCGACACGCCGACCAATCGAGCTAAGTAGTTAATTTGCGGATTTGAACTTTTCGTTATGACCTATGGGCCCTTTATGTAATTACCGAATAAGATATACTTGTACAAGTTTCCTCTCTTTTGTTTTGTTCCCCTTATTTCCAGACAACCCGTCCCATCACAACTCGACAACGATGCGCGGTCCCGGGACTGATCACCCCGGGAGCCCATCAACTGCCGCGATAGCAGATGACTACACTAAAAGGCCACGACCCGTTAATATAAACGACAGCTATAAACCAATAACAGTTAATAGAAACGATAACACAATCAGACGAATAAGAAAGAATTAACTACGTTAAAGCGGGCAAATGACTAAAAAGTCAGTTATTCACAAAAGCCAAAACAAAATAGAGAATTCATTTCTTGGGAACGTCAACAATCTTGCCGTCTTTAATGACCTTGAAGACGCCAATCACCGACGTGTCGAACTCGGGAGCAACAATTTTTACCTGAGCTTTAAGGGCCTCCTCGGTCGCCAGGATCGCACCCTTCCCCTGCTTGACGACGTCTTTATACTTTGTTTTCAATGTTGCCAGTTCAGCCTCTACGGTTTGCTTCTCCTTCTCGATCTCGGCCACCCGTTTTTGTGCCGCGCCGACCTGACTCTCTAAAGCCATTTCGCGCTCGGCAAGTCGTGAAACCGTGGCGGCCGACTCTTCCAACTTCTTCTCGGCAGTAGTGGCTTTCTCCTCGGCAGTAGTGGCTTTCTTCTCGGCGGCAGTGGCTTTCTTCTCGGCAGCATCGAGTTTCTCTTTTGATTGGGTCAGCTGCTCCCGGAGAGTCTCAACTTCACTCTTAAGCTCATTATTAGCCTTCCCAGCTGATTCCAACCTCCTGCAAAGGGACTCCATCCCGGACAGTTCAAACTCGGCCTTCCGAGCTATCACTGCGCCGCGCAATAGAGTACGGTACATCCACCTCGCTTGCCCGGCAAGGGACGACTCGTGAAAATGCTCCTCAGTACCGGGAATCAGCTGAGAGTCGATAAAGTTCCCGGCGTCAAAATTCTTCTCCATTACAGTAAGAACCCCCTCGGGGCTGCTGGACATCTTCCTCTTCCTCTTCAAGCTTGGAACCTCCTCCACCTCTTCGTCGGCAGCAGGGTTGGACGTCGACCCCCCAGTACCAACCACGTCAAGGATCGGGGAAGCGTGAACCGCCGTGCCACCATGAACCGGGACATCCTGAGCCGAAGTGCCGGTCTTCTCGACCGTGACCCCTTGCTCGGGATTGGCCTTGTCCTCCGGAGGAGCGGTAGTTTTTTCATTACCTCCCTCGTCGTCACTTGCGCAAAGGAAGGTTTGGAACAAGTTAGGGAGACCCGTTTTTTCGGCAGACATCCCCACTGCAAAAAAGGAAGTGAAGTCGGTTAGTCGCGACGAATTATTAAGAAAAGCAAAAAAGCTAGGAGGCAAAACAAGCAGAGGCTTCTCACAAATATAATTACGGCCGGCCTCCCGATCACCCATGAGGAGGTGAGGATTCACATGATTCCTCCCAAAGACTGCCATCAACACGTCAGCAATCTTTCTATCCACCGCAAACATGCCCTTATAGGATACCTTAACGAAGGCGTTAGACCTTGCCCCGAAGCTCCAATAGGCCGGGATAAGGCGTACCCCCTCCAACGACAACCAAAAGGGATGACGACCTTTGACAGGACGGACCTTGAAATATTTATCCTTAAATCCGTGATAGGAGTCCTCAAACAAACCAAAGATCCTCCGACCTTGAGCAGACCGGAAGGACATGAACCCCTTTTTATGCTTCCCCTCCTTCGAAGGGTTTGTAAGATTGAAAAATAAAAGAAAGACATCTACAGACACCGGCAGCTCAAGGTATTCACAAACCATCTCGAAACAGCGGATTGAAGCCCAGCTGTTCGGATGCAACTGCGACGGTGCCACGGAAACCCGACTTAAAAGCGCCATTAAGAAGGCGGAAAATGGAATACGGGCTCCCACTTGAGTAAACATGGACTTGTAGAACCAAATCCAGTCGGCAACATGGGGGGCGCGGAAATTGAGCTCATACAAGCGCTCGTGAGGAGCCGGGACGAAGACATCATAATTGGCCTCCTCGTCTGTCCCTCCGCACAAGTACTTGTTCTGACGAAACTCGGTGAGCTCCTCTTCGCCCATTTGGTTAGGAGAATCCTTTACATCGGAAACAACCCAGGCGTAGGGGTCATACGCCGCGGGAGAAGGGGAAGCCCGGGAGGAGGTGCGAGCCATACCTACATGGGGGACCATCCAGTCAGTCTAAGAGGTCGGGTGCTCGGAACGAATGCAGAAGCTACCCCCACACTACTCCCTAAGGCTAAAACACAATTAAAAAGGTAAAAAGCCCATACAAAACCTACCCTGGAATGGTACACCTCCCCTAACACGTCTGGCCAGCATCGAAAGGCCATATAACAACAAAAACCAAACGAGACAGCAAAAATGGTAAGTAAACACAAGCAACAAGCATCCAAGAACAAAGCAGAAAAGGATTCAGGAACTACATGAATCGATTGTGAGAGCGAAGAAGGATGAAGGAAGGATGCACGAGGGCACAGCGGCGATGCTCTGAAACTTTGGGGAGAGGATAGCAGAAAGATAGAATGAACTGGAATACGCAGAAAGTATAAAAAAGAAGAAGAAGAAACGAAACTGACAGTTTAAAAACTGCCTCCCAGGAAGCGCGAAAAATTTGGGGGCATAATAGTCTTTGCAAACGGGGTTTTTACCCTATTATGAGCATTCAATGCTCAGCGCGAGGAACGAGGCGGCGAAACGGTTGTTTGAGCAACCAAGGGACACGCGCACAGGGGGCATGTCCCTCCCACGAGCAGCCGACCTAACGAGGATGAACGAAACATGAAGTAACACGCCATTGATAGCTCGCACGACTACCACTGGCGCGTGGGGGCACTGTTACGGCCTGGCCCAGGCCACTCGCGGGTCAACCCGACCCACCAATGGACCGACCCAGATGGTCGGGCACCTGCAGCTCACAACGCGACCCGGACACGCGTCCCTGACAGCTCACCACTGCAGCTGCATGGAAGCTTCTAGGAAGGTGGGCCTATCCTTGAAGGGCCCACCTCTGACACGGTATAAATGGGGAAGGACCTGCCCCTCCCCCAAGGTACGTCACCCTTTCCACCTATCATTTTTCCCACATGCACACTAGCTGACTAGAGCGTCGGAGTGTCTTTGCAGGTGGTACCCCCTCCTTTCCTTCACAACAGGAGCATGGCTACACGGCAAACCCGAATCCGGCTCGACCACGATCCAGGCGCTCTCGCCCCTTCCAATAACTACCCGACCTGTCCGGCAACCGACTACCGAACAATTGTTATAGATGACCCTTGCTTTATATCTATTGTAAGATGTAATAAAACAGAGCCTAAAGTTTTAGTAACCTTTTCTTTTCGCAAAGATGTGAATTTAATATATTTTTTTGGTGACTATGCAAATTATTTTTAACAACACAAGTAGAATTTCTTTCTCTAGATACTGGATAAGAAAGAGAGAGGAAAATTTGGTGCATAACATTTTATTTTTTTAAGATCTTTGTTCTTTTATTTATTAAGAAAACATTTTGCTGTTCCTAACATTTAAAGTATAACATTTTGATTTAAGTTTTTTTTGTTAATAAATTTTGAAATATTTTATTTTTATGCAAATATTTTATTTTAATCTTTCAGTCAAAATTAATTTTTCTTTTAAGAATATTTTTTTTCTTATCATATTCTTCTAACCAACTAATCATCCTAATTGTTCTGACAGTAATTATAATGGTAGATATTTGAGAATAAAATTGACAAAAGAATAAGGAAAAAAATAATATAAGACAAAATACATTTTGGGAATAAATTTTTTAAATTTTTATTTTACGATAAAAATAAGACAATAAAATATTTATGATAAGAATATAATGTTTTAAATATTAAGAATGAAAATATAATTTATTTCATATTTAAGTGATTAGAATAATATTTTATTCTTAGATTAAAATCTTTATCAACTTGATTATCTTTCATTTTTTCGTATTTTACATTATACATACTAAGTTTTATAAATAATTGTGATTTAGTAAATATATTAGTATCTATTAATTTATTAATAAGTATTTTATTCATTAAATATGTATAAAAAATAACAAATGCGAATATGAGGAAATTTGGAGATGAGGATTTGGGTTTTGAGATGGGGTGGGGTTGGGGTACTATGGGTTGAATTTGAAAGTTGTATTTGACATTAAAGTTGGGGTTAAAGTTTTGGGATTGAAGATGATTAATAGGTAAAATTAAAAATAAAAAGTTGACTTATGGTTAATTATAAAAAACAATTAACTATAAAGGTATTTTTTTTAAAGTTATAAAAGTATTTGAAACTAATTAAATATTAAAGATAATTTTATTTTTTTAAATATCTATTATCTATTATATTTATTATATATTATTGAAATTAAATTTCACTAATTAATAATATATTTGATCTGATATATTCTTAATGGTGTTTTTAATTTATTTCATTTGATTCATTTAAAAGCGTTAATTAATTATCTATTTATTTGATTTGATTGGGATAAATATCAAATTATTTAACATTTTGTTTGACCACATTAACTATAATTAACCATCTATATTAATTATTTGATTTGACTAGAATAAATAATTTGATTTTATTTTAATTTGCTCTAATTTTAAATCTTATATATTTTCATTAATAATTTGTAAAAGTGTTATATCTTATTTATAAGATATTTTTTAATTATTTAATTTATTTTATTGAGCTAAACAATTAATTAATTAATTTATTATATCAATTATTTAATTTAGTTCATTTAAATATATGTTATTTGATTCAATTCAGTGTCATGTTGATGTTTGAGTTGTTATTTATCAAAAGATCTTTTTTTTTAAATTACCTGTATCAATAATTATTATTTTAATATGAATAATTTAAAATTCTAGACACAAATTATTTTTGTCATTCCACAAAAATTAAGACAATATATTATGCATTTAATTATGTATTTATCTTATCTTTAACGGTTTTGATAGATATTTAAATTAACAAAAAACATAAAATCGTTTCTAGGTAACATTATAGCCGCTTCAACTTAAGAATAGAAAAATATGATAGTGAGTTTCAACAGATAACAATGTTAATTATATTACTTTAATTTTAACAATAAATATAATACTAGAGTATAGAAAAGTTTTAGGTAGATTTAAAAAAAAAAAAATTTATAATAATTTTTTTTGTTATAATAATAAAGAATATAATATAAAGACAATTTTTATCTCATATTATATTATACTTTCTCAAATCAATTTTAATATGAAAGTAAAAAAATTTACAAATTTTACTTACGAATTATGAGAAAATATCTATACATTTAACTACTAATATTATTTAAGAATGATATTTAAAAAAAGAAGATTCTAATGTAAATATTTTAATTTAATTATAAACTATATATTATTTTTAGTGAATAATTGTCATACTTTGAAAATAAAAAATATATTATTTATTAATTTTATTCTTTTTAATATTAAAAATAGTTCAATTTTAAATTTAATTAATTTTATAAAATTTTTATAACAAAAATTACTATGCCTTTTTTATCCCATGTGGAACACGAATATAGTTTATTTATTTATTGATAAAAATTAGATTTTTAAGAATTGAATTTTGGTGTTTAAAATAAATAAGTAAAATTACAGAATTAAATTAAACTTCAATATTTAGAATGCTTATTAAATGAATTAAAATTTTATAATGAATAACTTTATTCTTTATTAACGTAACATTATACTTAAATAATAAATATACTTATTTATTAAATTATATAAAATAATTAAAATTTATATTTTGTAACTAAAATTATTTTCAACTAAAATTTGTTCATCTCTTAAAAAGATTGGATTAATCTAGAAATATTAATTTAAAAACAGTGTTATTATTTATTAATTAAAAAAATTAAATGGTTCTCTATGGTTGATTTTAACGACAAATTCAACAAAAAAAATGAACTATCAAAAGCTAATTTGTTAAGTAATTCAATGACATAATAAGTAAAAAAGGTCAATTATTAACAGCAAATTATAATAAATTAGCAATAATAATATTATTAAAAAAAATTATGCCACTTTTTGTTAGTATCATGATTGATACAATTTTACTTGAAAATGTTTAAACGGAACAGATTGGCAAATACTTGATATTATTAGTTTAAGTTAAACACATAAAATTATATATGTGGAGATATATTTTTAGTTCTATATAGGAGACCTTAAAAAATGGTATATATTAATTATTAAGTGAGTTGAAGAGAAGAAAAAAAAAAGAAAATGACAGGAAATGAAAGTGTTGAGAGAAGAGAAGGTGTGTGTGGAAGATTGGGAGGCCTTGAGAAAAAGTAAAGTTAAAAAAAAGTAATTAGATTATAAGGATATTTTAGATATTTTAAATTTTAAATAAAATTTAATGAAATGAAATTTTAAATTAGACCTATTTGAATTGGAATTAATTTTAGAAAAAAAATAATGGAATTAAATTGAATTCTATCTAAATTAATTTAATTTTTTTGTTTTAAACATGAGAAAGAAATTGAATTCTATGAGGTATTGAAACATCCTGTAAAAAGATTCCGCCGTTGATAAAAAGGTATCTAAAAAATATTATCGACAAGAGCCTATAAATAATTTGAAAATGCGACAAAAATAACCAATAATTATTATATTTTTTATAAGTGATAAAATAAACATTTTTATTTAACAAATGACTTATCCATTTAATTTGAATTTTTGTGCTAACATTTGAATAAATATTATAAAAGTGCAAAAAAAAATTCAAAACAATATCTGATCTTTAGATTTTTTATTTTTAAAAAATATGATAATTCACAATAAAAATTTTTTTAAAAAAATCACTTGACATAAATTATCAAATTTTAAGGATAATAATATTTTATTTTTTAAAATAATAATTGAAAAAATTTGCATCAAAATATAATTTCTAAATTTTTTCAAAATATATTTAATATCTAATTTTTTTTTTATTGCATCCTTAAATCTTTTAAAGATTTATTTGTTATTACCATCGTTACCATCATTTAAAATTCTTTTTGTCAAGTATATAAATTTTTGAATACCATTTTAATAGTTTCCTCTATTAATTTACTATGGTGAACTGGTGATCACTTATTTTTCAATTTATTAAGAAGAGATATAAAAATATCATCATTAGGAAAAGCATGAAAAAAAGGGAAAGAATTTGAAAATGTTATAATATGAATGTTCATAATTTAATGATTCATGACCTTCGTTAATCATTCAAATTCATCTTGGGTGGCTTAAATTTTCAAAGGTAGGTGGTTTAAAACTTTAAATTTTTAAAGGTGGACTAAACATTAATAATGTTGAAGATAGGTTCACAAGCCCTAAGACACCACGGAAAAGAAAAACAAAAGCAAACATACATTATTTGTGCTCTGATAAACAATATATGTGCATATAACAGATAATATATTATTGAGTATAATATAAAATTTCAATTATAATAAAATACATATATTAAAGAATATTAATATTAAAATTTTTAAATTTCATTTCTCTATTTTATAATTATTCTATCTTCTCTATTTATTTTTGAACAAAGTATCATTTTTGTCTTCAACGTTTGGAATAAGTTTTAAAGTTGTCTCTAACGTTTGAATTGTCCTATTTAAGTCCCTAAATTGAAATGATTTTGAAACGTTAAGCACTTAAATAGGACGAACACGTTGGGGACAAAAACGATACATATAAATAAATTTTAATTTTATCTTTCAATAACATTAATTTTTTACGGTACATAGTTATTTAATTATTTTTTAATCACATTTAAGTAAATTACACTTAATCACATTAATTTTATTCTAAATAAATTTTTTTTATAATTTTACTCTTAAAAATTTTTACTCATCATAAAATATTTGTAGAGTGACTAATACATAAACTTGTAGGGAAAAAATGATACATATACAATAAAGTAATGTAATTCTGGTCATTTTACAAACATTTTATGATGAGTAAAAATCTTTAAGAGTAAAATTATAAAAAATATTTAGAATCAAAGTAATGTGATTAAAAAATAATTGAATAACTATGTACCGTAAAAGATTAATATTAGTGAAGGACAAAATTAAAATTTATTTTTATGTATCGTTTTTGTCTCCAACATTTTCTTTCTATAAGTCTCTAATGTTTCAAAATCGTCTCAATTTTGTCCCGTCATCAATTCTGTTAACAAATTCCTAACGGTATGACAACATTGAGTCAATTTTGAAACGTTACGGACTTAAATAAAACGATTCAAACGTTATGGACAACTTTGAGACTTATCCCAAACATTGGGGACAAAAATAATACTTTACTCTTTATTTTACAATAGAAAATACATCAAAGTAGTTCTCAAAAATATATATAAAAAGAGTTTTATACTTACATTGAATCATTTATTGTCGTATTAAAAAAGATAATTTTTTCTTCGCATACAAGCGTTTTACCTATACAAGTCATATAAGTCTATATATTCTATTTCACATCAGATGTGCCTCTTCTAGCACGTCGATTTCACGCGCTTCATAATTTAACAGATTTTTCAATCAACGTCTGCACGCTTCTATCTTTCGTTATCGTCATCACCAACACCACCTCCTCCTCCTCCTCTTCCTCCTTCTTTTTTCATTGCAATTTTTTCTCCTCCTTCTTTTTCCTCCTTCTCCTTCTTATCTCATTGTTGAAAATGATGAATAATTCAAGTTCAGATTATCAATTGAACAAAAACGAAATTGATTATTGTTTTGAATCCAATCAAGTAGTTGAGGTGTGGTTCGATTCTAGTTAATTTTTTCGTTAGTAGTTTATGATCTTGTAGGTGAATAATGTTTCATTGTTGATTGTTTGAATTGAATGTAATGTAAAAGTTCTGCATTGAAGAAAATATTTTTCTGTATTTGCAGTAAATTTGGGTGTAACATGAAGATATTTGGGTGTATTCTTTAAGAATTTTCAGTGTATGTGTGCTGATAAATTCTGTATAATTCAAAACTCTTTTTCTCTCTCCTCCTCATCTTCTGCTATTTCTTCTTCTTCTTCTTCTTCTTCTTCTTTTTATCATCATTATCATAATTTTTTTTCTTATTCAACTTTTTTTTCTTGTTTTATCTTCTCAAGTTTCTTCTTGTTTTAATCTTTTAACAATAATAAAAACAAAAAATCAAACAAAATAGAAGAAGAAACACATAATGGTACAAAATTACTTGGAAGATGATAAACTTACATTCATTCAACTAAAAGAAAGAAAAAAATAAGAAAAAAGAAGAAAAAATGTAGTATTAGAGGAAATATTTTTTCTATATTTGTAGCAAATTTGAGCGTAACACGAAGATATTTGGGTATATTGTTTACGAATTTTCGGTGTTTGTGTGCTGATAAATTATGCATAATTCAAAACTCTTCCTCTTTCTCCTTTTCATCTTCTGCTGCTTCTTCTTCTTCTTTTTTTTCTATCATCATTGCCATCTTCTTCTTCTTTTTTTCTTATTCAACTTTTTCTTTTTATTTTATCTTCTCAAATTTTTTCTTGTTTTACTTTCTCACCAGTACCACCACCTCCTCCTCCTCTTTTTTCTCCTTCTTTTTTTCATTGGAATTTCTTCTCCTTCTTCTTTTTTTCCTTCTCCTCCATCATCAGTTATCTCGTTGTTGAAGATAATGAATAATTCAAGTTCAGATTGTCAATTGAATTAGAACGAAATTGATTATTTTGAATCCAATCAAGTGGCTGAGGAGTGGTTCGATTCTAGTTAATATTTTCGTTAGTAGTTTATGCTTCTGTAGGTAAATAATGTTATTTTTATTTGTGAAAATTGTTGTTCATCGTTGATGGTTTGAATTGAATGTAATGCAAAAGTTATGCATTAAAGAAAATATTTTTCTGTATTTGGGTGTAACGCGAAGATATTTGGGTGTATTGTTTAAGAATTTTCGGTGTATGTGTGCTAATAAGTTCTGCATAATTCAAAACTCTTTTTCTCCCTCCTCCTCATCTTTTGCTGCTGCTTCTTCTTTTTTTCATCATCATCATCATCTTTTTTTCTTGTTTTATCTTCTCAAGTTTCTTCTTGTTTTACTCTTTTAATAAGAACAAAAAAAATAAAAAATTAAACAAAGAAAAAGAAAAAACACATAATGGTATAAAATTATTTGAAAGATGATGAACTTACATTTGTTCAACTAAAAGAAAAAAAGAAATGAGGAAAAATAGAAGAAAAAAAAGCAGCATTAGAGAAAATACTTTTTTGTATTACAACAAATTTGGGTGTAACACGAAGATATTTGGGTGTATTGTTTAAGAATTTTCGGTATATGTGTAACAGTCCAGACCTCTGTAACAGCCCAGACCACCTACTAGCACGATATTGTCCACTTTGGCACACAAGGCCTCACGGTTTTTGCCTTTGACGATAGGGATGATAGCTGAAACCCCCCACACTCACTCGTCAAAATGCGTCATGCTAGGGAGAGGTATCCACACCCTTATAAGGCATGCTTCGTTCCCCTCCCCAACCGATGTGGGACCTTACAATCCACCCCCCTAAGGAAGTCCAGCGCCCACGCTGGCACATCGATCAGGGTTCCGGCTCTGGTACCATATAAATGTAACACCCCAATTACCCTAAACTGTACCTCTAGCCGTAAAGTAAAGGTTAATTAGAGGTTACGACAAAGAAGTCCAGCGTTCACGTTGGCACATTGATCCGGGTTCTGGCTCTGATACCATCTGTAACAGCCCAGACCACCCGCTAGCACGATATTGCCCGCTTTGACATAGAATGCCTCACGGTTTTGTATTTGATGACAATGATGATAGCCGAAACCCCCATACTCACTCGTCAAAACGCGTCATGCTAGGGAGAGGTATCAACACCCTTATAAGGCATGCTGTTACAGATGGTATCAGAGCCAGAACCCGGATCGATGTGCCAGCGAGCGCACTGGCTCCCTTAGGGGTGGATTGTAAGGTCCCACATCGGTTGGAAAGGAGAACGAAACATGCCTTATAAGGGTGTGGACATCTCTCCATAGCATGAGCGTTTTGACGAGTGAGTGTGGGGGGTTTCGGCTATCATCCCTATCGTCAAATGCAAAATCGTGAGACCTTGTATGCCAAAGTGGACAATATTGTGTTAGCGGGTAGTCTGGGCTGTTACAGATGGTATCAGAGGCAGAGTCCGGATCGATGTGTCAGTGAGGGCGCTGGGCTCCTTTAGGGGGGTGGATTGTAAGGTCCCACATCGGTTGGGAAGGAAAACGAAGCATGCCTTATAAGGGTGCAAAAACCGTGAGGCCTTGTGTGCCAAAGCGGATAATATTGTGTTAGCGGGTGGTCTGTGCTATTACAATACGTGTGCTGATAAGTTTTGCATAATTTAAAACTCTTCCTCTTCTTCTTCCTCATCTTCTGCTACTTCTTCTTCTTTATCTTCTTATTTCATATTCTCATAATTCTTCTTGGGATGAAAAAATCAAACAAAGAAAAAAAAATACATAATGTTGCAAAATTAATAAAAAGAGAATGAGGAAAAAAATGTAGCAACAACAGTAATAAAAAAACGACGTTAAAAATGAAACACACGAAGTAAAAGGAGGAGAAGCGGAAAGAAGAAGGAAGATGAGGAAGAGGAGGAGGAGGAACGCGAAGCGCGCTATAGAAACAGTTGAGTAGTGCGTGTTAGCATGCTTATATGAGTGAGTGTCCTTTTTGTAGATTTGGCCCAATTTATATGACTTGTAAACTAAAATGACTTGTATATGTAGTACTTCTCAAAAAATTAGTTTTTAAAGTTATTATTCAAAAATTTATCCAAATAAATGAATCTCATGAGATGACAAATAAATCAAAGGGTAAAGTATATTTTTCCCCCCTAATATTTATAATTCTTTTTAAAAATATCCCTAACATTTAGTTGCATTCAATTTTATTTTTAATATTTTTTATTTTTATCAAAATTTTGTCTAGATGTTAATTTTATATGAAATATTAGAGAAAAAATTAAAAATTTTTAGGAATAATTTTCACACAATTTGAAAACATTAAAAATAAAATTAAATAAATAGAAAATATTAAAGACAAAATTAAATAAAATTAAATGTTAAAAAATATTTTAAAAAATCACAAATATTAAAAAAAAAAACAAATATACTTTGTCTTATATCAAAATAAATCTTACATTGATAAATTAAAAAGACAAAATACAAAGATTATAACCATAATTTAAGAACCAGTGTGACTATTTTACAATTGATGATAATTACAGATAGTCTAGTAAGCAATTATAGAATAAGTCTAATTTTTCAACTTACTCTCACTTTTCCTATATTTTCTTAATTAAAAAAAAAAAAACTCTTAAACTAGTCGCAAAATAAAGGGTATAATATAAGAAAAAGTATTAAAGAATTTAATCCACCGATTTAATTATTTTTATTTTTAAAATAAAAATATCAAAACTTTTATCTTTTCAATGTTTTTGAAAAACTTTTATTCAAAATTTTCTTTTTTAATTATTAAAAAAATAAATTGATAAATTAAAAATTTTAATCATTATTCATAATATAATCTCTTACAGGTCTTTTTTTTATAATATTTTTCAATTTAACAGATTAAAAATTAATCCGCCCTAAAATTAAAATTCTATTTAAGAATTTATAATTAGTTAAGAGTCAAATATCTAACACTTAAAAAAAAAAGTAAATATTTATCTTGTCCTTGACTTTTTTTTTTCGAGAGACAAAACATATCTTAATCATCCCGAAATTTCAACCACACTTCCATCTATTTATAAAATTTTACAAATCGAACTCTATTTTCAGTTGATAAACGGTGACCTATTTAATGTATCCGATGAAATTTGATGTACCATATCACAGTGACATGTGTCAATACCAATTTGTTAAAGGAATTAAAAGCTCAATCATCAAAAAAATAAAAATAAAAAAAATTCTCATATTCTTCTCTTATCCCCTTCTTTCGTCTTTTCTTCTTCCTCTTCTTTTTCTTTCTCTTCAAGCACCATCATCTCCATCACCATCATTATCGAATTTCACCTTCACGACCATCACCATAGCACCACCATAGTCAAATCCTCTTTTTTTTTTCTTCCTCTTTTTTTTATTCTTTCATCATGCCATCTCTAGAACCACCATCTTTTCCCTCTGTTTTGGCACCAGCAGCCACCACCACCGTGGTTTCCTCTTCTTACTCTCCCCAAATCTTTCCAGTGTCACCAAGATCCTCGCCGTCTTCATATTCTTTCGCACCACTACTATCGCCGCTAAAAACTCCCCCTTCTCTAAATGGCTTCTGTTCGCCAATTTTATCTATCCCTCCCTCGTAATAGTGATATATTTTCAATTTTCACACCTTAAATCATAAAACAAATTATCATAACTCTAACTATTTGCCTATTACATCTGTTTTCATCACTAATTAAAGAAAATAGAAAGAACAAATCAGAATATAGTTAAAGAGAATCCGACTCAGAAGCACGGGCGAAACAGTCGAATAGGACAACTAGTAGTGGCAAAAACAGAAGAGGACACATGGCGACAAACGAAGTAGACAGAGGAACCAGAGGCAGATACAAAAGCACAGATGCAAAAAGCGAACTAATTCTCTCTTTTCTGATCTCTCTTGAAGGCCAGTATAACTGTGTGGGTTTGAGGCAAGGGGGAGTTGAAATACAGATAAGGAGAAAAAAAGGGGAGAAGAGAAAGGTAGAAATAGCAAGAGTCGAAGGTAGTTAGGGTTTTAAGTTTTGACGAGGGATTTTTAGTTCCTTTAACAAATTAGTATTAGAGTGAAGTACCAACCCGACCCCTGTCCATTTTTAAGAATGACAACGCGACCCCTCAAAATAAAATCGATCCACTTCGGTCCCTGTCCCCTGATTCCGTCACACAACGCGGTCCCTGTGGGTATTTTTTCGTCAACTCTAAACGGAAAATGCTGACGTGTCAGGTTCAAAAATGGTTAGGAGTCTAATTGTCTCTAAATTTAAATTAGTTAGGGGTTTATTTGTCCTTATAATTCTTTAAATAATATTTTTTTAAATTATTTTTTGTTCATTATATTAATATTCTTTTTCCAATAAATTATTAAATATATAGTATAATAAGTACAAACTAATTAATAAATTATTCAAATTTAAAAATATCATTTATTATGAAATTAAATAAATAATTCTCAAATATAATTTTTAAATATATAAATAATAAACATTAAAATTCAGTTAATACATTAATAATAATAACCCTATGATATACTATTGGTATTATGATCTAGATAATTTTTTACAATAAAGTGAAACCTAATGAACACATTATTTGATATATAGTAAAATATTTTTGAGTAATAACAAATTTAATTTTTTATCTCTTTAAACTAAATTAATAAATCTATTTGATATCTTTGTACTAAAATACACTATGAGCAAGCTACTAATACTAAATGAAATAATTAAAATATATAACCTTTAATGAAATAATTAAATACTAATTGAAATAATTCTATTTTTATATCTTTAATTGAATTTTAATATACTTAAAATTTTAATTAATCTATATTATTCTTATATTCTTTATCAATCTATAACCTTATGACCATATGTATTATTAATAGATTAATAATATTATTGATATTTTAAATTTGTTGAGTTTATAAATGGTCTCCATAATATATATAGTGTATTTTAATTATTTCATTTAGTATTAATAGTTTACTCATAGTGTATTTTAATACAAAGATATCAAATAGAATTATTAATTTAGTTTAAAGAGATAAAAAATTAAATTTGTTATTACTCAAAAATATTTTACTGTATATCAAATAATGTGTTCATTAATTTTTACTTTATTGTGAAAAATTATCTAGATCATAATACTAATAACATATCATAGGGTTATTATTATTAATGTATTAACTGAATTTTAATATTTATTATTTATATATTTAAAAATTATATTTGAGAATTATTTATTTAGTTTTATAATAAATGATATTTTTAAATTTGAATAATTTATTAATTAGTTTGTACTTATTATACTATATATTTAATAATTTATTGGAAAAAGAATATTAATATAATGAACAAAAAAATAATTTAAAAATATTATTTAAAGAATTATAAGGACAAATAAATCCCTAACCAATTTAAATTTAGAGACAATTAAACCCCTGTCCATTTCTGAACTTGATACGTCAGCATTTTCCGTTCAGAGTTGACGGAAAAATACCCACAAGGACCGCGTTGTGTGACGGAATCAGGAGACAGGGACCGAAGTAGATCAATTTTATTTTGAGGGGTCGCGTTGTCATTTTTAAAAATGGACAGGGATCGAGTTGGTACTTCACTCTTAGTATTAATATCTAGCACCCGTTTTATCAACCGAGAATAGAAGTCAATTTGTATAATTTTATAGATGTATGGGGTTTTTTTTGGTGACTATAGATGTATGGGGTTTAATTGAAGTTTTGGGAGATTAAAATGCGTTTTTGTGCTTGTTTAGCGTTATTAAATTGATAAAAAAGATATTTTTTAATTAAAAAAGATATTTTTTATTTTTTAGTGTGTTTGACAAATTTCTAATACAAAAGTAAAAGTATTAGAAAAATAAAAGAAATATCTTTTTTTAAGAAGTTATAATTTACATTCTTAAAAAAAAGATATTTTTTACATAATAAAAAAATATTTTTATCTTATTTTATTCAAAAATAATTGATAAATAAAAAAATTTTCTAATATAAAATATCTAAACATAAAATCACTTTTATTTTCATAAAAAATTTTTTTAAAAAAATATTATTTAAAATTTTTTTTAATAATAACATTCAAACAAATTCTTTATCTCTCCAAAAAAGATAAAAAATCAAATAAAATATTTATTTTAAAAAATTCATAAACTAATGACTAAACTAAACTAAGATAGTTATCTCCCACGGTCTATCTTGAGAGAGTTATCCAACGTTAACAGCAACCCAAACGAGAAGAAGTGGGCCATGCGTTCATCTTCCATCTTCGCCTCAGCTATAAAAACCCACACACGAAACAACAATAATACACCGTCCAAAAAAAAGAAATTACAATAACACGTTTCGTATCGTTTTTCGTTTTGCCCTTTGTTCAAGCCAACTTCGTTCTCTATTTCTCTGTTCACAAACAAATAAAAGTATAAAACTCTTATTTTCCCTTCTTCCATCACACTTTCCTGCTTTTCGATCCTTCTAGCCACCATGATTCCAGGTCAGAAAAATTCCTTCTCCATGCTTTCGTCTATGCAGTTATTTTTAACAACTATCATCATCATCATTATTATTATTTGTTTTTTTTCTTCTTTTTGTTTTTAATTGTTTGCTGTGCGTTTGTAATCGGTGTGATTTAGGGTTTTAGTGTTACCGTGTTTGGGTAGTATACCAAATGGAATGAAAATCTGTGTTCATCGGTGATGTTTTAACTGGATATAGGGATTTGAGCTCGATTTATTTGTTTTTTTTTTTGGACGAGTTACTGAGTGTCATATATTCGTTGGACTAGGCATCACTGTTTTTTTTAGTATTTTTTAAATGTTTGTGTGGTTTGTTTATTATTATTGTTTTGTATTCCTTGGTGTATTGTGATTGTGTGAACCTTGGGCTGTGGAGATGTAGCTGCATTTAGCTTCTTTTGAAGTCAATCTGTTTCCTAGGAATAGTGACAGTAATCTATGCTGGCACATTGCACCTGCTGTATAGTTGTTTTTAAAGTAGAAAACGCATTGTCTTGCATTTCTTGAAGACTGCAGGCTATGAGCCGAAATTGTATTCTGTGGATGACTACGTAGGTCTTGGTTTTTCCATAAGATTTGAAATTCTGTTTACCACTATTATTGATTATTGCTTCATCAATTGTTGTTTTGTCTCCTCACATCATGCTTTACGTATATTTTATTATACTTCTCACTACCAAAGTAAATATTTGTCTGCAGTTAGTGTAAAATGGCAAAAGGAGCTTTTCAAAGATGTAGAAATTGATACTACCCAGCCTCCTTATGTTTTTAAGTGCCAATTGTATGATCTAACTGGGGTACCTCCTGAAAGACAAAAAATTATGGTCAAGGGTGGTCTGTTAAAGGTTAGTATATGAATGTTAGATTGTGACCAAACCAAACTGATGCTGAAGCCTGAATATGCTAAATCTTTTCTTGCTTAAGTTGACTTTGAATAGATCTTGTGAAAGTATATCTACTATAAGTTGGAATGGAGTTGTTTTTGAACTCCCTTTTTGTTCCTTTATTTCCTTTTGTAATGCAGGATGATGCTGATTGGTCAACATTAGGAGTGAAAGAGGTTAGTGGTGCTGTAATGTAATATTTAGTACTATTCAACCATTTTTTATGCTGCTTTTATCTGAAATTAGCTACATGATCTATTTTCGCAGGGACAAAAGTTAATGATGATGGGTACAGCAGATGAAATTATTAAGTCTCCAGAGAAGGGAACTGTTTTTGTTGAAGATCTTCCTGAAGAAGAACAAGTAGTTGCTGTTGTAAGTTTAAGCTGTTTTTGTCTATACTCTATGTTTATGAATGGAGGAATGCTTGTGTTTGTTAATAGTTTAGCTCTAAATCCTCTTAATATCAGCCATTTATAAAACTGTGTATTGTTTGCCAATAGCGCCTTCATCTTCAATTTGTTTATGACAATAGTCTCTTTCCCTAAATACTCCTTTTTTTTTTTTAAATTTTAAATTAGCTCCAGGTCAAGTAACTATGATCTTCAATTTTGGAAATAAATAATTGAGCAATATTCTTGTTTCTTTCCACTCATTTTTGTTTTCCTAAGAATGTCAACTATTTCATGGTCTATAAATAATTTTGGTGGAGCCTTGTATTGGATAGTGGTGTAAAAAGTGGTTGCAGATTGCAACTTCTCCTCAGTATTCTGGTTGTATTATGATTTCTTGTTTTGATCATCTTGGACTTTGTGTTATCCTACTTAAGATAATTAGATGAAGATATGCTAATTTTTCTTATGTTCACATCAACATAGATCTTCTTTAATCCTAACATAAATAGTCCGTAGGTCTAATTGCTGGACAGGTGCTCCCCCCCCCCCCCCCCCCCTTCCCCTTTTTCCCAGTTGCAAAACACAGAGCAATTGTGTTTATGGTATGATAAAGTTTTATGTAACATCATATTAGTTGTCCATTTATGCATGATACCACATTTTTCCTTAGATAGTTAAATGTCACTTTTGTGCACTCGAATTTCTTATTAAAATGATACCCGCTTGGATTGATTACCATTGAATGAATGTTTTGTTGTTATTAATAACCGAGGGTCCAATGTGATGTCACATTTACCCATCTTAAGACCAAATGGTTGTTTTTATATCTATATTCTGTTATTAAACTCGAGTTAACTCTGATAATTAGGTTCTGTAATCGAGTTTACAATTCTAATGTAAACGCTTACAAGCTTCTGATTCCTCATGTAAACTGTTATGAGTTTAGTTTTATGATTCATGTGTTTGATTACCGGACTATTGAGGCCGAGTACTATTGGTTGAGCCTTATTGTCTATAGAACATTTTTTATTCTTTTATTTGTTCAAATTTAACTTGTGCTTATTTGAGTCATACACTAGTTTCATTCTTTAATATCTGATTTTTCTTTTCTTTCTTTTCTTTCTTTCCAGGGACATACTGCTGGCCTTTTCAATTTGGGAAATACCTGTTATATGAACTCAACATTACAATGTCTCCATTCTGTGCCAGAGTTGAAGTCAGCTTTGATTCAGTGAGTCCTTTCTGAGGGAACATTAGTTGACAACTTTCTTTCATGCATTTATGGCCTATACCTGAACAACTTATGCAAACTCTCTTGGACTCAGGTACTCACATTCAGGAAGGAACAATGATGTTGACCAGTCTTCTCATCTGTTGACAGTTGCTACCCGTGACTTATTCAATGAGCTTGATAAAAGTGTCAAGCCTGTGGCGCCAATGCAATTTTGGATGGTACATTATCTAACTAGACTGCTGCTATATTTTTTAAGAATATTTTTTATTTCCATCCTTATATGTTATGATGTCATACGATTTTGGGATGACCTTTTTTCCTTTCTATATTGGAATGTTACAATATCTATGCACAATAGTGCATATTTGAAGTGCTAGTAACACATTGGTTTTGGATAGATATCTTTAGAATTCTGGTTCAAACTTCTGGTTTCAATTCAGTTGAAAGCAATTTGTTTATGATTTTATAATAGTACATTTGAAATTTCATAATATGTATTAGGTTGATTATTGTTGAAATTCTGATACAAATATTTGGATACTTGTTATTGTGGTACTTTTGTGATGAATTGATTTCTATTTGTTTGGTATACATTAGACCTCTTGAAAGAGTAATATTGCTGTTTTTTGTTTCATTATTGTAAGATTTTCTAATCAGTTACTCTTTGCTTCATGGGAAATAAATTGTGGGATATTCTTGAATTATCCAAAGTAGTGCTTTTTCCATTGAATAGGCATTGAATGAGCCTTTCCTTTAATGGTTGGGAGAAGACTCCGTTAAATATGATTTCTGCATACTGTCTATCCTTCAGGATGGAAGTCTTTCTGTAGGACCCGTCTTTTATAGTTCCCCATATTTATCACCTCTGCTTATGTTTTGAAATCATTGTTTATCATTTTCCATTTCTTGTGACATTTCATGAGGATAAGTTGCTCTCATTATGAATTGAAACTCTTTCTTCATATATTATATGTATTTTAATACCTGGTTATTGTTTTATTCATGTTTCATTATGATTGATGGAAAGTGATTTTGTTCTGATTTGTTAATGCATTTCCAGTTATTGAGGAAGAAGTACCCTCAATTTGGCCAGCTGCATAATGGAGTGTTCATGCAACAGGTTTATATGTAGAATGTCACTTTGTTAATTTAGTTTAGTTTAGTTTAGTTTTTTAAAATAAATGACTTATGTTATTTTCCATGTCAAACAGGATGCTGAAGAATGTTGGACACAACTTCTATATACACTTTCTCAGTCTCTAAGATCTAATGGATCTAGGTAATTTTGCCCTTGCTTTTCAGTAACTAAATGCAATTGCTGCAATTCTTGTAACCATATTTATTTGTGACGAAGGTCAACTTGTAAAAATTTAGATTTTATCTAGAATCAGAAGTTGTAAAATTGTAAATTGTAGAATTGTGATACAGATGGAAAACATGAATAATAAATGAACAAAATACTACATTTTTATACAAGATATCATAAATAATCACGTTTGACATGATTAAACTTGAAATAAAATGCACAATTCTTCATTAATAATTCCATTGTCACATAGCTTTCAACACAGGTAATAAAACAGAAATATATAATTATCCAACAAATTATCACTTAAAAATAAGGAGTTAGGGGTGATAATATAACATATTTTTGAGGAGAAGGATGGTATGAACAGAACATAGCACAGCCGAGGAACGAAGGCGCAGAGCATAAGAAAGACTACAGCAATTGCACAAATAATGGTGGCGATTGAGCTGCTACCAAAGAAGATATAGTCATGTAGAAAAGAGAATTCATGCAACCCTGCAACCAAAGGGGAGAGATAGGAGAAGAGAGTTGCCTTGTTAATAGTACTGTTTCTTCCCCAAAGAAGTTTTATATTAGTATATGTACTATTGAGGCTCTATTTTTGTAAATGTTCGGTTTCAAATCCTTGCCCTTCTGTCTTATAAATGAACTGTCTGGTCCGACTAGATTAAAAATGTTATGTGCTACATGTTTAAAAGAAGTCTTCATTTGTATGTTACTTGTTTGTTTTCCATGCACCTATTTCTTTCGTGAATACTCTACTTCTATTTACATGTTATCTTTTCTCAGTGAAAATGCTGATGCTGTGAAGGCTCTTTTTGGCATAGAACTTATTAGCAGGTATACATAGACCTTATTGTGGAGCAGTTGGCCTCTAATGTTCTATAGTAATCGTATTCGTAATGTATTGTGTGATTATTTTTTTTACCTCTTATTAGGATTCATTGCCAAGAGAGTAACGAAGAAAGCTCAGAAACAGAATCTGTTTATTCACTTAAATGCCACATATCTCAGGAGGTGAACCATTTGCATGAAGGAATAAAACATGTAAGTGTTATTTAATAAATTGCAGGAATGAGGCCTCTGTTTTTCCATAGACAATCCTGTTCATATTTTTAACTAAAGAATGTTATTTTCACCTTGCAAGTCTGTGCCCTCTTTTTATGCTCAACTTGTTCTGTCAACCATGATAGTGTTCTTGATCTGTTTATCTCTTCTCTTCGATTTCCTTGGAGCCTCTTTCTTGCTTAAAGCTACTGCTGATAATTTTGTTTTTGATTATTAAGCTGAATACTATTTCATTGGTTAAAGTGCAAAGATACAGGGGGTTTCTGAAAATTACATTAAATTCAAGATCTTATTATTTTTTCGATGGTTCTGTTCAATCTTTACTGCTGTTGGCCTGTTGCTGTTCATCCATGATTTTTGCTTATTATGCCAAACAAGTAACTTCAAATGTAGACATTTATGCCAAAATTAAGAGTACACTTGCATCAAGAGATTTCTAGTAAAAATATTTCTTGGTCATGAATAACCCAAACAATGATTGTGATGTCGACTGATTAGAATTAGAAATGCTATAGTTAGAACAACATAATTCGTGTGTACAAATTTTAAACTGGTTGAATGTAGTGGATTCTATGCAATTTTTCTTTATGATGAATGATTCCTCTATTTGTTAACCCAGCTGACTTATGTAGGGATTAAAATCAGAATTGGAGAAAGCTTCCCCTGCTTTGGGCCGTAGTGCTATCTACTTGAAGGAATCACGCATCAATGCCTTGCCAAGGTTGGCATTCAGTTTTGGATATATTTCTTACATTTTGGCTTTTTGTTTACTTTAGTCAACATTTTAATGTAGCATAATTTAGCCTCCATTGTATTAGGGTGTAGTTGTATTTTCCCTTGGTATACGATAGTGCATCTCTTGGTTGAGCTTCATTTCTTCATTGCTAATTGCTTAAGGGGGTATATCTGAGATCAATTTCAACTCTTTCTTTTTGAAGGTATTTGACAGTTCAGTTTGTCCGTTTTTTCTGGAAGAGAGAGTCCAACCAAAAGGCCAAGATTTTGCGGGTATGCTCCTATCTTTCCCTTTTTGTGTACTTATGGATAGAGCTGGTGCTGGTTTGATATTGTTAACTAATTTACATTATATTTGTGAATGTGCTTGGCTATCTCAGAAAGTGGATTATCCTTTGGAGTTGGATGTTTATGACTTTTGTTCTGATGATCTTCGCAAAAAGTTGGAAGCCCCAAGAAAGGTTTACACACTGTTTTTTTATTTGAAAATTCTGGTTGTTCTGATATTTGCTTTACGAAAATGTGTGGTCTATGTTCTCACTCTGGGCATTTTACTTTAGCTCCTAAGAGATGAGGAAGGAAAAAAGCTTGGTCTGAAAGGCAGTGAGAAAAGCTCAGTTCAAAAGGATAACGATGAAAAAATGGCAGATGCAGAGGTGAGGAAACTTAGACTCGCATTCCATACCATATGACACACATACCTTGTTGTGCATAAGTAGCTACAAGCCATATACTTAATTTGTTTCATTGATTCAGGGATCTTCAAATGGAGGAGGCGAGCCATCTGTAGCTCCAATGGAAGAGGGTAAAATTGACCACATTCCTCTTTCTGCTATCTTCTTCCTTTCCTTTTTGTTTATTTTTCCCTGTTATCAATCCTCTATCTGCTTCTGACACTCATTGTCTGTGTCCATAGGTGAAAAAGCAACGGAGATGACTGGAATATATGATTTGGTTGCCGTATTGACCCACAAGGGTAGAAGTGCTGATTCGGGACATTATGTTGGTTGGGTCAAGCAAGAAAATGGTGTAGATCTTGGATAACACATTATGTTCTTGATTTTTTTTTCCTCCATGTCTTTTCAAGGTAACTTAATAGTTATTTTGTTTGTAGGGAAGTGGATAGAGTTTGATGATGACAACCCCAAACCCAGAATAGAAGACGACATCACTAGACTATCTGGAGGAGGTGAGAATATGCAGAATTAATGTGTGGATATGGATAATATGAAAACATTATCTATCATCCCCTTTTACAATTGAGCCTATCATACCATGTAAAAACCGAATTTGCATGATTTCCTCTTTCTTTTTCTTCCTTCACTGGCTTAGCTCAATCATTATAGTTTAATCCATCCTTTTCTTCTCGTTATTATTTGCGGTGTGAGATAATAAATTAATAATAAATTTTTATATGATGTTTGTCTCTAGGTGATTGGCACATGGCTTACATAATCATGTACAAGGCTCGTGTTGTATCTGTTTAATTGTTCGGAGAAAGAGTCCATTTCCTGTCTTTTGTGAGATTCAAGGATTGGTGTAAAAGGATGGTATACGGTTGTTTATATTTAAGATTCAAGGATTGTGTAAAAGAATGGTCTCCTGTTCTTTGCTTGTATTTTACCCATGAGGTTGATATTAGTTAGTATTTTTTACTTGTTTGAATTAGCTATTGTATTTTTAATTATTTATTTTTAAAATGGATATATAAGGATTTGAACCGAAATTTTGTTGGCGACTGTTCTCCTTAACTCCCGAGAGCTCTGATAGCTCGTAGTTATATCTCTAGGACGAGCATGTTTGCATCTCAATATTTTTTTTTCCCTTCCAGTCAAGGTCACCATTTCATTTCATAAACAAGGTGTATATAATCAACATTATAATGTATCAAAGTCGGTTGTCAGGCTTGAGTTTTGAAGGGTTTGACTTGGTTTGGTGTTTTGTTTGCTGTCGGCGGAAGGGGGAAAAGGGAGAGTACATTATTGACAAACTTGATGGTAGCTACCACTCTTCTATATTGCATCACTATCTGATACCAATAGGGGTAGATTAACACTTAACAAGAAACAAAATCATACATTTTGAACACATTCTTTTTTTTGTTACTTTTTATGGTTCCATTGTTAGAAGGTGCACCGGGTTCGAATCCTAGCCATGACTAGAAAGTTGATATATAAAATTCATGGGAAAAGGGAAGGGAGGTATAACCTGACCAAAAAAAAAACCTAAGTGGAATGTGAATTACAGAATAAGATAATTGCAAATGATCAATTTTCTAGTGAGAAATTTGTCGTTTTTAGCAAAGTATCTGGTTGGTTTTCCTTGTTTTTAGGTGCATTCTTTCCTTGCTCAGTTCGGCTTCTCACTATACCATTGTCCAAACATTCTTTACAAAACCAAAATTTAGCGGGTAGTCATGTTGAAGACTGAACCTCACTCTTAGTTTCCCTAGGCATTTCGGGTTGAACCTCACTCTCCAATTCACTGAAGCATAGCCTACTTTTGGCATTTGGACAAAGTTAATAACTTAAGACTTAAGAGTTAGTCAAATATTGATTAAAAAAAAATGATAAATTTTATTGGTAATATAACTTGGTTTATTTTTTATTGTTAAGTATAAAAATACTATTTCAAGTTTTGATTAATTCCACTATCTCCTCACACTCCTTCCTTTTACTGTTTTACATGCAACACAAGTTTCAAACGGAAGAAAGTTCATTAAACCTTAACCTGAAATATTTCACGACTCTTCACACCTTACCAAAATCTCAATGCACATCAACTATCTCAGTCTCAGCAATATTAGGGAGTAATCTTTTATTAATATAAACTAATATTTTATTTTTGTTCTATTATAGTATTTAAAATTTAAAATTAGCCAAATATTAATAAAAAAAATAAATTTTATTAGTAATATAACTTAGTTTATTTTTTATTGTTAAATATAAAAATACTATTTTAAGTTTTGATTAATTCTCTTAGAAGTGCACATGGGTCGGGTGAAATCGGGTTTCATCTTGACTAGGATTCAACCTAAAATAATGATCGGTCTATTTTGAGATCCTTATCCAACCTTAAATATGATGAAATTATACTACTTTCGGACCACACTAAAACCAAGTCTCACTCTGGTGAAGTCCGGGTCTTGATAAATGTTATGTCAAAAAATTATAATGCATTCATTTATAAAAAAGAAAAAAAAATACTTGTTGCAGAGAAATTGATAACTATACTTGAATTTGAATTTGTTCATAAATTCTAATTTCATACTTCTTTGATCTATTTCCTAATTCAACAAATGTAATTAAAAACAAAATAATAAGCTTATAATTAATATAACATAATATTAGAATTAATTTAAATAAATATACCTTTTTAGTCCCTCTAAAGTGCACATGAAGTAGGTGAAGCTGAATTCATTCTAATTCGTATCTGATTTTAAATAATGATCGGATATATTTTTGAGACACAAATTAGTCCCAAAATATTCAAGGACCGAATCTTCATGCCATACTGAGTCATGTGCACTCCTAATAATAATATTCCACTATCTCCTCCCACACCTTCCTTTTACTGTTTTACATGCTACACAACTTTCAAATGGGAGAAAGTTGATTAAACCTTAACCTGAAATATTTCATGAGTCATATTTGACATGACAAGGCACTGGCAGGGAAGAAAGAAAGATAGTTGCTTGAAAAATATATTCAATAATTCATAGCAGATGAAGATCTTGATGAGCTAGGTTTTCCACACTTTACCAAAAACTCAATGCACATCAACGATCTCAGTCTCAGCAATTCTTGAACACACTGGTATGCAATTACACTCAAACAGCTTTTTCATACACTTGCATCCACTACAACTTTTCATTTCAATATATCAATGACCCTTCTCTTCTATTATGATGAAAGTTATTAGCATAGAATTATTGAATGTAATTGAAGAACATTATTTAATCCTTAGTAATTGTTTCTGTTAGGGGAGCGCAGAGATTTTATTAAGGAAATGGACAAAATTTCTGATCTGCCAAAGATAATCCTGCATGACATTCTTTCAAGGTGCCTTACGAAGCTGCAAAGGACCAGTGTTTTGTCCAAGGCTTGGCATGAAACATGGTCCTCATTTCCCATCTTGGTCTTCGACGGCTCTCGATGCGTGCACTTGCAATGGAAGGATAGAAAAGATCCCCTGAAGATACAAGACAACAGGAGGAAAGTGAACAGCTTCCTCAAGTCTGGGATAGGACACTTGTAGGTTCCACACCAAGGCTTTGCCATCAAAGAATTTAACCCGAGTATGATGTTCTTCCATCTCGGTTCATGCCACATCTCGTTGACCGGTGGATGAAGATAGCAGGTGAAAGTGGTAGTATTCAGGTGCTAAAGCTTGAACTTGAACTTGCTGACTGTTTCTTTGGATGTAAGTTTGACTCACACGCGGTTGATAATTATTACTACTTGCCACCATATGTACTGAAAGCCAAGTCATTAACTGAATTAGTGTTGTCAGGGAAGATTAGAGCAGACAAATTGATTGTAAATCACAGAATTAGGTTCCCTATGTTGCGGATATTGTCCTTAGTTAATGTTTATTTGGGACATGAACAAGCGCTTGAAGATCTCATTTCTGGTTGTCCTATGATTGAGGACTTAGTATTGGAGCACTGTGTTGGATTGGAAAATGTAAAAATACATGATTTGCCTAAGCTAAAGTCTGCTAAGTTTTCTGGATTTCGTGAAATTCATGTTGATGTGCCGAGTCTAGAGTATCTTCATTTTGGTAATGACGAATTAGAGTTCCCTTGTGATATCAGTATAGACAAGTGCAGAAATTTGAAGGTGTTTCTTTTAGGGGCTGTGAGTTCTGTTTTTGTCTCTAACCAATGGTTGCTTGAACTTTTTGACAAGTTTCCTTTCCTTGAGAGGTTGGAATTAAGTGGTTGTGTTACATCTGAGAGCCTAATGATCTCCAGTTCTCGCCTCAAGGTTTTGTCCTTCAAGGCTTGTGTAGAGTTGAAGGAAGCTAGGATCGATGCGCCGAATTTAGAGTCATGTACATATTCTGGACAATCCAGCCACATGCCAGCAGCTATGTCTTTTGTGAACTGTTCAAATCAGGTGGATTTTGATGTTGTCTTGGCAATAGAATTTCGTATTATGGATTTGAAAAGGCTTAGGGCATTTCTCCAGAACATAGCACCAAGAAATGTTATGGTATCCTTGTATCTTGGAATCATGAAAGGTTCATCTGTAAGTGTACATTACCAAATTCTGTTTTAGTTGCTAAAATAAAACTTTACATGCAGAACTTTGATGTCATTTATGTTGGAATTGTATTTTGGATGAGCAGATTGTGTTCAATGAAGATGTACTACAAAATGTTCAAGTCCCTTTGCCAAGGATCAAACAATTGAGGTTATTGGTAGCTGAAGAAACTGAAGAGTTGTGTGTGCTTCTTATCAATGATTTGTTTTGGAGCTTCCGTCCTGCTATTATTTCTTTGAACCTGAAGATCTGCAGCAGAATATTCCTTAAGGTTTGTCATTGATTCATTGCCCCTTAACTCCTGATTTAATTGTCCAATGCATGATCAATTTTTTCAGTGGTTTGATTCGTGAAAAGACAAAAATCATTTGAAAGATAATAAAAAGGTTAAAGTAGCCTTCTAAAGATTTACTAAGTTGACAAAATTGATAAATTGTTAAATAGTTTTGTTTTTGTTACATATAAAACACTGAAATGATACTATGTAAGATTATCATCAATTGTATTTGCCAATTTTTTAAATCTAAAGGATTTTTTTTGTGATTTTAGTTGTTAGTTGTGAATCTTTCAGTTTCGGTAGTTTGAAAATGTTTGATAACTCTATTTTCTGAGTGCTATTGTGTTAATTTATTATATATCAATACATATTAAAAAAATGAGAAAGTTTATGAACCAATTCTATATGCAGTAAAGTAGCCAACTTTTTTAAAAATTCTGATTTTTAAATATTAAAAGCTAGTTTTACGCTTAAAAAACACGTATTCTCCCACCCCCTTCACCTCTCTAATTCTAGTTGTGAATTGGCCAAATCAACAACAGCTACTATTGGAGAAGCTAAGGTGCAACAACGAGGAAGAGAGATGCTGCAGTTCAAGTCAAATGAAATGTTGGTGGCATGATTTGAAAGATGTCAAAGTCAGAAGCTCTCCTAAAAAATATGAGAACCTCAGTGATTGTGAAGCACTCTTGGATTCATTGCCAATAAATTTTTCTTCCCCGACTCTGCATCTTAACTTTGAGTTAGAGTGGGACTCATTACAGTAAGACAACTTAAAATATAAAACTACAACTGCAATTTGTTATGTCGTTTTTGTTTTCTTGCCTACTTTGTGTTAAACTGTGGATGAACCAGTTGAAAGTAATTGATATGTTCTGCTTTAACATTCAGCATAAAAAATAAGTTATTTCACACAATTTTAACATTTTATATCAGAATAATCAAGCTTGCTTGTCAAAGATTTTTCATCAAAATAATTAAACTTATAAAAGATTTTATATTAAAATAATCAAATATCTTGTTACAGAATGATCAAATACTTTTTACAGCCGTACATCCAAACTATTTTTTGTAAATAACAAATAAATACTTTTATTTGTTAACTAATTAATAACTGATTTCTGATTTCTAATATCTATGTAGTATTTTCTAACAATCATTTTACGTATATATAAAAAAATTGTCACTAATTAACTATTAGATATAGAAATATATATTTAACAACTCAATTTTTTTTTATGATACAACTATAAACAAATTTTATTATTTATTTATTGCATATTTGCTTACTCTGTTATGACTTTATGACATTTGATTATTTTAGTAGTTAATTATTTAATTGAATATATATATTTGATGGTTATTTTTAATATATGTAGAATATTTTTATTTTTAATTTATTTCATAAGGAAAGTAACACACTCTATAGATAATAATTTGAAGTGAATAAATTCTAATCTAGATTTACTTTGATAAAATATAGAATTAATTAACTCAAATACTTGTCAACAGAAAGTAAAAAACTATAATAATCCTAGTATATATTAATAAAATCTAATAATATTTTCATCTATTTATATCAACCATACATTAGAAAATTACCACATGGATAGTCAATTCGATCTCTCCTTGAGGTTTGTTATTCCCTAGACCTGTTAAAGCTAGAAAGGTATACTTAAACTTAAACGTGATGATAGAATTATAAGCTATATAATTGTAATTCATGCAATGCTACAACATTGCCTGGTGGTTATTTATTTGCTTGGCTTGGATTTATATTTTCACCTAAACTCATCTCTTTTGGCGGCAGTACTTCTGTGTCCGGCGGCGGCATCAACGCCGGTCCCAGCGTCAACTAATTCATGCTGCATTGAGGATTCATGATTTGGTTTCCCAACAATACATTATGAAGATACCAGGTCCAACTGCAATCGAAGACCTATTATGAATTATTGCTTGTGGTTTTTGCATCCCTAATGTTCGACTACTATGACTAAAAGCAGAAAAATTAGCATAATAATTTTGCATATTAGACTGAGATGGTGGCTACTAGTATTATCTGATGATGGCACCATGTTGATTCCATACTCCTCTATAATTTGAAGTTTTAAAACTCCTTTATATTATTAATATTATAATAGACGTTAGTGTAATATTTAAAAAAATATTTTATTAATATAATTTTTAATGTACATTGATAAGATCATTAAAAAATTAATATTTTTTTTTTTGTAAAACTACAAAGTACAAACACATTAATTATACTTCTAAAATATATTTTTAATAAAATGACACTTATGATTATTATTGAGTTTTTTCTTATGACTTACTATTAGAAATTTAATATTTTTTTGGTGACTTATTAAAAATTTAATATGTTCTATTAGTATATAAGTTATTAAAATTATTGAATTCGTTTATAAATTCTAATTAATTAATAACTTTTATTTTTATTTATTTTAATTATTTATTTGATATTATAATTTATCTCATAAAACTTGTTTTATATATTACTCTTTTTTTCATCTATAGCATTATGATTTTAAAAATTAATTATATTATAACATACCATTTAATTAGAATATATATATAAGGAACGTAATTAATATTTTTTAAAGTGTTATTTTAAATTAATTTGTCAAAAGGTACTTCAAAAGAAAAAAGAGATATTAAAAACAAATTTAAATGTATTGAGGTACTGTATAATTTTTTTTAAGATTTTATTGGAGATGATTATTTTAGGTTATTAGTTGAATGTAATTTTAGATTTTTATAGGTTAAACTAAATTCAAAAATAATTTTAAGTAAGTAGTCACAAATCAAGAGATTCGTAACAACAAGTTTTGTGATTTGTAACCATCAATTAGTTATTACTAATGTTTTTAATGATGTGAAATTTTTTGTAATAATCAAATACTTTTTACAGCAAGTACCTCCAAACTATTTTTTGTAAATAACAAATAAATATTCTTATTTGTTAACTAATTAATAACTTATTTCTGGTTTCTAATATTCTATGTAGTATTTTTTAACAATCATTTTACGTATATATAAAAAATCAGTCACTAATTAACTAGATGTTTACTTTTAATATATGTAGAATATTTTTTGTTTCGGCCCGGTCCACCTCTTGCAACGTTCCGGCCCGAGTGGCCGATCTGGCGAGTGCTAGACATTCGATCCGAGGGGAACACCCGAACGTTCTTTCTCTTCCTGCAAGGCACTTGACAGTTGGGAAGGAAAACTTCCTGGAAGGCAGGTCTGACCCCGTGGGGACCGGCCTAGGCACAGAGTATATAAGGGGAGGGTCTTACCCCCTCTCCCACGGTACATCACTATCCACTCACTTTTACTGCCATCTGTATGGATTCTGACTTGGACGTCGGAATCCTTTTGGCAAGTGGCTCCCCCTTTACACCACAACAGCTCGGGAGATCGCGAGGCTCCAGCTCTTCACTCTTCGACACCGACCCAGGAGATCCACTCATTCCCCAACAGCCAGATCCAGATTTTCTCCATCTCGCTCACCTTACCAACCCGACCTGTTCGGCAACCGAACTACCGAACATTGGCGTCGTCTGTGGGGCCTCAAAACTGGCCTAAATGGATTTTCTGTTAGGTCCTGTGGAAGGAGATGATGGAGGCGAGCCATGTGGGGAGGACTTAGTTCGCCGCGCCAGTAGGGTAGCCTCCTTGGCTTCCTCCTGTGAACTCACGAGATCCCCCCCTCGGCGAGATGAACTACCCACCCATTCCCAGGAAAGGCGTCCCTTCGGGGGGACGGGGAGCGACAACGCTAGAATAATGCAGGAGCTGCGTCACAGGATACAGAACCTGGAGTGGGAGCTAGCGAGCAGAGAGCGCTACCAGTCTGTCCCGAGGCAATCTCGGTCCTGATCCCCTCAAAGGAGGGGGGAAACTAGAGGAAGAAGCCCTCGAAAAGACTGCCTTAGACGCACACTGACCCCCCGATCCGAGCCAGAAAGCCAAGGAGAAAGCAGAGATGTGTCGAGGAGACGGCAAGACCCTATAATCTACAATCGACCTCCAGTGAGACGTATCGAGGAGGAAAACCGAGAAGATAGCAGAGAAAGACCAAGGAGGCGGCAACACCCTGTAATCATGGGGGCAACCCCTTTTCACCACTCCATTCTCGAGGTCTGGCTACCGAAACATTTCGATAAGCCAACAGACATGAGATACGACAGAACCCAGGACCCTCAGGAACATCTAACGGCCTTTGAGACCAGCATGAATTTGGAAGGTGTGGGTGCTGAAGTGAGATATCGCGCCTTCCCCGTGACCTTAGCAGGGCCGGCAATTCGTTGGTTCAACGTTCTCCCCCAAGGCTCTGTGACAACCTTTGCGAACATAACCTGCGCTTTTCTGGCTCAGTTCACCACGCATATTGCCAAAGCTAAGCACCCGATCAACTTACTAGGAGTGACACAAAGAAACGGGAGTTGACCAGGAAGTATCTGGACAGATTCAATAACGAATGCCTGGAGATCGACGGCTTGACCGACTTGGTGGCCAGCTTGTGTCTGACAAACAGGCTATTGAATGAAGACTTCAAGAAGCACCTTACCAAAGCCCGTGTGGACAATGCAAGAAATCCAAAATGTGGCTAGAGAGTACATCAACGACGAGGAGGTCAGCCAAGTCATGGCAGCCAACAAGCGGCAGCCCGCCTATCACCCTGCCCGTCAGCCCGATAACGGGAAAAGACCCAGGGAGCATTCCAAGGACGGAGGGCCAGCTAAAACCTTCAAGCCATTCCCCCGGGTAGGGAAGTTCACTAACTACACTCCCCTGACAGCCCCGATAGTCGAGGTGTACCAGTAGATAGCCGACAAAGGCATCTTGTCGAAGCCTCGCCAGTTGAAGGATAGAACTGGAGGGAACAAGAACCTCTACTGCGACTATCACAAGGGCTTCGGCCATAAAACCCAAGATTGTTTCGACTTGAAGGACGCTCTGGAGCAAGAGATCCGGGAAGGTAAACTAGCAGAGTTCTCTCACCTCATAAGAGAGCCCAGGAGGCGAGATCGCGACCGATCTGGCGACGACAGGAGCCGCGTCGTGAAACCAAGGCAAGATTCTGAAGAGGACAATGAACGTGGCCTCACCATCGTGAACGTTGTGGTCGGGAGAGACGCTGCACCAAGGTCGAAGTCGACATACAAGAAAGATGCCAAAATCTTGGCCGTGTCATTATCTACTCCTATGCCTCCCTCCAGGAGAGTCCCGGCAATATCATTTGGACCGGAGGACCAATGGTTCCATGACGTTCCGGAGAACCCTCCTATGGTAATCACAACAAGAGTGGGAACTGGTTTGGTCAGGCGAATTCTCATTGACAATAGAGCCGACTCAAACGTCATGTTCCGAAATGTGTTTGACGCTCTGGGCCTCAGAGAAACCGACCTAAAAACTCACCAACACGGTCTCCATAGGAGGAGGTCAAGGAAAGAGGTCGTTAATGGCGGAGTTCGTTGTCCTAAGGGACTCCACGACCTACAACCTTATCCTGGGAAGGAAAACAATCAACGAGTTCGGAGCGGTAATATGTACCAAGCTACTGATGATGAAGTTTGTGGCTGACGATGGGTAGATAGGATCCATCAAGGGAGATCTGGGAAATGGCGGTCGCGTGCGACAACGCTAGCCTCTCCCTAAGAAAGAAGTCAAAAGAGGCATCCGGGGTCTTCCTAGCTGATATGGATGCTAGGATCGACGACAAGCCAAGATCGGAACCTGAAGGAGACCTTGAGAAGTTTAGGGTCGGTGACTCGGAAGACAAGTTTACCTTTGTGAACAGAAACCTCCCCCACAACTTGAAAGAGCCGTTGGTGGAGATTATTCGAGCAAACAGCGATCTGTTTTCCTGGACACCAGCTGACATACCGAGGATTGACCCCCAGTTCATGTCACACCACCTGGATGTGAAGGCAGAGACCAAGCTTGTAGCACAAAGAAGAAGAAAGATGTCCCAAGAGAGAGCTGATGAGGTGGCCAGGCAAACGGCCAGCTTGCTAGAAGCGGGATTCATCCGAGAACTGGTCTACTCGACATGGATATCAAACGTAGTCCTGGTTAAGAAGGCCAATGGGAAGTGGAGGATGTGTGTAGACTATTCCGACCTCAACAAGGCATGCCCAAGGACTCCTTCCCCCTCCCTAACATTGATGCTTTAGTGGACCCAGCCGCAAGGTACCGATTTTTGAGTTTCATGGATGCATACTCTGGCTACAACCAGATACCGATGTACTGGCTAGACAAGGAGAAAACAGCATTCATAACGCCAGGGGGTACGTACTGTTATAAGGTGATGCTGTTTGGACTACAAAACGCAGGAGCTACATATTAAAGGCTGATGAATAAGTTTTTTAGCAATCTTATCGGCAAAACGGTAGAAGTGTACGTGGACGACATCCTTGTGAAGATCACCTAGGTCGAAGACCTCATCAGTGACCTGGAGATCGTGTTCGCGTCCCTCCGACGGCACAGCACGAGGCTTAACCCTCTCAAGTGCGCCTTCGCCATGGAAGCCGGCAAGTTCTTGGGTTTCATGATAACCCAAAGAGGAGTGGAAGCTAACCTAGAGAAATGCGAAGCAATCTTGCAGATGACGAGCCCGGGATGTGTTAAAGACATGCAGAGATTGGCGGGAAGACTCATGACACTATCCCGGTTTCTCGGCGCGTCAGCTGCCAAAGCTCTTTCGTTCTTCAATTTGATGAAAAAAGGGATAGTGTTCGAATGGACCCCGGCGTGCGAGGAAGCCTTCAATCACTTCAAAAGCATAATCTCGGCACCCCTGTCCTCGGCAAACCCAGGAATGGCAAGATGCTGTTCTTATACTTGGCAGTAACTGACGAGGCTTTGGCGACCGTCCTGGTACGGGAAGAGGGAAAGATCCAGCAACCGGTCTACTTTGTGAGCAAGGCCTTGCAAGGGGCAGAGTTGAGATACAGTAAGCTGGAAAAGCTGGCATATGCGCTCCTGACCTCCTCCCGAAGGTTGCGACAATTCTTCCGAAAACACCAGATAATCGTCAGGACGGATCAAGCGATCCGCCAAGTCCTACAAAAACTCGACCTGGCGTGTAGGATGATGACTTGGGCAATCGAACTGGCTCAGTACGACCTGCAGTATGAACCCAGACATGCAATCAAGGCCCAAGCGATGGCCAATTTCCTGGTGGAAGTAACGGGAAACCCTCCCGAGACATCGAGCACATGGTGGAAACTCCATGTGGACGGAGCCTCCAACCAAATGCTTGGGGGAGCGGGGATCATTCTAGAGAGCCCAACTGGAGTTGTGTACGAGCAATCAATTTCCCTGTGTCCAATAACCAAGAAGAATATGAAGCCCTTCTTGGCGGCCTACTCTTAGCAAGGGAAGTCGGGGCCACCAGAGTGGAAGTATGCAGCGACTCTCAGGTCGTCACATCACAGATTAGTGGAACGTATCAGGCCATAGACTCATTGCTGCAAAAATACTTGGAAAAGGTCAAAAAGCTGAGCGAAGAGTTCGACGAAGTCACGGTGCAACATGTTCCAAGGGAGAGGAACACCCGAGCCGATCTCCTATCAAAGCTGGCAAGCACGAAGCCAGGAACCGAAAACCGATATCTAATTCAAAGTTTAGTGAAGGAACCAACACTGACTTTACATATAACCCAAGCGGCCGACTTTCTTTTATGGATGGATCCAATCACCTACTTTTTGAAAAACGATAAGCTCCCCGATGACGACAAGACAGCAAAAGCACTGAGAGGAGAAACGGCTAAAAAGTATTTATATTAAAAAAAATCGCTTACTAACAAACTGATCTTAAAAAAAGCTTTTTAATAAACACAAATAACAATAGTTATACTTAATAAAATAATTTTTAAAATATAATGACCATAATAATCATAAAATAGGAGAAAATTTTGATTCTAAATGAAGCTTTACATTTGAATATTTATTATATATTTTAGACTTTTTAATATTTTAAATCAGTATAAACAATTTTCACAAAATATTCTTACGTGATTTCAAAAACTTTTAACATTTTAAAACTACAAACACATATATACAATCGTTTTCAATTTATCATGTAAAAAAAATGATGTATTTACCAGTACAAATATCTTTTTAAAAATCTTTAATATATCAACCATACATTAGAAAATTACCACACATGGATAGTCAATTCGATCTCTCCTTGAAGTTTGTTGTTCCCTAGACCTGTTAAAGCAAGAAACGTATACTTAAACTTAAATGTGATGATAGAATTAAAAGCTATATAATTGTAATTCATGCAATGCTACAACATTACCTGGTGGTTATTTATTTGCTTGGCTTGGATTTATATTTTCACCTAAACTCATCTCTTTTGGCGGCAGTACTTCTCTGTCCAGCGGCGGCATCAACGCCGGCCCCAGCGTCAACTAATTCATGCTGCATTGAGGATTCATGATTTGGTTTCCCAACAATACATTATCAAGATACCAGGTCCAACTGCAATCGAAGACCTATTATAAATCATTGCTTGTGGTTGTTACATCCCTAATGTTCTTCTACTATGACTAAAAGCAGAAAAATTAGCATAATAATTTTGCATATTAGACTGAGATGGTGGCTACTAGTATTATCTGATGATGGCACCATGTTTCAGCTCTTGATAATCAAAACAATGTATTCACAAATTGTGCTTATCTAGTATATGATATTGTTGCCTTTTTAGTTCTCCTTAATTTTAATTTGGATTATCTATATACTTTCCAATTATAGTAGGGTTTTGATTTAATTAGCTTAGTTATCATGCTATGTTATTATATATCTAGGCTTTCAATATCCAAACAATTTGATTCTCACAAGCATGTGGTCTCTTGAACTTTTCCATACATTTTATCGCCTTGAGAAACTGGAATTAACGAAATTGCGTTCTATATAGAGATATGCATCTTTCCAGTAGTGCAACTTAAAGTTTTAAAGATTGCTTGGTGTTCTAATTTGGAGAATGCATCGATTAATGCTCCGAGTTTGATTACTTTTACTTATCAAGATTCTAAATTTTATGTGGCATTGGCAAATATGTCCTTCGCTAGTATTAATCTTACTTGTTTCGAATTTAATGTGGTGGTTGACAATTTAAAAATAATACTCTATTTTATAACAGTTATGCTGCACATACAAGCTTTTTTGTTTTACAAGTTCTACAAATTGGGTCAAACCCAACAAAAACTACTCTCACCCAACTCAAGTGTGTTAAACACGTGCGATACTCAACCGTTTCCAAAGCGCGCTACTCACCATTATGAACGACTCTTCTTCTTCTTCGAACAAAACTGCAACCGTCGAGATTCAAGGCACATTCAAAAACTTTGAAAAAACTTTTAACTCCTCGCCAACATTCGACGAAATCAACAAGCAAACATCAAAATCTCCATAAAAAAACACTAAAAAGAAAGAAAAAACATTATTCAAGGTACTGTTTCGGTAATCTTTTAAAATTTTCAAATTTTTCTTTCTGATTTCGAAGAGGAAGCATTATATCATCGTATTTCTCTTTTATTAAGTAGATTCATTATATATTCTTGGTTTAAAGTAGATATTAAGGTTCTGGTGAAACTGCTCAAGTCGGTTATACTGTTTTACGTACTTTTAGTGAATGGTTAACGTATTTTTTCATCTGTTTTTGTGCATGTTTGGAAGTTTGGAAGTGAGTTTGTATACATATAAACTTTGTACTGTATTTCAAGTGAACTCATATTTGGGTGTATATGGCAAATTTTTTGGTATTTATCATCGAATTCGAATGAAACTGATTCTTATAGTGAAAGTTTGAACTTAAATATCATTTTGAACTCATCATATAATGTTATGTAATTAAAAAAAAATACAGGTGTATGTGTCTGGTATATATATCAAGAGTATTCAAGTGTAACTGGTGCTGTTGTACTTGTGCTTGAGCTTGTAGTGTCATTGTATGCATGTTTCGTTGACTTGAATATCATTTTGAACTCATATAATGTCATGTAATAAAAAATAATAAATATATATAGGATTGGATTTGGGTGTATGGAACTGGTATTTGGGTGTATCTGGCAGTTATTTGGGTGTATGTTACTGGTATTTGGGTGTATGTGGCTAGTATTTGGGTGTATGTGACTGTTATTTGGCTGGTATTTTTATCTATTGATAATATTTTTTATTCCTTACAATAAAAATGACAAGCAAGAGCCAAGGTGAAAAAAAAATATAATGTAAGCACATATATATATTTTAGAACAAATCAATTTTTTCTAGTATAAATATAGGTTATTTAAAAGACTCTCATTTTACTTTGTTTATAGCAAACCAAGGATTTGAGATGTTCCACGCGATTATTGAATGAAAAATTTTAAAAAAATGAGCAAGGCAAAGAAGGCCATCGTTCGCAAATTAGGATTTGGTGGTCTGATGCACATCCTGCTGGTGAATGTGCCACACAAACTGTTGAAGAAGTTGGCTAATTCCTTTAATTTGGACAAAAAACAAATTGAACACAAGGCACGGTTCGTTAAAAATTAAACCCAAAAAAATAGGAGCTGTCCTTGGCCTCAATGCATCAGGTAATTGATTATAGAAAACCTTTATGCTTGCATTTTGTACTATCTTATTCTGATCTCATGTAATCAAAAAATAAATTTAGATATATATGGCTGGTAATTGGGTATATTTCAAGTGTAATTTGTTTTTTTTAGGAGACCTATTTCTTGATAAAGTGAGGTTTAAGGAACTTTCTGAGGAGAACAAAGATTTTTAGAAGGTTCAAGGGGAAAACATTAAAGAATTTGACCGATCAGATAATGGATATCGGTGTTGACAACGATCAAGATCGCCTAATGTTCAAGAGGATTTTCGTCCTCTATATTCAAATGGCATTCTTATTACCAACTACGATAAACAAAGTATCTCCTGTCCACCTGGCTCTAATTTTTCGAATGGACAACATAACAGAGTGCAACTGGGGCAGCCATGTCCTCAATTTCATCATCAAAGGCATAACCAATTACCGCTTGAAAAAGAAAAAATCAATTGATGGCTGCCTCTATGCCTTGATGATAGTTTATTTTCATCTAACAAAATACGCAGACAAGAAAGGAGAAGCAATCCTTGGACTGCCCTGGGTTAGGCATTGGAAAAGGGAGCTACTGGTTGCGAGGATCAGAGCAGAAATTGATGGTCATATGATAACTGAACAGAACATCTTCTCTAATTTGGGTGTATTTTAGTTATGTAGATGGTGTAAACTAACGTTTCGACTATTTCAGGGCATCGTCAAGAGAGTGGAAGTGAAAAAGAAATTGAAGAAAATGAAAGAGAAAGAAAAGAAAGAAAGAAAAAAAAAGAAAAAGACAAAAAAGAAGAAGGTAAGTTCATCCGAGAGTAATTCATCGAAGAATGAATTTGTTTTTTCCTCTGAGTCTGAGTCTGAACAAAACTCAAAGGAATCAACAAAAAGAAGGAAACAACCCTTCAGGACAACTAAAAAGTAAGTAGTATTTTTGGGTGTATTTTGTCATTTTTAAGGTGTTTTTTTCTAACGATTGCTTGCTCTCCAAAATGGTATCCAGAAAAAGAAAACAGATTGTGGAGGATTCCACTATAGAAAGTGAAAGTGAATCCGATGATGAGTAAGATTTTAAAATTTTGATTGCATTTCTTTCTTTTCTGTTTATTATCAAAATTTGATGTATTAATAGAGTGTTTCTCAATTAATTTCAGAAGTGAAGAATCGTCACCAATCATTAAACAAAAATCAAAGAAAAAAAAATTCAAACTTCACCCAAAAAGTATGCACTGGTTTTGGAAGTATTTTATCATCAGTTTTATTGTATTTGTCTGATTCATACTTTTTTTATTTTCAGGATGCAATCCAAAAAAAGAAAGCACATTGTTTAGGATTCGTCTTCTGAAGAACAAATTAAATCTTATGATGTGTAAGATACGTTGTAAAGCTATCTAACCCTTTATCATCAAAATATTATTTGTTAACATATTCTTTTACATGTACTGTCAGAACTGATGTAAGAACTGAAGAAATAAAAGAATTCTCAGAGAATCAAAAAAGAAGAAAACCAATAAAAAGGCTGCTGCACAGGGGTATGTTGAATTTGGGTGTATGTTGTCTATTTTAAGGTGTTTTTTGTTGTTGATAATTTTTTTTGCTTTCCCAGGATAAAGAAAACTGGGGTCCCATCGACGGAAGGTTACTATGACTCATCCGAAATGTAAGATCCTTTATTTGATAGAATTTTGAGATCTTGATTTAATTAAATAATATTTTTACTGAATGATGTTTATTCTATGCTTAGAATGTCAGAGGTGAAATTAGGAAGTAAGAATGATCCTTTGTTTCAAGCACAAACAGATCAAAGCAGCGTAAATAAACCCACGGATAGCATGTAATTTCTGTTTCTAATACCAGTTGTTTAATTCTTTTGTTACCATCTTCTTCTAATTCTGTATATATTGTTTTTAGAAAAAAAGTCTTTTAATGTTTTATTCAAGGAAAAAAAGGCAGGAAAAAAAAAGAAAAATCTGCAACTACGTAAGTTCTAAAAAAACAGAGGCTGTGTTTCTTTTTAATGCTTCAGGTGTATTTTGACATTATTTTGATGGATTTCAGACTGGGTCTGGAAGAAGAATCGGTCAGTGACGCAGCTCAACATAAGATGATCATGGTTCGGATGGAGACACATTCAAAATTTGAACTGCTTGATATGTGAGTTTTACAACTAAATTTTAACCTTTTAATCATCTATTTAAGAGAGTTTTTTAACTTTTTATTTTTGTTTTGTTTAGGTTCCGATTCAACTATACATGCTTCCATCGCAAACAATAGCAGCAAGCCTTGTGCAAATTGAACCATCCCCCCAAAGTCCCCGAACAAGAAATTAGCGAAGAAACAATTAAGGGGTGAGGAATAATATTCGAGTGTATTTGGTTATTATTTGGGTGTATTTTTTTCTTATTTGGGTGTAGCTCATCTGAATTGAGGTAAAATTGGTTTTTTATAATTTAAATCCTTTTTTCTAACCATGCAGCATTCCGCAACCCCAGCAACCTGCTGAAAGCACACCCACAGTGCTAGTAGCTCCTTCAAAAATGTAAGTTCTACACAATATAACCCTCTTTCGATATCATTCGTCTATTCTTATTCTTATAGTATCTTATATGTCAACACGCAGTAATCCGTCCTGTGAAGCCACTGCTGCATTGATGATGATCGCCAATATAACATTCTATGTACCAAAACAATTTCCGGCGCCATCATTCACCCTCGACTTCACTGATTCGAGTCAGGAAGAAATGCTGACTCAAAAGGGGCGACCAGGATCTGAGAAGGGAAAAAGTCCTGAGACACCAATACTAATTAAAGAATTATAGGAGCTGGTAGAGCAAATTGCAAACATTGGGGTTAAGGCAGCATTGAATTTTTCAGAGGCTAAAATTCCCCCACTCAAAAAGTAGCCTGCCGACCAATTTTTTGAAAAGTTTGAAACTCCTGCAAGAAGGAAGGAATTGTCGGCCGACATGAAAGAAAAGTGCTACCTTTGGGCCACACATGTAAAGACATACGGGGATGGAGGTACTAATGAGTATGAGTCAGTGTGAATCCTTGATAAACCACTATTTCATGGTTCATCTTGTGCTCAATTGAGTGGTTTTTATCAACTCTTTACCCATTTATTCATACTAATCGCATGTTTTACATTTTCCTTCCGGAATTTGTGCTATGATTGAAAACATGTTTCTTTGGACTTATATTTGCTAATATTAATCCTCTCTTATTACCATTAGATGCCTTGATATGTGTGTTAAGTGATTTCAGAGATTACAGGACAGGAATGGCTTAGAGGATGGAAAGGAAACATGCAAAAATGGAAGGAAAGCTTGAAACGGAGTTCTTGAAGAAACTGGCAGCGACGCGATCGCATGGGCGACGCGGCCGCGTGTCAGTGCGAAGATCTGTGCGACGTGAACGCGGGACTAATGCGATCGCGCGCCTTGAGAGAAACGCATATGACGCGGACGCATGACTGACGCGGCCGCGTGACATGAAAAACTCCAGATGACGCGACCGCGTGACCACGCGGACGCGTGATAGAGGCCACGCACCAGAAATTGCAAAAAATGATCCCAGTATTTTCTGAAGCCCTTTTCGGCCCAAATCTAAGTCCATAAGGCACAGATCATAGGTTATGAAGTGGGGAAATGCATCCGAAAAAGGGGGGAGCCAATTAGTTACTTTTGATAGTCGAGATGTAGTTTTAGTGAGAGAGGTTCTCTCCTCTCTCTTAGGGATTAGAATTTAGAAATTAGGATTTTTAGAAATTAGGATTTATTTTAACTCTTCATATCAGGTTCAATATTCCTTTATTTTGATTTCTCTTCTACTTTGAGATATTTTAATGCTTTTATTTGTGTTTGATTTATGTTGTCCAATTGGCTTATGAAAACTTTCCATGTTAGGATTATACATTATTGAGATGTTTTCAGATTTATGATTTTAATTCAGCTTTTTACATTCTTGGCTTGGGTTAAGAAATCAGTAACTCTTGAGTTATCAACTCAACTTGATCGATAACCGCTATCTTTGCCAATTAGCTTGAACTTCTATAATCCCAATCTTTTTCTAGGAATTAACTAGGGTTTGAAGATCAATCTAATTAGCCACTTGACCTTCCTTTGCACCAGCAGAGGTTAATTAAGTGGAATTAAGATTTAATTTTCATCATCATTGATAAGGATAACTAGGATAGGACTTCTAATTTTTTATACCTTGCCAAGAGTTTATTTTACAGTCATTTATTTATTTTACTTGTCATTTATCATATTTGCTCATCGTTCTTAAAACCCCCAATTTACAAAACTCATAACAAATAATAAGAACATATCTCCCTGCAATTCCTTGAGAAGACGACCCGAGGTTTAAATACTTCAGTTATCAATTTATTTAGGGTTTGTTACCTGTGACAACCAAAACGTTTGTACGAAGGGATTTTCTGTTGGTTTAGAATCCCTTCTTTTTCTTTTTCTTTCTTTTTCTTTTAATTGGTGTTGGAAATTTATTTGGATCATTATTTTGCTCATGGATTGTTTAAGGACTTGTTTAACAATTATTTATTATTTTTCTATAGGGTTACTTGCATGTTCAAATTAATATTTTCCATACCTTATTTAACATGCATGCTATGTGTTTGTGAAAATGCCCATATGGCATTTTGCACTACTTCTTTTTTAGATTTCTTTTAAATCTACTACTCTAAATGCCTGCTTTTTACAAAACCCTTCTTATATTTTATTAATCAAATATAATTGTTATTACAAGCATATTTTTAGTTTGAAAGACTTGGTAATCTAAATGGGACATTGAATACTTGATCTATGCTACTCATGCCCTTGCCGGCATGCCAATAAACACCTTGCATTTATTTGTCATTACATGCACTTGTTATATTTCCATTGATGACTTTTCACATGTAGTCATGACCATGTGTCAACATCATTCTTCTTTACTATGCTTTGATTACCACCGTTCCCATTCTCCTCCTTGCTCTAACCCTTAGCTTTAAAAGTTACTTTCTTTTTCTCTTTTCAGGATGGCCACCAGGAAGGGTAAAAAGAAAGACTCCACAACGAGCACCGGCTGAGGAACCACAACCCACGCCCACCTGCACATCATTGCATGCACCGAGGACGGTGCAATCTTTAAGTGTGGGGAGGTTGATACTGATCTCCATGGGTTAGTTATTTTTTGACTCAACACCAATGTTTAAACTTCTCCATGGTTAGTTCTTGCATTTGCATGTTTGATTGCATTATAGTTTGATTTTGTGCATATTTTACCACTTGGTTGAAGTAATATTTTCTTTTTCAAGAAACCTTTTATAGTATTTCACTAAGTTGAATAAAACTATTTAAAAAACTTATTTGAAGAAATCTTATTTTGGAACATGGTTTAAAGCTCGAACACACAAAACCAGTGAGATTTTGAGCCTATTTGATTGGTTGTATTTTATCAACCAATATTTTATTTTTGGTGTGTGTTGTTCTCTCTGAAATTGTGATCTTTGTCTTGCTTGATTCTATATTTCCATTGTTTAATGTATGCATACACTTATATGATTGAGACCTTATTTCACTAAGCTTACATACCCATATGGCATTACCCTTTCATTATCCTTTGCAAACCAATTTGAGCCTAATTTACCCATTTGTTCTTTACTTTAGCTCATCACTAACTCTAAGTGGAAAACAATAATGTCCTTAATTTGAATCCTTGATTAGTTTAGACTAGTGAAAGTGCTCATGAATTAAGTGTGGGGAAAGTGGGTTTGGAAACGTTTGGTTTGGGAATTGAGTATGTTAGACTTTCTGTGAAAATGTGAAAAATGTTAAGAATATGTTTATGCATTCAATACCTTAATAATATGCATTGAAAAAAAAAAGAAAAGAAAAATAAAAAAAAAGTAAAAAAGAAAAGAAAAAGAGCAAATAAAAAAAAGGGACAAAATACCCCAAAGTAAGTGTTGGTATCAATGCATATGTACTAAACTCAATTTTAGGATGCATAAATATGTGGAAAACACAGTTAATGGGAAGTTAGATTTTGTATTTTAATTAAATGGATTGTCTTAAGTTAGGTGGAAATTTTATGTTAATTAAGGATTCAGATTTTTAGTCCACTTGGTCAAATACAATCCTACCTTGACCCTAACCCCATTACAACCCTTAAAAGACCTCTTGATTTGTGTATTGGTGCATTAAATTTTTGTTGATTGTTAGATGAAGAGCAAGCTATAGAAAGCAAGATTAGTAGAGAATTGAGAGAATTGACCCTAAACACTTGAGAGTTAGAATGATATACACTACCAGTAAGGGTTTAGTGCTTGATTCTATATTCCCTGCTTTCATTAGCTACCTTCTTACAAATTTACTTGCTTTTTATTGTATAATTGAATTAGTGGAATTTGATTCATATTTGTCTTGGAGAACTTATTTACTTTTAACCAAGTAGGTAGAAACATTTTGCATGTAGCTGCATTCACATAGATAGGTTGCATTGCATAAACCACTATTTTATGGTTCATCTTGTGCTCCATTGAGTGGTTTTTATCAACTCTTTACCCATTTATTCATACTAATCGCATGTTTTACGTTTTCCTTCCGAAATTTGTGCTATGATTGAAAACATGTTTCTTTGGACTTATATTTGCTAATATTAATCCTCTCTTATTATCATTAGATGCCTTGATATGTGTGTTAAGTGATTTCAGAGATTACAGGGCAGGAATGGCTTAGAGGATGGAAAGGAAATATGCAAAAATGGAAGGAAAGCTTGAAACGGAGTTCTTGAAGAAACTGGCAACGACGCGATCGCATGGGCGACACGGCCGCGTGTCAGTGCGAAGATCTGTGCGACGCGAACGCGTGACTGATGCGATCGCGCACCTTGAGAGAAACACATATGACGCGGACGCATGACTGACGCAGCCGCGTGACATGGAAAACTCCAGATGACGCGACCGCGTGACCCACGCGGACGCGTGACAGAGGCCACGCACCAGAAATTACAGAAAATGATCCCAGCATTTTCTGAAGCTCTTTTCGGCCCAAATCTAAGTCCAGAAGGCACAGATCAGAGGTTATGAAGTGGGGAAATGCATCCAAAAAGGGAGGAGCCAATTAGTTACTTTTGATAGTTGAGATGTAGTTTTAGTGAGAGAGGTTCTCTCCTCTCTCTTAGGGATTAGAATTTAGAAATTATGATTTATTTCAACTCTTCATATCAGGTTCAATATTCCTTTATTTTGATTTCTCTTCTACTTTGAGATATTTTAATGCTTTTATTTGTGTTTGATTTATGTTGCCCAATTGGCTTTTGAATACTTTCCATGTTAGGATTATACATTTTTGAGATGTTTTCAGATTTATGATTTTAATTCAGCTTTTTACATTCTTGTCTTGGGTTAAGAAATCAGTAACTCTTGAGTTAACTCAACTTGATCGATAACCGCTATCTTTGCCAATTAGCTTGAATTTCTATAATCCCAATCTTTTTCTAGGAATTAACTAGGATTTGAAGATCAATCTAATTAGCCACTTGACCTTCCTTTGCACCAGCAGAGGTTAATTAAGTGGAATTAAGATTCAATTTTCATCATCATTGATAAGGATAACTAGGATAGGACTTCTAATTTCTCATATATTGCCAAGAGTTTATTTTACAATCATTTATTTATTTTACTTGTCATTTATCATATTTGCTCATCGTTCTTAAAACCCCCAATTTACAAAACTCATAACCAATAATAAGAACATACCTCCCTGCAATTCCTTGAGAAGATGCCCCGAGGTTTAAATACTTTGGTTATCAATTTATTTAGGGTTTGTTACTTGTGACAACCAAAACGTTTGTACGAAGGAATTTTCTATTGGTTTAGAATCTATACTCACAACGCGACTATATTTTATAAAATTCTTTACTAGTAAAAACCCCGACGTCAATCCTCAATGCCCAACAACCATTGTAATGTCAAAAATTCACTTCACGTCTCTAAAAGCTAGTTCATATATTGAAATTGAGGTAATATTAGAATAAGATTAATAATTTTATTATGAGATCTGACTGCAATGTTGATTGATGTAATTAATTTAGGTTTTTTATTTTTTTATATTGTCACTACTATGTGTCTGATTTTGAATAGACAAAATATTAGAAGATTTGAAGAAGAAATTTACTATCTCTCCCTACTATTGTGGTAAGGTGTATTGAATTCAATTTTGGGTGTATTTGTGTAATATATATTTTGGGTGTATTAAATATTTCTTTTGGTGTTTTACAAATGCTACAGAATATAGCTATTGGGAATCATGAGGGCGGCGTTTTCTTACAGCCAAAAACAAAAAAGCCGTTTAAGATTGAAGACTACAAAATGTTCATACGTTTTTTGGACCTGAAAAAATTGACATCCCATCCATATGTAAGTTTTCGTTTCTAAAACTTCTTATCACAATTCTTTGGTTATGTGCCAATTAAATCAAAACACTGTTCAATATAGCCATAATTCAGATATTTGCACCAGTTTGCTACACGGAGCATTGGTGGATATGGGTGACTGATGTTAGAAAAAAAAAATTTTGTATCCTTGACCCGTATCACAAGCGTGTCCCTCCAAACCCAAAATGAAGCTTAATAAATTTGTTATAAGTTGATTTTGTTGTTTATATTTTAGGATTTGGGTGTAGTTTTGTTCAAAATAAGGTGTAGTATGGGATCCTTTGGGTGTAACCAGGTATTAAATTTATTCTTTCTTATATTTTGCTTTATCTTTTGTTTTTAGGGGTATGTAATTTTTTCAGAAGAATGAGGGTATATGCCGGGGGCACCTCTCAAGAAATATGATCGTGAAATTGAACTGCCATACATCAATATTTTAGGTAAAAAAATAAAGTATAATTTTTTTCTCTGAAAATTGTATTTTTTCTTGCTGTCCTATTTTAATTTGCTAATTTATTTTTTATTTTCAGCTATGATTGTGCTATTTATGCAATGAAATGGCATGAAATAATCGAGTCTCAAAACATTTAAAAGGGAAAATATAACTGGGACAATTGGATACAGATAATTATGTTTAAAACTATATAACTCTCTATTACTTTACTAAATTAACGGAGTTCATTAAAAAAATATTTTTTTAAACTGTAGGTGGAGGTGGACCACTTTAGAGTTGAATATGCTTTGCGGATTTTGTTTCATGAGATGAATCGAGACAGAGATACAGCCATTAGGGAAAGCGAAGCAATAAGATTGTCCTTCTGCAGTATTGTTAAGTCTATATTGTCAAATAAATTCAGATGATATTGACAGTAATTAGTTTGAATGTTGTGTAGTCTTGGAATAGTTTGAACAGTTTTTATAAAGTTTGTGAATATTTAATCTAATCTTATTATAAATTGTTTTTGCCTAAATAAACTATTTGTGCTGTATTCAAAAGTTGTCAATTACAGGTTGAAAAAAAATCAAGGAAAACAACACCAAACGTGCTAATACGCCGAATTACTTTAATAATAATATACCCAAATATAATCGGTATACTCCTAAATTGAGTCTTCACATATTTTCATGAAAAAACCAACCAAGAGTAATGAAAATTCAGAAATTTGAATTGTTAACCTCTTTAGGATTTGATTGTATATGTATTGTAAATTTAAAACAAATAAATATAAACAAGACACTAATTACCAACACAAACAGCAGCATCTGAAAAATATAAAAAAAGGAAAATGTCAAAAACAAGAGAATGCAAAAATACACCCAAAAAAATTTGATCGTTACACCAAAATATTGTCATTATACACCCAAAAACCTATCCCCTACTGTTGGATCTCTGAACTGATAATTCATAACATGTCCATGATATTGGCTGGAATTTGGTTGCACCACTGATCCGCCATAAAAACTGTTCAACTGGAAAAAATAAACTCATGCACATATTAGCAAAACTATTAACAAAAAAAAAACTCAATTACCTCCTATTTAAAGAATATCACTTTTATCTTGCTTAGAGCTTTCATTTTCTTTTTCTTTAAGCCATTTGCAATCTGTTTGTCCAACTTTGAACCTAGTCTATTTTTGGGACGTCCTTTTGTTCTCACCGTTGGAGGGTTTTGAAGCTCGTTAACGGATTCCAAGTTAGCATCTTCGTGAGATAACGAACATATCCCCTTCCTTTTGGCTTTCAGCTCTTACATTTCAACCACGACGTTATCATAGGTGCGGTGCAGAATGACGGTGAGCTCCTCGAATTCTGATGCAAATTTGCATATATTTTACAAACGAAACACCAATTCGTCAAACCTCTTGCTTTTTGGCTCCAACAGTGGCTTGTCGTGGCCGCTCTTCATATGTGTGTGTGTCTCCTCTTTACATTCTTGCTCCATCATTCCAATATGTGTGTGTGGGCATACAAGCCTCGATAGCCCTTTGCATTGATGCACATTGATCAGTGAGAATCCCTTTTGGAGCATTTCGTCCCATGCAACGAAGCCAACATTCAAATAACCATTTGAATGATTGAATATCTTCGTTTTTCATCAAAGCGCATCCCAAAAGTGTTGACTGACCATGGTGATTCATCTTGATAAAAGAACCAAAAACTAGATTATACCTGAAATAGATTACGACAAAGCAGAATTAAAATCGTTAAATACACCCAAATAATAACTGTCTATACCCAAAAACATCCAATATACACCTCTGCATCAGATTTATAAAACAACATTAATTCAACATCATAAACCAGAACAACATATTACCTGTTTGCATTGTAGGTGGTGTCAAATAAAATAACATCTTCAAAATACTCACAAGCAGCCCTGCTCCTTGCGTCCGCCCAAAAAGCAAGCTTAATCAACTGATCATCCTCGAGTTATAGCTCGAAAAAAAAATTCTAATTCTTCTCTTTCATTCTTAATAAGTATTTTCTGAATTCTTTTGCACTCTCTAGTTTCGAAACATTCCGCACTTCTCTCGTAGTGTAATTTCTCACGTCTTTTTTTTATAAAATTTAACTCGCGGTGACCCCCGCTACTGCCACAAATGATTGGTAAGTTTTGCTTGGTCTGATACCGACTTTCTCGTTATTCTCTATTGTACGACTCACGAACATACTTAGTTTCCTGTGCTGTTTAAGCATCTCTGCTTGATTTGCACAACAAAGATGTGAATGATGCAACACAACCTTGGAAATGATCCAAACACCGATGTCCTTCAATATGTGTATATAAATTCTTGCGGGACAATTTAATCCTGCTGAGGGGTTTGTCTTCTCCGTCAGAGATATTTATGATTTCCATTTTCTCTCTCTGCTACATGTAATCAATTAATTCTTAATTTCATTTCTTTTCTTATTTGTGCTCCGAACTCTTGTAGAAAAACCTACAGCTTTCGAATAATCCTTATAGAATTTTGCAACATCTTCAAGGGTGTTAAAAGTCATCCCAACTTTGAGAACAAATTGTTCATCAATATCATAGAGGGACTATATAATATACCAAAAAAAGTCCAAAATACACCATATTAAAACAGGCATAAACTATAGAATGCAAATACAACTATAAAACCATTATCAAAAATAACAAAAATCATATTAATGAATCATCGTCAAACAGAAACTAAAATAATTCAACTAAAAGAATGAGATAATTCACCCTCAATTAGATGAAAAGTCATAAATTGTAAATACACCTAAACTTTCTTAAGGTACACCCAAATATTCCTGATTTACACCCGAAAGTCTGATATAGAATGCAGAAAATTCATCAGAACTAGTACGTTACATTCAATTCAAACAACAAACAATGAATAGCAAATTTTACAAGCAAGGTTCACAACATCATTCGGCTCCACAATCATAAACTACTAACAAAAATATTAACTGGAATTAAACCACACCTCAGAAACTTCATTGGAATCAAATTCAAAATTTATTTCGCTCTGGTTCAGCTGACAATCTGAAGTTGAATCATCCATTATCTTCAAAACGATTTCAGAGCTTGATTTCAGAAACAATGAAAATCGAAAAAAAGTAAGAAAGAGAATACAGAGAAAAACGCACGAAAGAGATCGAAGAGAAAAGGCAAGAAAACTCAGAAGAAATTTGAAAAAGAAATAAAATTCTTTCGAAAATGGAAGTTATATATTCTTGCGCGTTGATTGAAAAATCTGTTAAGAAGCACGTGGACTAGACGTGCCAGTAGAGGTGCATTTTAGGTATAAATGAGTATATGGATTTGTAAGACGTGTATAATAAAAATATTTGTATGTGGAGATTAATTCTTTATACTATTAGTATTTAGAATTTAAGATTTAGAATTTAGAATTAGTCAAATATTAATAAAAAATAATATATTTTATTAGTAATATAACTTAGTTTATTTCTTATTGTTAAATATAAAAATACTATTTTAAGTTTGATTAATTCTATTAAGGGTGCATATGGGTCGGGTGAAATTGGGTTCACTATGACCCGAATCCGACCCTAAATAATGATCGAGTCTACTTTTAAGACTCTTATCCGATCCTAGACCCGGTAAAATCATACTACTCTCAGGCCACACTAAAACCAGGTATTTACTGGGTGAAATCCGAGTCTTGATAAATGTTATGTCAAAAAATTATGATGCACTCATTTATAAAAAAGAAAAAATACTTGTTGCAGAAAAGTTGATAATCATACTTGAACTTGAATTTGTTCATAAATTCTAATTTCATGCCTTTTTTTATTTATTTCCTAATTCAACAAATGTTATTAAAAACAAAACAATAATCTTATAATTAATATTACATAATAATAGAATTAATTTAAAACATATATACCTTTTTAGTAGCTCTAAGATGCACATAGAATGGGTGAAACTGGGTTTGCCTTAATTCGGATCCAACTCTAAATAAAAATCGAATCTATTTTTAAAATTTTTATCCAATTTTGTACCTAATAAAATCACACCAAATTAATCCTAAAATATTCGAGTTAGGGCCGAATCTTCCGACTATCCGGCTCATGTGTACCCCTAAATTCCACTATCTCCTCCCGCTCCTTCCTTTTACTGTTTTACATGCTACACAACTTTCAAACGGGAGAAAGTTCTTTAAACCTTAACCTGAAATATTTCATGACTCATATTTGACATGACAAGGCACTGGCAGGGAAGAAAGAAGATAGTTGCTTGAAGAATATATTCAATAATTCATAGCAGATGAAGATCTTGATGAGATAGGTTTTCCACACTTTACCAAAATCTCAATGCACATCAACGATCTCAGTCTCAGCAATTCTTGAACACACTGGTATGCAATTTACACTCAAACAGCTTTTTCATACACTTGCATCCCACTACAACTTTTCATTTCAATATATCAATGACCCTTCTCTTCTATTATGATGAAAGTTATTAGCATAGAATTATTGAATGTAATTGTAGAACATTATTTAATCCTTAGTAATTGTTTCTGTTAGGGGAGCTCAGAGATTTTATTAAGGAAATGGACAAAATTTCTGATCTGCCAAAGATAATCCTCCATGACATTCTTTCAAGGTTGCCTTACGAAGATGCTGCAAGGACCAGTGTTTTGTCCAAGGCTTGGCATGAAACATGGTCCTCATTTCCCATCTTGGTCTTCGACGGCTCTCGATGTGTGCACGTGCACTTGAAGGATAGAAAAAATCCCCTGAAGATACAAGACAACAGGAGGAAAGTGAACAGGTTCTTCAACTCTGTGGACAGGACACTTGTTAGGTTCCACCACCACGGCTTTGCCATCAAAGAATTTAACCTGAGTATGATGTTCTTCCATCCTCAGTTCATGCCACATCTCGTCGACCGGTGGATGAAGATAGTAGGTGAAAGTAGTAGTATTCAGGTGCTAAAGCTTGAACTTCAACTTGCTGACAGTTTCTTTGGATGTGAGTTTGACTCACACGCGGTTGATAATTATTACTACTTGCCACCAGATGTACTGAAAGCCAAGTCATTAACTGAATTAGTGTTGTCAGGGAAGATTAGAGCAGACAAATTGATTGTAAATCACAGAATTAGGTTCCCTATGTTGCGGATATTGTCCTTAGTTTATGTTTATTTGGGACATGAACAAGCGCTTGAAGATCTCATTTCTGGTTGTCCTATGATTGAGGACTTAGTATTGGAGCACTGTGTTGGATTGGAAATTGTAAAAGTACATGATTTGCCTAAGCTAAAGTCTGCTATGTTTTCTGGATTTCGTGAAATTCATGTTGATGTACCGAGTCTAGAGTATCTTGAACTTGGTAATGACAAATTAGAGTTCCCTTGTGATATCAGTATAGACAAGTGCAGAAATTTGAAGGTGTTTATTTTAGAGGCTGTGAGTTCTGTTTTCGTCTCTAACCAATGGTTGCGTGAACTTTTTGACAAGTTTCCTTTGCTTGAGAAGTTGGAATTAAGTGGTTGTGTTACATCTGAGAGCCTAATGATCTCCAGTTCTCGCCTCAAGGTTTTGTCCTTCGAGGCTTGCTTAGAGTTGAAGGAAGCTAAGATCGATGCGCCGAATTTAGAGTCATGTAGATATTCTGGAAAATCCAGCCACATGCCAGCAGCTATATCTTTTGTGAATTGTTCAAATCAGGTGGATTTTGATTTAGGCTTCCGACTAGTATCTCGTATGGATTTGAAAAGGCTTAGAGCATTTTTTCAGAACATGCCACCAAGAAATGTTATGGTATCCTTGTATCTTGGAATCATGAGAGGTTCATCTGTAAGTGTACATTACCAAATTATGTTTTAGTTGCTAAAATAAAAGTTTACATGGAGAACTTTGATGTCATTTGTGTTGGAATTGTATTTTGGATGAGCAGATTGTGTTCAATGAAGATGTACTACAAAATGTTCGAGTCCCTTTGCCAAGGATCAAAGAATTGAGGTTATCGGTAGCTGAAGAAACTGAAGAGTTGTGTGTGCTTCTTATGAATGATTTGTTTTGGAGCTTCCGTCCTGCTATTATTTCTTTGAACGTGAGACTTTGCAGCAGAATATTCCTTAAGGTTTGTCATTGATTCATTGCCCCTTAACTCCTGATTTGATTGTCCAATGCATGATCAATTTTTTCAGTGGTTTGAGAAAGTTTATGAACCAATTCTATATAGCCAACCTTTTAAAAAATTCTGATTTTTAAATTTTAAAAACTAGTTTTACGCTTAAAAAACACGTACTCTCCCACCCCCTTCACCTCTCTAATTCTAGTTGTGAATTGGCCAAATCAACAACAGCTACTATTGGAGAAGCTAAGGTGCCACAACGAGGAAGAGAGATGCTGCAGTTCAAGTCAAATGAAATGTTGGTGGCATGATTTGAAAGATGTCAAAGTCAGAAGCTATCCTGAGAAATATGAGAACCTCAGTGATTGTGAAGCACTCTTGGATTCATTGCCAATAAATTTTTCTTTCCGGGCTTTGCGGCTTAACTTTGAGTTAGAGTGGGACTCATTACAGTAAGACAACTTCAGTTTTAAATATATAAAATTACAACTGCAATTTATTATGTCGTTTTTGTTTTCTTGCCTTCTTTGTGTTGAACTGTTGATGAACCAGTTGAAAGTAATTGATATGTTCTGCTTTAACATTCATATCTAAATTTCATAAAATGAGAGAAAATTTTGATTCTGAATGGAACTTTACATTTGAACATTTTTTATATATTTTAGACTTTTTAATATTTTGAATAAGTATAAACTAATTTTCCCAAAATATTCTTACGTGCTTTCAAAACTTTTAATTTTTTAAAACTACAAACACATATACACAATCGGTTTTAATTTATCATGTAAAAAAATGATGTATTTACAAGTATAAATATCTTCTTAAAAAGCTTTATCAAATCATGCCTTATTTTAATTTATCATATGCTATAATTTTAAAAAAATTATATTTAAAAATTAATGTTAATAAAGTAAAAGTAAGAGTTTTACTTCACCTAACCACCAATCCTTACAATTAATATAATAAATAAGTAAATAAATATATTAATTAACTCAAATACTTGTCAACAGAAACTATAATAATCCTAGTATATGATAATAAAATCTAACAATATTTTCATCTATTTATATCAAGCATACATTAGAAAATTACCACATGGATAGTCAATTCGATCTCTCTTTGAGGTTTGTTATTCCCTAGACCTGTTAAAGCAAGAAACGTATACTTAAACTTAAACGTGATGATAGAATTATAAGCTATATAATTGTAATTCATGCAATGCTACAACATTGCCTGGTGGTTATTTATTTGCTTGGCTTGGATTTATATTTTAACCTAAACTCAACTCTTTTGGCGGCAGTACTTCTCTGTCCGGTGGCGGCATCAACGCCGGTCCCAGCATCAACTAATTCATGCTGCATTGAGGATTCATGATTTGGTTTCCCAACAATACATTATGAAGATACCCAGGTCCAACTGCAATCGAAGACCTATTATGAATCATTGCTTGTGGTTGTTGCATCCCTAATATTCTACTACTATGACTAAAAGCAGAAAAATTAGCATAATAATTTTGCATATTAGACTGAGATGGTGGAAAGTAGTGACAAATTTTTACTACTATGATGGCGAGAATGTTTCAGGCTTTCAGCTCTTGAAAACTATGTAGTGACAAACTGTGCTTATCTAGTATATGATATTGTTGTCTTTTTAGTTCTCCTTAATTTTAATTTGGATTATATATATACTTTCCAATTATTGAAGGTTTTTGATTTAATTAGCTAAATTATTATATATCAAACTTTTTTTTCAATTTAATTACTATATTAAATTAATAAGACGAGAGACTTACTAAGTTGATGCCTTCAAGTTAAATTAGATTATATGTCTTCTCATTTTATATTTTTTTAGTGAATTACTCTTAACAATAGAACCGCTAATAGGAATACATGTACGTGCTCAAATGTAAAATATCTAGGCTTTCAATACCCAAACAATTTGATTCTCACAAGCATGTGGTTTCTTGAACTTTTCCATACATTTTATGGCCTTGAGAAACTGAAATTAACGAAATTCGTTCTATCTAGAGATATGCATCTTTCCAGTGGTGCAACTTAAAGTTTTAAAGATTGCTTGGTGTTCTAATTTGGAGAATGCATGGATTAATGCTCCGAGTTTGATTACTTTTACTTATCAAGATTCTAAATCTTTTGTGGCATTAGCAAATATGTCCTTCGCTAGTATTAATCTTACTTGTTTCGAATTTAATGTTGTGGTTGACAATTCAAAAATAATACTCTATTTTATAATTAGCTTTTAGAAAAATATTAAGGAAGTAATCTTTTATTAATATAAATTATTTTATTTTTGTACTATTAATATTTAATATTTAGAATTTAAGCTTTAGAAATTAAAATTAGTCAAATATTAATAAAAAAATAATACATTTTATTGGTAATATAACTTTGTTTATTTTTTATTGTTAAATATAAAAATATTATTTTAAGTTTTGGTTAATATCATTGGGGTCTATTTACAATAATCTTTTACTCCCATGACACATCGCGGGAGTACGTACTCCTCGTCTAGCGCCCGTTCACGCTTTGTTAGGGTTTTATTGCGCCGCTTTCATGGTTATACCTTTCTTTGTCTTTTCTTCATCAAAGTTTTTTCCATCTTCTACTTTTCTCTTTTAATTTTTTTTCCATTTAACTCCCTAATTTTCGTTTTCTCTCCAATTCATTCTTCTTTTAATTCATTCCGTTTTCTAATTCACTTATTCCATATATTTTATTTCTCTCTGAATCATTAAATACCAATTCTGATTTTCTCTACACATGAGCAACAAAACAGAGACTCAGATCCCTCATATAATTGATAGTGATCAGGAGGATGATTTGATCGTTTTAGCTTATGAAGATGTTTTTAAGGAATTCAAGCATGCATACGGAGTCTGTCCGAAAGAATTTTTTCAGATCGGATCTTTTTCGTAGGTACCATGGAAGGAGCTCTCTATGCAATATGGAATAAACCAGAAGAATTTAGAGTAGTCGAAAAATCCAGGAACCAGTTTCAATTTTTCTTTCAGAATGACTCTGATTTGACTAGAATTGCGAGGGGTTCGGCTTGGTTATTCAAGAGTTTTGTTATTCATGTTCGCAGATGGAAGCAGTCAATAAACATGGAGGATAATCACATCTCTTCTTTTCTTGTATGGGCACAATTTTGGGGATTGCCTGAACAATATAAAATGCTTGAGATTGGTCAAAAATTGGGTGGGAGACTTAAGTCAAATTGAAGATGTTGCTCTATTAGAAGTTAGAGGCAAAGATACACACATAATGAAGACTAAAGTGGAACGGTGATAAAAGAGTGAGGGATACACTGAAATTGCTTGATCCTAATCAGAAAATACTGGAAATTGGAGTACGCTATGAACGTATAGGTGTGTTCTGTATTTATTGTGCAAAATTGGGGCATGAATCTAAGAACTGCCAATTTTTTATTGATGATTCTGCTCAAAACAATATCAAGAAAGATAGAGTTGATGAATGGATTAAGGCAGATCAAGTCAGTAGGCGTTTAACTAAAAAGAGAGCTTCTTTCAATCCTAACCAATCTCGAGATGGTTCTATTCCAGCTCAACCGAAGAAAAATCTCCACCTACTTGGCTTTTTGATAGTTTCTCAAAATAAGTGTGCAAGATGATCAGAAAAAATAGAATAATGAAAAAATTGCTGCCAATTCGGGTTCTAGAACAGAAAATGAGGGTGAATCAGAAAACATAGGTACAATACTAATTCTTCTTCTAATGCTTTATTGGAGATATCCTATCCCATGAATAATGTCCAACACAATAACAACGTCATATCCAAGTTTAAAAAGAAGAACAAAAAGCCAAACCTGAAACAACTTGCCAAAAAGTTGTGATAGGTTTCAAACGGAGGAGTGGAGGTAATGGTACTGAAGATATTTCAAAGAAAATTTGTCTCAATGATATTGTCTCTGATGCTATGACGATGGAGGGTGCCAGCCTTCAAGTGGCACCGAAAGAAATATGAAACTGCTCTCGTGGAATTGTCAGGGTTTGGTGAGACCACTGACAATCCACAATCTTAAAGGGATTTGCAAATCCTACTCCCCTGAGGTTGGTTTTATCTGTGAAACAAAAAATCAATCTCGACAAGTTGGAGAAAAACTAAGATCTTGTGATTTCAAGAAATGGTTTATTGTGGATCCGAATGGATTATCAGGGGGTTTGGCAATGGCATGGAGGGATGGTTGCACTGTTCAGATATTACAGCATGGTAGATTCTTTATTGCGGCATCAGTTCTGACAGCTGGTTCTAATGATCCCTATGGTATTCTAGGTGTTTATCTCAGTTCAAATGATCAACATAGAATGACTCAGTTTGCTTAATTAACTTCAGTCACCCAACAGTTTGATGGTAAGGTTGTGTTAATGGGTGATTTTAATGCCATTTCTAATCAATTGGAGAAAGCAGGTGGGTGTGCTAAATCTCCTTCTTCTATTAAAACCTTTAACAGTTTTATTGATGATAATTCCCTGATTGATATTGGTATGATTGGAAGACCATTCACTTGGTCGAATAGACGGAGGGGTGATAAGTTGAAATAGGAAAGACTGAACCAATTCCTGGTAGGAGTTGATTGGCAGCAACTCTATCCCAATGCAACGGTTCTTAGACTGTGAGAATCAGGCTCGAATCACTCCCCTCTTCTCTTAGACTCTAATCTGAGAACTGAGATATCTAAACGCCGATTCAAATTCCAAGAAAGATGGTGTTCTAATGATGAAATAAGGTAGATTGTTAGAGAGGTTTGGCACGAACAGATTGATGGTTCAGCCATGTATATGCTAGCTCAAAAAATAAAGCGTTGTCGGCATAGGGTTGTCAGATGGTAGCAAGAACACATATCTAATTCGAAGGTGGAGATTGATTTACTACCGTCTGAATTAGAGGAACTTCGTTTATCAGGAATTCATGGAGGCTACATCATTTTAAAAATAGAGGACAAACTTGAAAAAGTATTGCAAAATGAGAAATCTTATTAGAAAGATAAGTCTAGAGTCAAATGGCTCAAATCCGGTGATCAGAATACAGCTTTCTTCCATCAAAAATTTAGAAATCGAACCCGAAGGAATAGAATTTGGCAACTAACTGGCAGTGATGGTGAAGTGGCTACTTCAAATGCTGGTATTGCTTCTGTGGCTAAATCTTATTTCAAGGATATCTTTTCCTCCACTTGTCATGAGAACCCTAAACCTCTGTTTACTGATTTTGAACCTAAGGTTACAGCTCACATGAACTATAGGCTTCAAAGACCAGTGACTATGGAGGAAGTAAAACGTGCAATATTTAGCATTCATCCTCAAAGTGCTCCAGGAGATGATGGTATAACAGCAAAATTTTTTCAAAGCTTCTAGAACATACTTAGTGGTGATATGTTTCGAACAGTTAAGAGCTTCTTTTCAGGGGGCAGAATTTTGAAGGGTTTTAACCACACTCAGATCTGTCTTATTCCCAAGATTTCTAATGCTAAAGATATGACTCAGGTAAGACCAATAAGCCTATCTTCAGTCTTTTACAAGATTATCTCCAAAGTATTTGTACATAGACTTTAGGGTATGATAAATAGACTAATTAGCCCTACCCACAGTGCTTTTATTAAAGGCAGATTAATCTCTGATAATATCCTAATTGCTCACGAGTGTATGCATTACTTGAAGAATAAAAAAAGAGGATTCGAAAATGAAATGGCACTAAAATTAGATATGAGTAAGGCATATGATAGGGTGGAATGACACTTTCTTTGGTTTATATTGGAGAAGTTTGGTTTTGACTCCCGGTGGATAATATGGATTCGAGAATTAGTGACAACTGTTTCTTATTCTGTTATTGTGGAAGGACAACCTTATGGTTTCTTCAAACCAAATAGAGGTATTCGACAAGGAGATCCTCTATCTCCCTATCTTTTTCTTTTCTGTGCAGAAGGTCTCTCCTTCTTGCCACACAAGGCAGAACAAAACAGACTAATTCAGGATCTTCAGATACATAGGCGATGTCCCAAGATCAACCACCTCCTCTTTGCTGATAATTCCATCTTATTCTGTAAGACTAATCCTGAAGTATGTTCAAATATCCTGCATTTATTGAATTCTTATGAAAGCATCAGTGGCCAGAGGGTAAATCTTAATAAATCTGTTGCATTATTTAGCCACAACACTCCCTCCACTACTCGTACACTACTGGCTTACTCTATGAATATTAATCATATTGGGGCTCAGGATAAATACCTTGGTTTGCCTTCTACAGTCTCTAAATCAAAAAAGGCTTCTTTTAGTATGATCAAAGAAAAGGTTCGAAAAAGAATCCAAGGGTGGAAATGCAATCTTCTATCGTCAGGTGGTAGACACGTATTTCTTAAGGCAGTGGGAGAAGCTATTCCTATTTATACATTGTCTTGCTTCAAGTTGCCTGATGGTTTAATTTCGAAAATTCACTCTCTACTTTCTCAGTTCTGGTGGGGACAAAAAGGTTCTGAAAGGCGGATGGCTTGGATTAGTTGGGACACTATGACTCGTCCACGAAAAGAAGGAGGCCTTGGATTTAAAGATTTCAGAATCCAAAATCTGGAGCTTTTAGGCAAATAGTTTTGGCGACTCGTAACACAGCCTACTTCCTTATTATCCAAAATCCTAAGAGGTAAATACTTTAGCAATGGTAATGCTACAACGGTAGAAATTAGAATCTTACCTTCTTGGGGATGGAGGAGTATACTAGAAGGCCGAAAGATTGTTGAAAAAGGTATTAATTGAGCTGTGGGTACCGGAGCGAATATCCGAACCTTTGAGGATCCTTGGCTGTCTCCTCCGTATCCTTTAATGATTTCTGACATGCCAAATAGACAGGCTATTTCTGAGTTGGTTCCAAAAGTTAAAGATCTAATTTTTGAAGATAGAAATTAGAATCAGAATCTCATTCAAGAATTATTTTCCCAAGACGTTGCAAACATGATTTTGTCAATTAAAATTCAGCAGAGTAGGGACAAATTGCAATGGGATTTGAACAAATTCAAGCAATATGATACAGCTTCAGGTTACAGAATTAGCTATTTATTTTATCATCTGCCTCTAGAGCTTTGCCCTAATTATATGCAGCAGAAAAAATCGTGGATTGATCTATGAAAGTTGAACTTGCCTCACAAAATTAAGCTATTTATCTGGAAAGCTCTCCATAGCCAGCTTCCGGTGCTTGCTCAGATTCATCACTGCATTCCATCTATATCACCAATATGTCCCTGCTGTCATGAAGCAACAGAAACAGTTACTCATTGTTTGATCGATTGCTCTATAATTAAAGACGTATGGTCTCAGAGTTATCTTTGTGACCGTCTTCCCCCTCAGAGTCCTAACGACTTTTGGACATGGTGAACTACATCAATAGAGACACTTAACCCATTGAAGAATGCTGACCATAATCCTCAATTGCTTGCCATCATTTGCTAGAACTGCTGGAAAGCTCGCAACCAGTTGATTTTTGAAGGTTCTACTTCTATGCCGTCTGCCATTCTAGCAAACTCTGTCAAGTTGCTTCGTGAAATCCAAAGAACTCCCAGTTTAGGTCGTCATCTCCATGAGGCAAGCTCTTAATTGCATTCAATTTGATTTATCATTCTTTCTTCTTTAAGATTTTTCTTCATTTTTCAACCACGCACCGTTGGATGAATACCTTCAGTGTAGTGTTTTTTGGGAAATCTCCACCTTTTATTATGCTGTCCTACTTTTGGAAATCTTTGTATTTTATTTTTCAATAATTAATGAAATATAACCTACTATCTTTGGGGAAAAAAAATATCATTGGGGTGTACATGGTCGGATGAAACTAAATTCACTTTGATCCAGACCCGACCCTAAATTGAGACCCATATCCGATCATAAACCCAATAAAATCACACTACTTTTGGGCCACACTAAAACCAGATATCTACTAGATGAAGTCCGGATCTTGATAAATGTTATGTCAAAAAAGAGATAAGCCTCAAAGTAGTCCCTGAAGTTGCACTCGAGCCTCGAAGTAATCCCTGAAGTTAATAATTCCTCAAATTCGTCCCTGAAATTGCACTCCGAGACTCATAGTAGTCCTTGAAATAATTTCCGTCTATCCTTGCTACCAGAAAACTGAGCTGGACCAAAACGACATCGTTTTGTATTTAATTAAAAAAAAAATCAAATCCCCAATACGACGTCGTTTTATATTTGTTAAAAAAAACTAATCCTTATCTTCACCAATTCTCTTCTTCACTGTTCTTCTACTTCCTCTTCAATTTCATAATAGCAACAAGAACAACATCATCAGAACCAACAAAAATCACAGAGTTAAGAAAATTAACAATTACAAAAAATCACAAAAACCAACAACAATTAGAAAAGATCAATTAATCTAAATAACAAGCATCAATCAACCTAAGTAGCAACAATCACAAAAAAATAGCAACAATTACAGAATCAAAAATAACAAAAAATCAACATTGGCAACTACATTAAAACATAATCACCAGCAGCAATAATCATCTAAAATATTAAACAATAATAATTAAATAACTAAAAAAATAATAAAAACTCACCTTTGCCACAAAGAAGAGAAGAAGAATGCAGAGGAAGACAAAGAGGAGAACAGAGAGCAGACGGCGACAAGTAGGGAGGGGTTGTCAGTCGGGACAATGGAGAGCGCCTGGAGCTGACCGTGAGAGACATTCTGTTTGTGGCTTGGAGCGCCTGCCTCGTTGTGGAGTTGTTGGTGGGCTTTGGAGTCGCCGGCGAGTACGACGAGCTCGAGAGCGATGACGGTGGCGACGGAGGGTTGGGGGTGGTTAACAGAGCGCTTGAAAATAGTGAAAAAATGTGAAATCTGGACGGTGAGGTCAGAGAGCACTTGGATCTCGTGGTGGTGCGGAGAAGCAGATTGGGAGCGTGAAAGAGGGGTAGGGGAAAGGGTAGGTTAAGGAGGGGCGATCGGCGCGGCACCATGGAGGCCGATGACAAAGAGGGTTGAGGAAAGCTTGCTTGTGAGCGAGAGAAGGGGAAGGGAAAAGGGTAGGTTGGAGAAGGGGAAGAGTTGGGGAAGGGAATGGAAAGGGAGGAGGGGGGTTAACGTGTTTTTATTTTTTTCTTTTTTTTTTTAATAAACATAAAACTACGTCGTTTTTTATTTTTATTTTTTTTTTAACTTCTCAAAACGACGTCGTTTTAAGATTCCGACGAACGGAAAATCCCTCAAGGACTATTATGAGTCCCGGAGTGTAATTTCAGGGACGAATTTGAGGAATTATTAATTTCAGGGATTACTTTGAGGCTCGAGTGTAACTTCAGGGACTACTTTGAGGCTTATCTCGTCAAAAAATTATGATGCACACATTTTAAAGAAGAAAAAATACTTATTGTAGAGGAGTTGATAACCATACTTGAACTTGAATTTGTTCATAAATTCTAATTTCATGCTTTTTTTTATCTATTTCCTAATTCAACAAATGTGATTAAAAACAAAACAATAAGTTTATAATTAATATAACATATTATTAGAATTAATTTAAAACATATATACCTTTTTAGTCCTCCTAAAGTGCACATAGAGTAGGTGAAATTGGGTTCGCCTTCATTCGAATCTGACTCTAAATAATAATCGAGTCTATTTTTAAAACTCTTACTCAATTCTAAACTCAGTAAAATTATACTAAATTAATTCCAAAATATTCGAGTTAGGGCCGGATCTTCAGAACGGGCGAGTCATCTATACCCCGAAATTCCACTATCTCCTCCCACTCCTTCCTTTTACTGTTTTACATGCTACACAACTTTCAAACGGGAGAAAGTTCTTTAAACCTTAACCTGAAATATTTCATGACTCATATTTGACATGACAAGGCAATGGCAGGGAAGAAAGAAAGATAGTTGCTTGAAAATTAAATTCAATAATTCATAGCAGATGAAGATCTTGATGAGATAGGTTTTTCACACTTTACCAAAATCTCAATGCACATCAACGATCTCAGTCTCAGCAATTCTTGAACACACTGGTATGCAATTTACACTCAAACAGCTTTTTCATACACTTGCATCCCACTACAACTTTTCATTTCAATATATCAATGACCCTTCTCTTCTATTATGATGAAAGTTATTAGCATAGAATTATTGAATGTAATTGAAGAACATTATTTAATCCTTAGTAATTGTTTCTGTTAGGGGAGCTCAGAGATCTTATTAAGGAAATGGACAAAATTTCTGATCTGCCAAAGATAATCCTCCATGACATTCTTTCAAGATTGCCTTACAAAGATGCTGCAAGGACCAGTGTTTTGTCCAAGGCTTGGCATGAAACATGGTCCTCATTCCCCATCTTGGTCTTCGACGGCTCTCGATGCGTGCGCGTGCACTTGAAGGATAGAAAAGATCCCCTGAAGATACAAGACAACAGGAGGAAAGCGAACAGCTTCCTCAAGTCTGTGGATAGGACACTTGTTAGGTTCCACCACCAAGGCTTTGCCATCAAAGAATTTAACCTGAGTATGATGTTCTTTCATCCTCGGTTCATGCCACATCTCGTCGACCGGTGGATGAAGATAGCAGGTGAAAGTAGTAGTATTCAGGTGCTAAAGCTTGAACTTGAACTTGCTGGCTGTTTCTTTGGATGTGAATTTGACTCTCACGCCGTTGATAATTATTACTACTTGCCACCAGATGTACTGAAAGCCAAGTCATTAACTGAATTAGTGTTGTTAGGGAGGATTAGAGCAGACAAATTGATTGTAAATCACAGAATTAGGTTCCCTATGTTGCGGATATTGTCCTTGGTTAATGTTTATTTGGGACATGAACAAGCGCTTGAAGATCTCATTTCTGGTTGTCCTATGATTGAGGACTTAATATTGGAGCACTGTGTTGGATTGGAAAATGTAAAAGTACATGATTTGCCTACGCTAAAGTCTGCTAAGTTTTCTGGATTTCGTGAAATTCTTGTTGATGTGCCGAGTTTAGAGTATCTTCAGCTTGGTAATTACCAATTAGAGTTCCCTTGTGATATCAGTATAGACAAGTGCAGAAATTTGAAGGGGTTTTTTTTAGGGGCTGTGAGTTCTGTTTTTGTCTCTAACCAATGGTTGCTTGAACTTTTTGACAAGTTTCCATTCCTTGAGAGGTTGGAATTAAGTGGTTGTGTTACATCTGAGAGCCTAATGATCTCCAGTTCTCGCCTCAAGGTTTTGTCCTTCGAGGCTTGCGTAGAGTTGAAGGAAGCTAAGATCGATGCGCCGAATTTAGAGTCATGTAGATATTCTGGACAATTCAGCCACATGCCAGCAGCTATATCTTTTGAGAATTGTTCAAATCAGGTGGATTTTGATGTTGTCTTCGCACTAGAATTTCGTATGGATTTGAAAAGGCTTAGGGCATTTATCCAGAACATAGCACCAAGAAATGTTATGGTATCCTTGTATCTTGGAATCATGAAAGGTTCATCTGTAAGTGTACATTACCAAATTATGTTTTAGTTGATAAAATAAAACTTTACATGGAGAAATTTGATGCCATTTGTGTTGGAATTGTATTTTCGATGAGCAGATTGTGTTCCATGAAGATGTACTACAAAATGTTCAAGTCCCTTTGCGAAGGATCAAACAATTGAGGTTATCGGTAGATGAAGAAACTGAAGAGTTTTGTGTGCTTCTTATCAATGATTTGTTTTGGAGCTTCCGTCCGGCTATTATTTCTTTGAACCTGAAATTATGCAGCAGAATATTCCTTAAGGTTTGTCATTGATTCATTGCCTCTTAACTCCTGATTTGATTCTCCAATGCATGATCAATTTTTTCAGTGGTTTGATTCGTGAAAAAACAAAAATAATTTGAAAGATAATAAAAAGGTTAAAGTAGCCTTCTAAAGATTTACTATGTTGACAAAATTGACAAATTGTTAAATAGTTTTGTTTTTTTTTTATATGAAAGACTGACATGATACTATGTAAGATTATCATCAAATTTATTTGCCAATTTTTTAAATCTAAAAGATTTTTTTGTGATTTTAGTTGTTAGTTCTGAATCTTTCAGTTTCGGTAGTTTAAAAATGTTTGATAACTCTATTTTCTGAGTGCTATTGTGTTAATTTATTATATATCAATCAATACATATTAAAATAATGAAAAAGTTTATCAACCAATTCTATATGCAGTAAAATAGCCAACTTTTTAAAAAAATCTGATTTTTAAATTTTAAAAACTAGTTTTACGCTTAAAAAACATGTACCCTCTCACTCCCTTTACCTCTCTAATTCTAGTTGTCAATTGGTCAAATCAATAACAGCTACTATTGGAGAAGCTAAGGTGCAACAACGAGGAAGAGAGACGCTGCAGTTCAAGTCATCAAATGAAATGTTGGTGGCATGATTTGAAAGATGTCAAAGTCAGAAGCTCTCCTAAGAAATATGAGAACCTCAGTGATTGTGAAGAACTCTTGGATTCATTGCCAATAAATTTTTTTTCCCCGAATCTGCAGCTTAACTTTGAGTTAGAGTGGGACTGATTACAGTAAGACAACTTAAAATATAAAATTACAACTGCAATTTGTTATGTCGTTTTTGTTTTCTAGCCTTCTTTGTGTTAGACTGTGGATGAACCAGTTGAAAGTAATTGATATGTTCTGGTTTAATATTCAGCATAAAAAATAAGTTTCAATTTTAACATTTTATATCAGAATAGCTTGCTTGTCAAAGATTTTTCATCAAAATAATTAAACTTATAAAAGATTTTATATTAAAATAATCAAATATCTTGTTACAGAATAATCAAATACTTTTTATAGCAGTACGTTCAAACTATTTTTTGTAAATAACAAATAAATATTCTTATTTGTTAACTAATTAATGACTGATTTCTGATTTCTAATATCTATGTAGTATTTTTTAACAATTATATTATGCATATATAAAAAATTAGTCGCTCATTAACTATTAGATATCTATTATATATCTCTAATTTTAAGGCCAAAATGTGCCACATGTCAGTATGTTACTCTCTCATTATAATTGAAATCAAATATTTCCCTCTAAAATTAAAGAACTCTCCCCTCTTCTCTCTTCCTTTCTCTATCTCTCTCATTTTTTCATTTACTCTATCTCTCTTATATATCATTATTAATAACTAATTACGAATTTAACAATAAAAATATACAACATAACATTCTCTAATTGTATTTAAATTAAAATAAAATTAAAATTGAAATACTAAATTTGAAATATAGCTATATTATATATTATATTTATATATTACTAACTAATTTAATAATTAAAATGTGTCGCATGACACTCTCTTATTAAAATTTAGGGAAAATATTTTCTTCTAAAATTAGTAAACATCCTTCTTATATTTTCTTATCTGCCTCTCTCTTTTTTTCTATTTCTCTTTATCCTTCCCACTCTATATATAATTTATAATTTATATTTTATATTAATAATTTGACAAATCAAAATGTGTCACCAGATATTTTCATTATAATATTAAAATAAAAAATTTTCTTAACTTCCAAAATTAACAAACTCCCTCTCTCATTCTTTTTCTTTATCTTTCTCTCTCTTTTCTCTCATTCTTTATTTTTCTTTACCTTTATGTTTTACAAAAAATAAAATTAATAACATAATATAATTTAAATAAAAAATATTATTATATACATATTTTTATTTCATTTTAAATTTTTACTGCTTATCTTTTTAATATATATTTTCAGATTTTTTAAAATATTTATTACATATAATTTTTTTAAAAAATACTAATATTGTGATTAAAAATTAAAATTAAGATTCAATTGTTTTTAAAAAAATGAGTTAATTTTATAACTATCAATATAATTTTTTTTTATATTAATATCTAATTATATTTTTATATATATAGAAAAAATATTATTTTTAAATAGTAAGTATAAAAATTAATTATTTCTATTTGTGCAATAAACTCAATATCTAATCAAATATAAAAATATACACGTTAAATTCTTTCAAATTTTAGATAACAAATATTAAAATTAAGTAAAAAAAAAATTAAACTCTTTCATTTGAAAATAATAACTAAAAAACTTATTATTTAATTTTATTTAAGACTCTGGTCTTTTTAGCCGACAGAGACTTTTGTCCCTTACAACTATTTTATAAAATTAGTTTAATGCTATAAATTTTTTGTGTCATAATCTATAATATCAGGATCGACGTAATTTTAAAAAATTTATATTTTCGTAATAGTATTACAGGTAAAAATACTAATAGAAATATATATTTAACAACTCATAATTTTTTTATGATACAATTGTAAACAAATTTTATTATTTATTTATTGCATATTTGCTTACTCTGTTATGAGTTTATGACATTTGATTATTTTAGGAGTTAATTATTTAATTATATATCTATATATATATATATATATATATATATATATTTGATGGTTATTTTTAATATATGTAAAATATTTTTATTTTTAATTTATTTCATAAGGAAAGTAACACACTCTATAGATAGTAATTTGAAGTGAATAAATTCTAATCTGGATTTACTTTGATAAAATATAGAATTAATTTACATATTTTATAGTTATAATCAAGGTTCTGAAAATCGAATCGGTCATCGAACCGTTCTAGTTATTGGTTTACTGGTTCATAGGTTCAATCGAGAGTGGAGGGCTGCAGGGGAGTGAACTGAAGAGTGAGGAGACCGAAGACTGAAGGCTAGGGTTGGTTTCTAGATCAAAACGCAGCGTTTTTGACAAAATTTAAAAAACCGGCCGGGTCACGGTTCGATTCGATCGACCGGTTCCCGGCCGGTTCGACGGTTCAATTTTGGTTCTTAAATTTAGCGGTTTTGCCTTCTGTTCGAACCGTATTTGTTAAACGGTTCCCGGTTCGAACCGGTTTTTAGAACATTGGTTATAATTGTTCATAGTTATATAACGTTCATAAATTAATTTTTTCTCACTGTAGGTTCAAAAGTTGATGTATAACAATTAAATAAAATTATGGATAACAGAGAAAAATTTTATACCATTTAATGTATATAAAATTAGAAAATCAGAAAAGGATTTCCCCTCCCTTCTATTGAATCCAATGGAACAACCTGCCTTGAATATAAAAGATCTCCAAGATAAAAGATCAACCATTTAATTTTAATTTTAGTGGCTGATTTTAATGTATAAATAATATTTTTATATTTTTTTATTTACTAAATATAAAACAAGGTATTTATATTAAAAACAATGCTTACTAATAAACTGATCTTAAAAATAGCTTTTTAATAAACACAAATAATAATAATTATACTTAGTAAAATAATTTTTAAACTATAATGACCATAATAATCATAAAATGAGAGAAAATTTTGATTCTGAATGAAGCTTTACATTTGAATATTTATTATATATTTTAGATTTTTTAATATTTTGAATAATTATAAACTAATTTTAAAAAAATTTTCGTACGTACTTTCAAAAACTTTTAACCTTTTAAAACTACAAACACATATGCACAATCGTTTTTAATTTATCAAGTATAAAAATGATGTATTTACAAGTATAAATATCTTCTAAAAAATCTTTATCAAATCATGTCTTATTTTAATTTACCATATGCTATAATTTCTAAAAAATTATATTTAAAAATCTACTTAATATACTAAAACTGGATTTTCCCCCAATTACTAAAAGTGACGTGTCGATCTCTCATGCTTCTATTTTCCCTCCAAAACGAATAAATTTTTTTTCTATTTTAAATTATTTTATTATAATTATATTATAATTAATACTAAATGAATAATATATAATTATACTAATTTAGCAACATATCTTTATTATAATTATATCAAATCAATATTTAATGCACTATTAAACTACTTATCAATTATCAATTCAAAATACTTTTAATAATTTTAATGATAATAATAATATCAATAATAGTAATAATAATAATAAAAAATCTTTGTTACCCGATTTACGTATATCAAATAATTTTTCTAAATTATTTTATAAAAAATATCTTTAATATAATTATATTGTAATTAATATTTAATGAATAATATATAATTATACTAATTTAGAAACATATCTTCATTATAATGGTATCGAATCAAAATTTAATGCATTATTAAAAATTTACCTTAATAATAAGTAATTTACATATTTATTTTTATTTTACTAAAGTCTATATATAGTGTTTTCCTGTGGTACATGAATATAAATTTGAAAGTCAATTCATAATTTTATATTTAGTGTTTTTTTTTACTACTTCATAGAATAAGAATGTATTCTTCATTTTTTATTAAAATTGTTCCTTTTAAGGTACAATTTATAATTTTTTATAATATTTTTCATATACTCATTCTATTATATTATTCTTTTGATAATTTTTTATTTGTTGTTACTCTAAGTTATTCTTATCATCTAATGTTCCAATTCGATTGTCTTTTGCCACAATCATTTACAATGTATCACATCGATGAAATACCTCATCGAGTTGTCTTCACTGATTCGGCTTCCAACTACATGGATGTAAGCATTCAAAGAAGATGCACTAGTCTCTACTTTAGCGAAGGATGGTTTGATCTACTCACCTATTATGACCAACCCAATGGAATATGGTTAAAGTTAGATTTCTTAGGAGGAGCTCGATTTTTTATTGAGGAATTGCATCCACGGAATTTTATAGGGCAAGTTCAAGTTCCATCCCCTCCATGCTTTTTACGTTTGCCCAAAAATTTTCGAAGTGGAGCACATAATGAAATTGAATTCTCTCGGTTTCAGTTCAGTTTTTGCTAAATTCGTGACAAATTCAGATATGCAATTTCAACAATTGGTAATATATTTAAATTTTTTTAGTTTAAGTAGTTATTCATTATTAGAATAATTTTTTAACATATTTTGATTTTTTTCAGAAATTACCAGCTTTCTTTTGCATGCATACAATGCCATTGAGGGGAATAAGAGTTAGTTTGGTTTCTCAGTGTGACAATTCTATATCTTGCCGCATTGCATGGATAGCGGATGATGAAACTTATCTAACAAAAGGATTGTCTGATTTTGCACGAATTCTAAATATTGAAACTTACGATGTTATTTCAGTTGGTTGTCGTTACAATAATGATTCTATACTATACGTGACTAAGGACTAGAATAGGTTCAATATTGTTTAGGTAATTTGGTTTTACTATTAGTATTTGAGTAAATTATAATTATAGAATTTTAAATTATTGCCTCAATTTATATATTACGATTATTTTTTGTGGATTTGCTATTTTTAAATAATTTAATAAAATGAAGTAGTGTTAGATATTATTAAGTTTATTTTTATCCTTTATTTTTTTATTTGTATTTTCATTATATTTGACAAAAAATAAACTTACATATATATTAAATCGTTGACCTAAAGACAATTTATTTGCCAATAAAAACAGATTTTATTTATAATTGGAATAAAATTTATTTGCCAATAATCGGTGGATAAAATTAAAATTACACCCGTGTCATATAATTATAATTGATTAATTGGTATAAAATGAAATTATACCCGTACCATGAATAATAATCTAAATAATTATATCTTAACAAAATATAATTTAAAATAATTTATAAACAATTATCTTAACAAAAATAATTATTTAATAATTGATTTAAAAATCAATGCAAAAAATAATTATTAATAATAGTATTATTAACTGGGTAAATAATATAATTTTAAATTATTACTTGAAATATAAATAATATATGAAAATCTAATGAGTAAATCAATGATTTTGCACCTTAATAATTTGACAATTATTACTCAATTAATCAGTTAATTGAATTAGTAATAACAGTTTTTAATTTCAAATTTTGTATATTAAGTAGTTATTAAAAATTGGATAATAATGATTTACACGGGAAAATCATTGATAAATTCAATTAACCATATAAAAGATAATATACTAACAGTTTTAGTATATTATTTATGGCAAGCAAAATTATTTCCTCAGATTTTTTATTAAAATTAAAATTAGTAATAGTTTAAAAAAAGGTTTATTAATAAAATTACTAATAGTCACATTTTTATACACAGGATATATATTTTCTATATATTATTTAAAAAATATAATGAAACATGAATAATGAATGAGTATGTTATTTTTTTGACTAGCTAATTAATGCAAAATCGAGTACCTTTTTTATTCGATTGAGGTCATATTTTGTTTGGTGAAAGTTTCAATCACCTTAATTAAATCCTGTGTTTGTGCCTTAACTTATACAGGTAATAATATGTATGTTACATATTATTTGGTATATCTAAGTAGTTATTTCTCAATGTAAAAAATCATATTAAGGTTTATTGCCAAATAATTAGTGGATGAATAATAGTATATTATATTATTTTGAAAAAGTATTTTCATTATAATTATATCAAATCAATATTTAATTATGATAAAATATGTTAATTATAATTATATCATAGAATTATAATAATTACGATATTTATGTTATATATTTTAATCATTTATGTACGTAAATAATTAGAAATCAAAATATAACTTATAATTACTCGTGCCATGCAAGATTAAATAAGATATATAATAACATAGATGATTTGTTACTTATACTGATTAAATACAATAAATACATATTAATTTAGTTAAAAAAATCACTATCTCCTATGTTTTCCTATTTATTTTTTTTAATTCATTAAATCCAATCAATTATAATAAATTAATTATATCAACTAATTAATTCAATCAATTATTTTTTAATTTATTTTTTGAATTCAATAAATCAAATAAAATTAATTATACTAATTATTTGTATTGACTAATTGATTTGATTAATTCTTAAAAATATTTTTATTTAATTTATTTTATTTATTTAAATATAACTAATTAATTATTTAATTTTATTAGGATAAATATAAAATTCTATTTCTAATATAAAAATACAAAATTTTATTCATTTCATTTTTATTTTACCACTATAAAAGACCATATATGCTAGAAAAAAATATCATTCATTTACCAATTACTCTTTCATTGGGTAGCTTTTACAACAATTCTTTTTCTTCCTATGAGGCGCCGTCACAAGAAGGCAACTACTATGAACACAAATTAGCACACACTCTTCAACTCCCGTGCTCATCATTTAGAGCAATATATGATATGTTATCCATTAAGTATTTATAGACCATGGTGTTATCATGTTTGCATAAATAAATAAAAAATCCATAATTAAGCTTAAGTCATTTATCTATTTGTTTGGTATATTGTAGTGTAAAATTACTTTTAATTTATGTTGTGCAATGATATTATGGTTTAATTTAAGCTTTTATTTTAGAATTATGTTATGATTTTATCTCATCCTTTTTCTTAGATATTAAGTTGATGTATTTTTATTTATTATTATTGAAGCAGATGTGATATAAAATTTGTAAAAAGAAAAAAATTACATTCAATTTATTTTATTGTAGTCTTCTATTCTTCTATTTTTTTATTCTTTTATTCATTTTATTTTCTTTTTAAATATCATATAATTTATTATAATTTATACCAATTAATCAATTATAATTCATTATATCAGTTAGTTTAATTCATTAATTTATAATATATATGATAAAATAGATCATTTGTTACTTATACGTTTATTTTTCTAGAATTTAAATCTGAATAATTATATTTTCAGTTTTTTTATGAATAAAATATTATTAATAATGAATAATAATTAACCATTCATACTTTTAATTAGAGTGTTTGGATGATTTTTATATTTATTAATATTAATTATTAATTATTTTTTCATAAATAAATTATATTATAATTTTATGTTAGTTCATAATTGATTAATGATTAATGTTTATAAAGCTATGTTACTCTAAATTTTATATTTTATAAATATTTTATTTAAATATAATTTTTTTAACATAAAAATGTATTATTTTTAATAATATCATAATTTTATATTTTTTAATTATTCTAAATAAATATTTTACCAAATACTAATTAAAGCTATTCTTCCATTTGCTTTTACTAATATATTTTCTAACTATTATATAAAATTAAAATCGTATTAATGAATTTAATATTAAAGTTAATTTGGCTTTTTATTATTTAGAGTGTTTTTCAATTAATAATTTTATACTCTTTACTTTTTTTTTTAGTTTCATTTTGAATTTTAATTTAGTACTCAAGGGTAGTGAAATTCTATTGATACTGAAATAAAGTTACAAAAGGGTCCATAGGGTAGAATAAGTAAAATAATGTGATACCCACGTTGCAACATTCAAATGAAACAACTTAGGATCTAAAATGTTTATCTTTCTCTTTCTCGCCGTCTATTATATTATCTATCCTATCATATAAAAATCGAATTTTTACCTTTAATGATAGAATCAACGTAGCATGCTTCTATATTATTTTGTTTAACTCATTAAAGTCAATTCATTATGATGAATTAATTATATCAACTAATTGATTTGAATAGATATTTAAGTATCACACAATTTAAAATTATGTATATTAATTATTTAATTTAATTTTTATGATATATAAATTTAAGGAATAAATTAAAATAAGATAATTTATTACTTATTTAAATTGAATACAACAAATATAAATTAATTTAGTTAAAAATTTACTATTTTCTAATCTTCTATACATAAAAATGACAAAACAAAATTATAAAAATAATCTTTTTATCACTTTTGCTATTTTAATTTTATTTTCTTTGTTTTTTTATGTATAATTTTATTTTATATTAACTTTGTTTATTTAATAATAAAATATACTCATATTAATTCTATCATATAATAATATATTTTTCCCCTATATTAATCAAAGAATTTTAATAGTTATCAACTACATCTAATAGAATGACTAAGAAGTGAGAACTACGAGAAGTTAAACCCAAGTTCAAAATACTGAAACAAAGAAAAGAAAACAGTGGATATATGATTAGAGAAAAATGTATAATCATGACAAAATATACTAAAACTGGATTTTTTCTCCAACTAATAAAAGTGAGGTGTTAATTCCTCATGAATTTATTTTTTCTCTAAAATAAAATCACTATTTTCTTTTCTAAATTTATTTTAAAAAAATATATTTATTATAATTATATTACAATTAACATTTAACGAATAATGCATGATTATACTAATTTAGAGAAATATTTTTATTATAATTATATAAAATCAATATTTAATATTGTAAAACTGTATACTAACATTGATATAATATTATTTTAGGTATATATTTTGCAGGCATCAAAGAAAAGTGTTGAGTTGTTTTTTTGTAGATTTAAATTATTCATTGTTTATTAGAGAATTTTGTGCATTAGAATTCTCTAATAATTTATTATTTATTTTGAGCTAATTTTGATATGTTCTTATTTGACAGTAAAACAACATATAAAAATTTGTTGGTGGGTCTAAGTATTATTAAGTTATTTATGGTCACATTGAGTATATATGTTTGATTTATTGAAAAAAGTAGATTACTAAAACCAATTAATAACTATTTAGAGTTAATATATTTAACACTAGCTTAAGAAAAAACAAATAATACATAACATATTATATTTTTATTAATCAAATTATTATAATTTAAATTAATCTTAACAAAATAATTTAAAATTATAATTTTAATCTTATCACGTGCATGACACGGGTTAGTACACTTGGAAATTACTGCACGATGAATGTGGTATATAGAGAAATTTTTGAGAGCCTATAATAATAAGATAATAACAAAATGTCTTACTAAATCTATTTATTTATTAAAATTTATTACTATCACTTAAAAAAATTTAGAAATTCTAGGAACTAATAGATGAATTCTTATTGTACATTAATAGTTTGAGAATATTAAAATTATCATAAAAATTCGTATAATTTTATTCTCTTGACAAACAATTTTATAATTACGTTAATCATATAATTTTATATACAAACATTGATACAGTGTTGTTTCATGTATATATTTTGCAGGTATCAAAGGATAGCATTGAATTGTTATTCAGTAGGTTTAAATTATTTATTGTTTATTACAAAACTTTTCTGCATTAGGATTCTCTATTAATTTGTTCTTCATTTTGAGCTGATTTTGATATTTTCTTACTTCACAGTATATCAATATATAAAACTTTGTTGGTAGATTTAAGTATTACTAGATTATTTATGGTCATATTGAGTATATATGCCTGATTTATTGAAAAAAGTAGATTAAATAACTATTTTATAGTTAATACAATTAATACTATATTAAGAAAAGAAAAACAACACATACAAGTTATTTTTTTATTAATTAAATTATTATAATTAAAATGAAATCTAACATAACAACTTGAAATTATAATTTCAATCTTATCACGTGCATAGCACGGGTGATTAAACTTGTTAATTTTAATAAACTAAAAGTAAGAGTCTTACTGATCTCCACCTGACCACCAATCCTTACCATTAATATAATAAATAAGTAAACAAATATATTAATTAATTCAAATACTTGTCAATAGAAATTATAATAATGCTAGTATATGACTATATGTTAATAAAATCTAATAATATTTTCATCTATTTACATCAACCATACATTAGAAAATTACCACATGCATAGTCAAATCGATCTCTCCTTGAGGTTTGTTATTCCCTAAACCTGTTAAAGCTATATAATTGTAACTCATGCAATGTTACAACATTACTTGATTGTTGTTGTGAACTGTTGTTGTAACAAATTCACTGGCAATGTTTCTTTTTGCGGCAGTACTTCTCTGTCCGGCGGCGGTATCAACGCCAGTCCCCGCGACAACTGATGCCTACTGCGTTGAGGATTCATGATTTGATTTCCCAATAATACATTATGAAGGTACCCAGGTCCAAGTGCAATTAAGACCTATTATGAATAATTCTTGTGGTTGTTGCATCCCTAATGTTCTACTACTATGACTAAAAGCAGAAAAATTTGAATAATAATTTTGCATATTAGGCTGAGATGGTGGTAAGTAGTTCGTATAAGCAGACGCCATGGCGAGAATCTCTCTCCTCTTTGTGTGCATTCTGATGCCCTCCCAAAGCTTGGCTATTGGAGAATTTCTTGTTCCAAAACTTACACTGTAACTGTCTTATTTTGCGGATATTTTTTTAGTAGCTTACATGACTTTGGTGATGGGGCAAGAAGCTTTCCACAATCTCTACCGGGTCTACTAGTATTATCTGATGATGGCACCATGTTTCAGCTCTTGATGGAAAAGTCTAGGGGGCATCAGTTTTGTTGAATTTTGGTCAGCATGTAACCAGTAGAGAAAGGTGAGCATTGGATGAAATTTCACTCCAATCTCACACCATCAAATCATCATTGATGGCTAGTTGATGGCTAACAATTATAAAAATTGCTGCCCCCTAGCATTGCTCGCTCTTGATAATCAAAACAATGTATTCACAAATTGTGCTTATCTAGTATATGATATTGTTGCCTTTTTAGTTCTCCTTAATTTTAATTTGGATTATATATATACTTTCCAATTATAGTACGGTTTTGATTTAATTAGCTAAGTTATCATGCTATGTTATTATATATCAAATCTTTTTTTTTTCAATTTAATTACTATATTAAATTAATAAAACGAGAGACTTACTAAGTTGGTGAATTACTCTACTCATTTACCATTTTTCAGTATTTGTATTGTTGTATATAGTGACAGGCACGCGCTGTGGACATGATATCGAATCTGCTAGAGCACATCCTTCATGAAATTCTTTCAAGAACGAGAAGAAAAGATGCCACGAGGGCCAATATTTTGTCCAAGTTGATGCCATGAGCACATCCTTATTAGCATTCTTGAATCCAAATCATTGGTTTACCTCACCTTGGTTGGCAGTTTTAGACTTGTTAAATCATTATTCATAACAATAGAACCGCTAATAGGACACATGTACGTGGTCGAATGTAAAATATCTAGGCTTTCAATATCCAAACAATTTTACACATGTGCGGGCCAGGTCATGTGCACTATTCCACTATCTCATCGCACTCCTTCCTTTTACTGATTTACATGCCACACAAGTTTCAAACGGGAGAAAGTTGATTAAACCTTAACCTGAAATATTTGATGACTCGTATTTGACATGACAAGGCACTGGCAGGGAAGAAAGAGAGATAGTTGCTTGAAAAATAAAGTTAATAATTCATAGCAGATGAAGATCTTGATGAGATAGGTTTTTCACACTTTACCAAAATCTCTTCAGTCTCAGCAATTTTTCGGCACACTGGTATGCAATTTACACTCAAAACAACTTTTTCATACATTGCATCCCATTACAACTTTTCATTTCAATATATCAATGACCCTTCTCTTCTATTATGATGAAAGTTATCAGCATAGAATTATTGAATGTAATTGAAGAACATTATTTAATCCCTAGTAATTGTTTCTGTTAGGGGAGCTCAGAGATCTTACTAAGGAAATGGACAAAATTTCTGATCTGCCAAAGATGATCCTCCATGACATTCTTTCAAGATTGCCTTACAAAGATGCTGCAAGGACCAGTGTTTTGTCCAAGGCTTGGCATGAAACATGGTCCTCATTCCCCATCTTGGTCTTCCACGGCTTTGACCGAGGCGTGTTCTTGGACTCTGGGGATAGTAAAGATCCCTTGAAGATACAAGATCACAGAAGGAAAGTGAACATCTTCCTCAACTCTGTGGACAGGACACTTGTTAGGTTCCACCACCACGGCTTCGCCATCAAAGAATTCAGCCTTAGTATGATGTTCTTCCATCCTCAGTTCATGCCACATCGCGTCGACCGGTGGATGAAGATAGTAGGTGAAAGTAGTAGTATTCAGGTCCTAAAGCTTGAACTTAAAGTTGTTGAACTTCGCTTTGGATTTAAGTTTGACTCTGACACGGTTGATAATTATTACTGCTTGCCATCAGATGTAGTGAAAGCAAAGTCATTAACTGAATTAAAGTTGTCGGGGAAGATTAGAGTGGATAAATTGTTTGCATATCACAGAATTAGGTTCCCTTTGTTGCGGATATTGTCCTTAATTGATGTTTATTTGGGACATGAACAAGCCATGGAAGATCTCATTTCTGGTTGTCCTATGATTGAAGACTTAAAATTGGAGAACTGTGTTGGATTGGAAAATGTAAAGGTACATGATTTGCCTAAGCTAAAGTCTGCTAAGCTTTCTGGATTTCATGAAATTGATGTTGATGTGCTGAGTCTAGAGTTTCTTCAAATTACTAACGATGACATAGAGTTCCCTTGTGATATCAATATAGACAAGTGCAGAAATTTGAAGGTGCTTCTTTTAGAGGCTGTGAGTTCTGTTTTTGTCTCTAACCAATGGTTGCTTGAACTTTTTGACAAGTTTCCTTTCCTTGAGAGGTTGGAATTATGTTGTTGTATTACATCTGAGAGCCTAATGATCTCCAGTTCTAGGCTCAAGGTTTTGTCCTTCCAGGCTTGCTTTGAGTTGAAGGAAGCTAAGATCGATGCACCGAATTTAGAGTCATGTAGATATTTTGGAACTCACAGACACATGCCAGCAGCCATATCTTTTGTGAACTGTTCAAATCAGGTGGAATTTGATGCTGTCTTCGCAATCGAATTTCGTCTGGATTTGGAAAGGATTAGGGCATTTTTCCAGCACATAGAACCAAGAAATGTTACCTTGTCTCTTAAAATCATGAAAGATTCATCTGTAAGTGTACATTACCAAATTCTGTTTTAGTTGCTAAAGTAAAACTTTACATGGAGAACTTTGATGTCATTTGTGTTGGTATTTTATTTTGGATGAGCAGATTGTGTTGAATGAAGATGTGCTACAAAATGTTCAAGTCCCTTTGCTAAGGATCAAACAGTTGAACTTATGGGCAGATGAAGAAACTCAAGATTTGTGTGTGCTTCTTATCAATGGTTTGTTTTGGAGCTTCCGTCCTGCTATTGTTTCTTTGAACCTGAAATTCTGCAGCAGAATATTTGTTAAGGTTTGTCATTTATTCATTGCTCCTTAACTCCTAATTTAATTGTCCAATGCATGATCAATTGTTTCAGTGGTTTGATTCATGAAAAATAAAAAAAACAAAAATAACTTGCAAAGATGATAAAAAGATTAAAGTAGCCTTCTAAAGATTTACTATGTTGACAGAATTGATAAATTGTTAAATGGACTATGTTATCTGTATATTAAAATCAGCCACAAAGTCAGTTATCATTATAAAATACATGCTAAAATATAAATACACGTTGAAAATAAATTAAATCAAATATATATTTATACACAAATACATTAGTGGTGGCTGATTTTAGTGTACAAATAACATTTTTGTTTGTTAAATAGTTTTGTTTTTGTTACATATAAAAGACTGACATGATACTATGTAAGATTATCATCAATTGTATTTGCCAATTTTTTAAATCTTCAAAGGATTTTTTTGTCATTTTAGTTGTTAATTCTGAATCTATAAAGGATTGTGTTAATTTATATATCAGTGCATGTTAAAAAAAATATTTACATATCCTTAAACCATATATTTGATACATGTTTCAAAAATATTTATAACATTTGTAGACACTAACATATTTATAATCTATTTTTTATAAATTAAATAATAATAAATACTTAATACTCTAAATAGACATTTGTCTTGAATTAATCTATTTTTTTTTTATAAATGTTTACTAACTATTTCCGGAGAAAATTATCACTATGAATATTTAAAAAAAAAATTAAAAATAAAAAATATACTTTAGCTTAATATATAGTGAAAAGTTGAAGATCTAATTCTAGTTGTCAATTGGTCAAATCAACAACAGCTACTATTGGAGAAGCTAAGGTGCAACAACGAGGAAGAGAGACGCTGCAGTTCAAGTCATCAAATGAAATGTTGGTGGCATGATTTGAAAGATGTCAAAGTCAGAAGCTCTCCTAAGAAATATGAGAACCTCAGTGATTGTGAAGAACTCTTGGATTCATTGCCAATAAATTTTTTTTCCCCGAATCTGCAGCTTAACTTTGAGTTAGAGTGGGACTGATTACAGTAAGACAACTTAAAATATAAAATTACAACTGCAATTTGTTATGTCGTTTTTGTTTTCTTGCCTACTTTGTGTTAGACTGTGGATGAACCAGTTGAAAGTAATTGATATGTTCTACTTTGACATTCACATCTAAATTTCATAATGCATAATGTTTTAACTTTCAACTATAATATAATAGAAAATTTCCTACGGCATAAAAAATAAGTTATTGTGTATAATACATGTTATTTCGCACAATTTTAACATTTTATATCAGAATAATCAAGTTTATCAAAGATTTTACATTAGAATAATTAAACATATCGTTAAAGAATATATAATCAAATGCTTTTTACAGTAGTACATTCAAACTATTTTTTGTAAATACCAAATAAATATTATTCTTTGTTAGTTAATGACTTATTTCTAAAATCTATGGAGTATTTTTTAACAATTATGTCATATGTATATAAAAAATTAGGTATTAATTAAGTATTAAATATAGAAATATATATTTAACAACTCATAATTTTTTTATGATACTACTATAAAAAAATTATTATTTATTTCATATTTACTTATTTTAGTTTATGACATATTTGATGGTTATTTTTAGTATATGTAGAATATTTTTATTTTTTAATTTATTTCATAAGGGAAATAACTAATCCTGTAGATAATGATCTGAAGAAGTTAATCAATTCTAGTCTGAATTTACTTTTATAAAATATCAAAGTAATTTACCTATTTTATATAATTGTTCATAGTTATACATAACATACATAAAAAAAAAATTTCCCACTAAGTTCAAAAATTGATGTATAACAATTAAATAAAATTATGGATGACAGACAAATTATACTATTTAATGTGTATAAAACTAGACAATCAAAAGAGAGATTTTTTATTTCTATTGAATATAAAGCCGTACTATGTGCTTTTGATTTTATTTCTAGGCGTGCTCACGGCATATATCTGCATCCCGGATGGAAGCAGAGGGCACGCAAGAGGAATCACCCATTCCGAGAAGACGGAATGACACAGTCATCTATTCTCGTGGCAGACAATCTCGCCGAACGGCGAGAGGTCGTGAGGACGGAGAAGGGAAATCCGAGAGAACACGACAACCTGTGATAATGGGTGTCACGCCGTTCCACCGATGTATCCTCGAGGTCCGGTTGCCGAAACACTTCGACAAACCAACGGACATGAGATATGACGGAACTCAAGACCCTCTAGAACATCTCACGGCCTTCGAGGCTAGGATGAACCTAGAGGGAGTAGGCGACGAAGTAAGGTGCCGCGCCTTCCCGGTAACCTTAGCAGGACCAGCGATCAGATGGTTTAATGGCCTCCCCCAAGGTTCCATCTACAGTTTCTCAGATATCAGCCGCGCATTTCTGGCTCAATTCACAACGCGAATAGCGAAGGCCAAGCATCCTATCAACCTCCTCGGGGTAACCCAGAGACAGGGAGAGCCGACCAGGAGATACTTAGATCGGTTCAACGACGAATGCTTGGAAATAGACGGCTTGACCGACTCGGTGGCCAGTCTCTGCCTGACGAACGGCCTCCTCAACGAGAACTTCCGGAAACACCTTACCACGAAGCCGGTTTGGACGATGCATGAAATCCAAACGGTGGCCAAAGAGTACATAAACGACGAGGAGGTCAGCCGAGTCGTGGCTGCCAATAAGCGGCAGTCCGGTTACGGCCAGGCTCGGCAGTCCGGTGGCGACGGGGAGAGCAAAAGAAAAGGTTAGGAGGAGGCATCAAACAAAGCTCCTAGGCCGTTCCCTCGAGTCGGGAAGTTTACTAACTACACTCCACTCACCCTCCCCATTGTGGAAGTCTATCAACAAATAGCTGAGAAGGGAATTCTTCCGAAGCCCCGACCACTAAAGGATCGCACAGGCGGAAACAAGAACCTTTATTGTGACTACCATAAGGGATATGGCCATCAAACACAGGACTATTTCGACCTGAAGGATGCATTGGAACAGGCGATAAGGGAAGGAAAGCTAGCAGCGTTCTCCCACCTCATCAGGGAGCCGAGAAGGCGTTATCGTGATCAGGACGAGGAAGACAAGACACGCTCGGCCAAACGGCGGCCGGAGCCCGAAGACAGAGACCACGGCCTCACGGTAATAAATGTGGTAACGGCAAAAAACGCTGCACCAAAATCCCGGTCGGCACACAAGAAAGACGCCAAGGTTCTGGCGATCTCATCTCCACCTGTGCAGAGTACCAAAAAACCTCCGTCCATTTCTTTCGGCCCAGAAGATCAATGGTTCAGCGACGCCCCGGAAAACCCTCCCATGGTCATAACGGCCAGAGTGGGAACCGGCCTCGTCAAACGGATCCTTGTCGACACTGGGGCTGATTCAAACATCATGTTCCGCAATGTGTTCGACGCACTGGGGCTGAAGGATGCCGACCTGACGACCCACCAGCACGGGGTTATCGGGTTAGGCGACCACTTTATCAAACCAGACGGAGTCATTTCCCTACCAATCTCGGTAGGACAGATGCACGGCCGAAGATCGGCGATGGCCGAATTCGTGATCCTCCGAGACTCCACAGCCTACAACATCATCTTGGGAAGAAAAATAATTCGCTTGTGACAACGCCAGCCTTTCCCTCAGAAAGAAGTCCAAGGAAGCATCTGGCGTATTCCTAGCCGACCTCGATGCCAGAGTAGAGGACAACCCGAGGCCGGAACCAGAAGGGGACCTGGAGAAATTTAGCATCGGTGACGAAGGGGAAAAGTTCACATTCGTTAACAAGAACCTCCCACATGAGTTGAAGGAGCCTTTGATTGAAATGATAAGGGCCAACAAAGACCTGTTCGCATGGACGCCAGCCGACATGCCGGGTATTGATCCACAAATCATCTCACATCACCTAGCCGTCAAGCCGGAAGCACGCCCAGTGGCTCAACGAAGGAGAAAGATGTCGGCGGAAAGAGCAGAGGAGGTAGCCAAGCAAACGGCCGGCCTCCTAGAAGCAGGCTTCATACGAGAAGTGGACTACTCGACGTGGCTCTCAAATGTGGTATTGGTGAAAAAAACACAATGGCAGATGGAGAATGTGCGTGGACTACTCTGACCTTAACAAAGCATGCCCCAAAGATTGCTTCCCCCTCCCCAACATAGATGCACTCGTCGACGCCGCGGCAGGGTACCGATATCTGAGTTTCATGGACGCCTACTCCGGTTACAATCAGATACCGATGCACCGACCAGACGAAGACAAAACGGCGTTCATAACGCCAGGAGGAACTTTCTGCTACAAGGTAATGCCGTTTGGCTTGAAAAATGCAGGGGCGACATATCAGAGGCTGATGAACAGGATATTCCGCGACCTCATAGGGAAAACGGTCGAAGTTTACGTGGACGACATCCTGGCAAAAACAACACGACCTGACGACCTCCTAAACGACCTGGCAAGTGTGTTTGCGTCCCTCCGTCAACATGGTATGAGGCTGAACCCCCTCAAGTGCGCCTTCGCCATGGAAGCCGGCAAGTTCCTGGGATTTATGATAACTCAGAGGGGGGTAGAAGCCAACCCGGAGAAATGCCAGGCAATACTTCAGATGAAGAGCCCGGGCTGTGTCAAGGACGTCCAGAGGTTGGCAGGGCGATTGACATCACTTTCCCGGTTTCTCGGGGCCTCGGCGACAAAGGCCCTGCCATTCTTCAACCTCATGAAGAAAGGGATGGCGTTCGAGTGGACACCCGCGTGCGAAGAAGCCTTTCAACACTTCAAGGAAATCCTAGCGGCACCTCCCGTTCTCGGGAAGCCAGGGGACGGGGAACCACTGTACCTGTACCTCGCTATAACAAGCGAAGCCCTGGCCGCAGTACTAGTGCGGGAGGACGGGAGGACCCAACAACCAGTCTACTTCATAAGCAGGGCCCTACAAGGAGCAGAGTTAAGATATAGCAAGTTGGAAAAGCTAGCCTTAGCACTCCTAACTTCCTCGAGAAGGTTAAAACAGTATTTCCAAAGTCACCAAGTGGTCGTCAGAACGGACCAAGGGATCCGGCAAGTTCTCCAAAAACCCGACCTGGCGGGAAGAATGATGACTTGGTCCATCGAACTCTCTCAATATGACATACGGTACGAGCCCCGGCAAGCCATCAAGGCGCAGGCCATGGCGGATTTTTTGGTTGAAGTAACAGGAGACCCAGGCGAGGACATGGGTACACGGTGGAAGCTCCATGTGGACGGAGCCTCCAACCAGACCTTCGGAGGAGCCGGGATCATCCTAGAAAGTCCAAACGGGGTCGTATACGAACAGTCGGTCAGATTCGAGTTTCCCATCTCGAACAACCAAGCAGAATACGAAGCCCTCATAGGAGGCTTGACCCTAGCAACAGAGGTCGGCGCAAAAAGGCTGGAAGTATGCAGCGATTCCCAAGTCGTCACTTCCCAAGTAAACGGCAGCTATCAAGCCAAGGACCCCTTGTTGCAGAAGTACTTGGAAAAGGTCAAAAGCTTGAGCCAAAAGTTCGACGAGGTCACGGTCCAGCATGTACCCAGAGAAAGGAACACACGAGCAGACCTCCTATCAAAATTAGCCAGCACGAAGCCAGGGGAGGGAAACCGGTCTCTCATCCAAGGCATGACAAGGGAACCTGCAATTGCACTACACATAACAACCCTAAGTTCTTCATGGCTAGACCCCATCACCAACTACCTAGAACACGGCCAAGTCCCTGGTGACGAAAAGGATGCGGTGAAATTAAGGAGGGAAGCGGCCAAATACGCCGTCATCCAAGGACAGCTGTTCAGAAAAGGGCTCAGCCAACCCCTACTGAAGTGCCTACACCCCGACCAAACGGACTACGTCCTCAGGGAAGTCCACGAGGGCTGCTGTGGGCACCACATCGGAGGAAAAGCCCTAGCAAGGAAGTTGATCCGAGCTGGGTACTACTGGCCGTCGATGATGGCAGATTCCAAAGAGTTTGTCAAAAAGTGCATAAAGTGCCAACAGAACGCCAACTTTGCCAAGGCACCGGCAAACGAGTTGAGCTTGCTGACGACTTCCCGGCCATTCGCTCAGTGGGGAATCGACCTCTTGGGGCCCTTCCCTGTCGGCCCTGGGCAGGTCAAATATCTCATAGTGGCAATTGATTACTATACCAAATGGATAGAAGCCGAACCATTGGCTAGCATATCCTCAGCCAATTGCAGAAAATTCATGTGGAGGCAGGTGATAACACGGTTCGGGATACCAGAAGTCGTCATCTCGGACAACGGCACACAATTTGCTGACAAAAAGTTCACAGAATTTCTCAACGGCCTAGGTATAAGGCAAAGGTTCTCTTCGGTAGAACACCCTCGGACGAACGGACAAGTGGAGTCCGCCAACAAGGTTATCCTTTCAGGGCTAAAGAAGAGGTTGGACAACAAAAGGGTGCTTGGGCCGACGAGCTGGCATCGGTCCTCTGGTCTTATCGAACAACCGAGCAATCCTCCACCAAGGAAACCCCTTTCCGACTAACGTACGGGTGGATGCAGTAATACCGTGGAGATCGGTGAACCGAGCCCGCGATTGCTTTTGAAAGGAGTAGAGGAAACTGTAGAAAAGGACCTGATAGATGAAGCCCGGGGAATGGCCCATTTGACGGAAACAGCGCTAAAACAAAGAATAGCTCTGCGCTACAACACCAAAGTGCTCAAGAGGGACTTTGAGCCTGACGACCTCGTCCTGAGACGGAATGATATCGGCCTGCCGACCCCCGGAGAAGGCAAGCTAGCGGCAAACTGGGAAGGCCCTTACAGAGTAAAAAAGGTGATGGGAAAAGGAGCCTTTAAGTTAGAAAGGCTCGATGGCAAGGAGGTCCCGAGGACATGGAACGCGGACAACCTTAGAAGATTCTACTCCTAGAAGACGGAACGACGTGCCGGCTAAACTAGCTAAGTAGTCAACTTGTCGTTTATAGTAACTTTCAAGTCCTTTATGTGGTTACCGAATAAGATATACTTGTGCAAATTCTCCACTCTATTTTATGTCCGTTTTTCAGATAAATCATCTTGTCACGACTAGCGACGACACCTAACCTGGGACTGATCACCCCGGGAGGTCATCAACTACCGTTGTAACGAACAACTACCCGAGAGCCCACGGTCCAACGGTATAAACAACTATAAACCAAAAACGGTTACTAGAAACGATAACGCAATCACACAAGTAAGACAAACTTTATCGCGACAACACGAGCAAGCGACTAAAAAGTCATTGTTCACAAAGCCAAAATTAAACGGCTAAGATTAAATTGTTCATAGGCCAAAACGGCTAAAACCAAGACTGTTTACAAGCCAAAACAAAACGGCTAAAAGAACGACGAAACAAAGAGTTCATTTCTTGGGAACATCGACAACTTGGCCATCCTTAATAATTTTGAAAACACCGATTGCCGACGTATCGAACTCAGGGGCAACAATTTTAATTTGAGCCTTCAGGGCTTCTTCGGTACCCAAAATCGCGCCTTTGCCCTGTTTGACGACGTCTTTGTACTTAGCCTTCCATGATGCCAGTTCGGCCTCCACGGCCCGCTTCTCCTTCTCGACCTCGGCCGTACGCTTCTGCGCCTCACCGACTTGTTTCTCCAATGCCATCTCACGCTCGACCAACCGTTCAATCGTCGCGTCCGATTCTTTTTGCTTTTTCTCAGCGGCGGTGGCCTTCTGTTCGGCGGCAGTGGCTTTCTGCTCGGCAGCGGTGGCTTTCTTCTCGGCGGCATCCGATTTCTCTGAAGATTGAGTCAGCTGCTCCCGAAGGGTCTCAACTTCGCTTTTTAGCTCATTGTTGGCCTTCCCAGCGGAATCCAACCTCCTTCGGAGAGACTCCATCCCGGACAGCTCGAACTCGGCCTTCCGAGCTATGACCGCACCGCGCAGGAGAGTACGGTACATCCACCTCGCCTGCCCGACAAGGGATGATTCATGAAAATGCTCCTCGGTGCCGGGGATCAGCTGGGTGTCTATGAAATTTGCGGCGTCAAAATTCCTTTCCATCACGGTAAGGACGCCCTCAGGGCTAGACGACGCCGTGGAGGCCTTCTTCCTTTTTCTCTTCAGGCTGGGGACCTCCACCACCTCCTCCTCATCGTCCAGATTGGCCACCGAACCCCCGGTCCCGATCACCTCACGGATAGGAGAAGTATCGACCGCCTTGTCGCCATCGGTTGCGGCGCCTTGAGCCGATGTGCCGATCCCTTCGGTAGCGGCCCCCTGCTCGGGAGCATCCTGGCCCTCCGGGGGAGCATTAGACCCTTCAGGGGCGGTTTGCTCGTCACCTTCCTCGTCGTCGCCGCCGGCAAGAAAGGTTTGAAACAAGTCGGCAAGGCCCGTCACCGACGCAGACATATCCACTGCAAGAAAACAAAGAAGGTCGGTTAGTCGCCACACAATATCAAAAAGACAAAGGGCAAAGTAAAAGTTTCTCACAAATATAATTGCGACCGGACTCCCGGTCACCCATGAGGAGATGGGGATTTACTGGGTTTTTCCCAAAACTGCCATCAACACTTCGGCAATCTGTTTATCCACCTTCGACATACTCCTATAGGCCACCTTAATAAAAGAATTGGACCCTGCCCCGAAACTCCAATAAGTCGGGATAAGCCGTACCCCCTCCAAAGACAAACAAAAGGGGTGACGACCTTTGGCAGGGCGAACCTTAAAGTATTTATCCTTAAACCCGTGGTAGGAATCTTCGAACAAACCGAAAATCTTCCGACCCTGGGCAGCTCGGAAGGACATGAATCCTTTTTTGTGTTTTCCTTCCTTAGAAGGGTTTGTGAGGGTGAAGAAGAAGAGGAAGACATCCACAGACACCGGCAGTTCGAGGTATTCACAGACCATCTCGAAACAGCGGATAGAAGCCCAGCTGTTCGGATGCAACTGCGACGGTGACACGGAGATTCGGTTCAAGAGCGCCATCTGAAAGGCGGAGAACGGAATGCGGACCCCGACTTGAGTGAACATGGCTTTATAGAACCAAATCCAATCGGCGACCTGGCGGGGTTGGAAGTTGATTTCGTACAAACGCTCGTGAGGAGCCGGGACGAAGACGTCGTAGTTGGCCTCCTCGTCGGTCCCGCCGCACAGATACCCGGCTTGTCGGAACTCGGTGAGCTCCTCCTCACCCATTTGATTGGGGGAATCCCTTATGTCAGAGACGACCCAAGCGTATTGGTCGTACGCCGCAGGATTAACGGATGCCCGGAGACCGTGCGAGCCATACCTACATGGGGGTACCATCCAGTTAGTCTAAGAGATCGGTTGCTCAAGCCGAACATACACACCACCCTCACGACTTCCCGACTAAGGCCAAACAAGACTAAACGGCTAAAAGAGCGAGAAAAAACCTACCCTGGAATGGTACTTTTTCCCCTAACACGTCTACTCGCAACTAAGAGGCTACACGATAACTTCAAAGAACCAAACAACAAGCATACAGAAATAATGCATAAAAAGGGGATGATCCAAAAGTTACCTGAATTGATGGAAGGAAGATGAAGTTGAATCTGGAAAAACGCAAGAAACACGAACGGAGGCACCACAGCAAAGCCTTGTAGCAAGGAGGAAGAAGGGAGAATAGGGAGTGCGAAAAAAGTGCATAAAGTGCAGAAATATCAAAACCACTCGCTTAAAAACTGCCTCCAGAGCGCGAAACGCCTGGGGACAAAATGGTCTTTTCAAACGGGATTTTTTACCCCATTATGAGCATTCAATGCTCGGCGCAGGAAACGAAGCGATGAAACGGTTGTTTGATCAACCAAGAGACGCGCTTTGGGGGCACGTCCTCCCCACGAGCGACCGACAAGACGAGATGTGAGACGACACGCCATTGGTAGCTCCCACGACTACCATTGGCGCGTGGGGGCACTGTTACGGCCCGGCCCAGAATCAGCTTTGGGCCGACCCGATCCAAGCCGTACCCGATCCGGACACGCGCCCTCCAACCGACCCGGACACGCGTCCTGTACGGTTCACACACGGCTGCAGGACAGCGTCCTCGGAAATATGGGCCTGTCCCATAAGGGGCCCACTACTGACATGTATATAAGGGGAAGATTGGCTCTTCCCCCGAGGTACGTCACATCTTTTCAACCCTATACTTTGCCCGCCTGCACATTGCTGACTTGAGCGTCGGAGTGTCTTTGCAGGTGGCACCCCCCCTCATCATCTCTCCAAGACAAGTGCTCGACTACTCGTCTACCCGCAAAACAGCGCGACCCCAGTTAAGGCGTCCTCACCCTTACATCCTTTGTCCACCCGACCTGTTCGGAACCCGAGGAACGAACAAGTATGCTTTAGAAAAGGTGAACAATGAATACTTTTAGAAAACAAATACAAAACTTAAGGAAAGTCATAAGTATAATATCTTTCAAATGGATCCTTAACTTTTAAAATTTGTAAAAACAAGTATATATATTTACTTTAGTTGAAAAATATAAAAAAGATACTTATGTTAAAAAAAAACTTATATTAAAAAAAAGACTACAAACATATATACATAATCGTTTTTAATTTATCGGGTATAAATGATATATTTGCAACACAATTATCTCTCTAAAAATCTCTTATCAAATTATGTTTTATTTTAATTAACCGAATACTATAATTTTTAGAAAATTATAAGTCATAAATTAATTTTAATAAACTAAAAATAAGAGTTTTATCACACTAAATCACCAATAATTACGATTAATATAATAAATAAAATAAACAAATATACTCATAGTAATTAACTCAAATACTTGTCCATAGAAACTATATTAATCCTAGTATATGTTAATAAAATCTTAATAATATTTTCATCTATTTATATTAACCATACATTAGAAAATGAGCATACATTCTGTTACGGTGGGTAACCGGAGATGGATGGGACGGATGGTGTTAACTGGCCCAGATGTGTGGAGGAGGAAGTTTCCGTCTGAGTATGCAGCTCGGGAGGTTCCGTCCGACTTGTGCTCGCAAGTGAATGGGGGGTGGTACCTGCAAAGACACTCCGATGCCTAAGTTAGCAAGGGTGTGAGCAGGTCTAGAGAGTATTGGGCTTAGAGATACCTGAGGAGTGTCAGTGTACTTATAGTGGTGAGCCAATAACCACCGTTGGAGTAGTGCCGTATCTTTAGGATGTTAACCGTCCCATTATCTTAGGGAGGTTAAGATATGGCTTTGTGAAGTGGTTAGAGAGATTTTAGGGGCGGTTACTCATTTAAATGAGTGTTTATCTGCCAGCTAATCTCATGTCCGACTTTTTTAAAGCAAGTCGTGGTGAACACCGACTTCTTATGTGAAGGTTGGTGCTTAGAAAGGCTTAATCTATTGGATCAGGCCTTTTGGTTGGACCTGGGCCCTTAACATTGGGCCAGGTATGAACAGTGCCCCTACTTGAGCCCAAGATCTTTTTAAGGCTTGGGTTCAAGTATTTAACTCGGGTTCGTAGCCGACTTTCACGGGTGTTGAAACCGACGTGATTTTCGCGACCTTTTGTTTCTGACAGTTACGTCAATTCAAGCGTCGTGTCTGTTGGGGAAGCATTGAGGGCTTTGGTAACGGTGCAATCTCATTAATGACTGCTCCGCTTTTACCATTATGCCCCTTAGCATGTTTATAAATACTTTCCCTCTCTTTCCATTTTCCGTTTCTGCAATCTTTCAAACTTCTTCTTTCTTTGTACGTGTCGTGTTTACTCGTACTGCATTCTTGTGCTCCGGAGACCTTTGCTTCTTCCTATCTTCATTCAAAAAGAGGTTATTTTCTTTCTCCTTTTTCGCACTTTTCATATGACTTCGCTTTGTAGAGAAATAGGCTTGTAGACTTGCAACTGGTTCTTTTTTCTCCTCTTTTAGAGACCTTCATTTTTTGATTTTTTCTTTCCCTTTTCTTTTTTCCCTTTGTAGGTTTCTTCGTTTTTCTTAGAGAAAGAAAATGGCCTCCGTAGATTGGGTTGACGTTACTGTTCTGGGGGAGGAGCCGTTGGTATATGCGGAGTTTATTACTCACCTTCGCACCCATCATCGGCTCTGTACTTCGGATGAGGATGAGCCAAAATATGAGTTACTGTTCGTTCCTCGGGTTCCGAACAGGTCGGGTGGACAAAGGATGTAAGGGTGAGGACGCCTTAACTGGGGTCGCGCTGTTTTGCGGGTAGACGAGTAGTCGAGCACTTGTCTTGGAGAGATGATGAGGGGGGGTGCCACCTGCAAAGACACTCCGACGCTCAAGTCAGCAATGTGCAGGCGGGCAAAGTATAGGGTTGAAAAGATGTGACGTACCTCGGGGGAAGAGCCAATCTTCCCCTTATATACATGTCAGTAGTGGGCCCCTTATGGGACAGGCCCATATTTCCGAGGACGCTGTCCTGCAGCCGTGTGTGAACCGTACAGGACGCGTGTCCGGGTCGGTTGGAGGGCGCGTGTCCGGGTCGGGTACGGCTTGGATCGGGTCGGCCCAAAGCTGATTCTGGGCCGGGCCGTAACAGTGCCCCCACGCGCCAATGGTAGTCGTGGGAGCTACCAATGGCGTGTCGTCTCACATCTCGTCTTGTCGGTCGCTCGTGGGGAGGACGTGCCCCCAAAGCGCGTCTCTTGGTTGATCAAACAACCGTTTCATCGCTTCGTTTCCTGCGCCGAGCATTGAATGCTCATAATGGGGTAAAAAACCCCGTTTGAAAAGACCATTTTGTCCCCAGGCGTTTCGCGCTCTGGAGGCAGTTTTTAAGCGAGTGGTTTTGATATTTCTGCACTTTATGCACTTTTTTCGCACTCCCTATTCTCCCTTCTTCCTCCTTGCTACAAGGCTTTGCTGTGGTGCCTCCGTTCGTGTTTCTTGCGTTTTTCCAGATTCAACTTCATCTTCCTTCCATCAATTCAGGTAACTTTTGGATCATCCCCTTTTTATGCATTATTTCTGTATGCTTGTTGTTTGGTTCTTTGAAGTTATCGTGTAGCCTCTTAGTTGCGAGTAGACGTGTTAGGGGAAAAAGTACCATTCCAGGGTAGGTTTTTTCTCGCTCTTTTAGCCGTTTAGTCTTGTTTGGCCTTAGTCGGGAAGTCGTGAGGGTGGTGTGTATGTTCGGCTTGAGCAACCGATCTCTTAGACTAACTGGATGGTACCCCCATGTAGGTATGGCTCGCACGGTCTCCCGGGCATCCGTTAATCCTGCGGCGTACGACCAATACGCTTGGGTCGTCTCTGACATAAGGGATTCCCCCAATCAAATGGGTGAGGAGGAGCTCACCGAGTTCCGACAAGCCGGGTATCTGTGCGGCGGGACCGACGAGGAGGCCAACTACGACGTCTTCGTCCCGGCTCCTCACGAGCGTTTGTACGAAATCAACTTCCAACCCCGCCAGGTCGCCGATTGGATTTGGTTCTATAAAGCCATGTTCACTCAAGTCGGGGTCCGCATTCCGTTCTCCGCCTTTCAGATGGCGCTCTTGAACCGAATCTCCGTGTCACCGTCGCAGTTGCATCCGAACAGCTGGGCTTCTATCCGCTGTTTCGAGATGGTCTGTGAATACCTCGAACTGCCGGTGTCTGTGGATGTCTTCCTCTTCTTCTTCACCCTCACAAACCCTTCTAAGGAAGGAAAACACAAAAAAGGATTCATGTCCTTCCGAGCTGCCCAGGGTCGGAAGATTTTCGGTTTGTTCGAAGATTCCTACCACGGGTTTAAGGATAAATACTTTAAGGTTCGCCCTGCCAAAGGTCGTCACCCCTTTTGTTTGTCTTTGGAGGGGGTACGGCTTATCCCGACTTATTGGAGTTTCGGGGCAGGGTCCAATTCTTTTATTAAGGTGGCCTATAGGAGTATGTCGAAGGTGGATAAACAGATTGCCGAAGTGTTGATGGCAGTTTTTGGGAAAAACCCAGTAAATCCCCATCTCCTCATGGGTGACCGGGAGTCCGGTCGCAATTATATTTGTGAGAAACTTTTTACTTTGCCCTTTGTCTTTTTGATATTGTGTGGCGACTAACCGACCTTCTTTGTTTTCTTGCAGTGGATATGTCTGCGTCGGTGACGGGCCTTGCCGACTTGTTTCAAACCTTTCTTGCCGGCGGCGACGACGAGGAAGGTGACGAGCAAACCGCCCCTGAAGGGTCTAATGCTCCCCCGGAGGGCCAGGATGCTCCCGAGCAGGGGGCCGCTACCGAAGGGATCGGCACATCGGCTCAAGGCGCCGCAACCGATGGCGACAAGGCGGTCGATACTTCTCCTATCCGTGAGGTGATCGGGACCGGGGGTTCGGTGGCCAATCTGGACGATGAGGAGGAGGTGGTGGAGGTCCCCAGCCTGAAGAGAAAAAGGAAGAAGGCCTCCACGGCGTCGTCTAGCCCTGAGGGCGTCCTTACCGTGATGGAAAGGAATTTTGACGCCGCAAATTTCATAGACACCCAGTTGATCCCCGGCACCGAGGAGCATTTTCATGAATCATCCCTTGCCGGGCAGGCGAGGTGGATGTACCGTACTCTCCTGCGCGGTGCGGTCATAGCTCGGAAGGCCGAGTTCGAGCTGTCCGGGATGGAGTCTCTCTGAAGGAGGTTGGATTCCGCTGGGAAGGCCAACAATGAGCTAAAAAGCGAAGTTGAGACCCTTCGGGAGCAGCTGACTCAATCTTCAGAGAAATCGGATGCCGCCGAGAAGAAAGCCACCGCTGCCGAGCAGAAAGCCACTGCCGCCGAACAGAAGGCCACCGCCGCTGAGAAAAAGCAAAAAGAATCGGACGCGACGATTGAACGGTTGGTCGAGCGTGAGATGGCATTGGAGAAACAAGTCGGTGAGGCGCAGAAGCGTACGGCCGAGGTCGAGAAGGAGAAGCGGGCCGTGGAGGCCGAACTGGCATCATGGAAGGCTAAGTACAAAGACGTCGTCAAACAGGGCAAAGGCGCGATTTTGGGTACCGAAGAAGCCCTGAAGGCTCAAATTAAAATTGTTGCCCCTGAGTTCGATACGTCGGCAATCGGTGTTTTCAAAATTATTAAGGATGGCCAAGTTGTCGATGTTCCCAAGAAATGAACTCTTTGTTTCGTCGTTCTTTTAGCCGTTTTGTTTTGGCTTGTAAACAGTCTTGGTTTTAGCCGTTTTGGCCTATGAACAATTTAATCTTAGCCGTTTAATTTTGGCTTTGTGAACAATGACTTTTTAGTCGCTTGCTCGTGTTGTCGCGATAAAGTTTGTCTTACTTGTGTGATTGCGTTATCGTTTCTAGTAACCGTTTTTGGTTTATAGTTGTTTATACCGTTGGCCCGTGGGCTCTCGGGTAGTTGTTCGTTACAACGGTAGTTGATGACCTCCCGGGGTGATCAGTCCCGGGTTAGGTGTCGTCGCTAGTCGTGACAAGATGATTTATCTGAAAAACGGACATAAAATAGAGTGGAGAATTTGCACAAGTATATCTTATTCGGTAACCACATAAAGGACTTGAAAGTTACTATAAACGACAAGTTGACTACTTAGCTAGTTTAGCCGGCACGTCGTTCCGTCTTCTAGGAGTAGAATCTTCTAAGGTTGTCCGCGTTCCATGTCCTCGGGACCTCCTTGCCATCGAGCCTTTCTAACTTAAAGGCTCCTTTTCCCATCACCTTTTTTACTCTGTAAGGGCCTTCCCAGTTTGCCGCTAGCTTGCCTTCTCCGGGGGTCGGCAGGCCGATATCATTCCGTCTCAGGACGAGGTCGTCAGGCTTAAAGTCCCTCTTGAGCACTTTGGTGTTGTAGCGCAGAGCTATTCTTTGTTTTAGCGCTGTTTCCGTCAAATGGGCCATTCCCCGGGCTTCATCTATCAGGTCCTTTTCTACAGTTTCCTCTACTCCTTTCAAAAGCAATCGCGGGCTCGGTTCACCGATCTCCACGGGTATTACTGCATCCACCCCGTACGTTAGTCGGAAAGGGGTTTCCTTGGTGGAGGATTGCTCGGTTGTTCGATAAGACCAGAGGACCGATGCCAGCTCGTCGGCCCAAGCACCCTTTTTGTTGTCCAACCTCTTCTTTAGCCCTGAAAGGATAACCTTGTTGGCGGACTCCACTTGTCCGTTCGTCCGAGGGTGTTCTACCGAAGAGAACCTTTGCCTTATACCTAGGCCGTTGAGAAATTCTGTGAACTTTTTGTCAGCAAATTGTGTGCCGTTGTCCGAGATGACGACTTCTGGTATCCCGAACCGTGTTATCACCTGCCTCCACATGAATTTTCTGCAATTGGCTGAGGATATGCTAGCCAATGGTTCGGCTTCTATCCATTTGGTATAGTAATCAATTGCCACTATGAGATATTTGACCTGCCCAGGGCCGACAGGGAAGGGCCCCAAGAGGTCGATTCCCCACTGAGCGAACGGCCGGGAAGTCGTCAGCAAGCTCAACTCGTTTGCCGGTGCCTTGGCAAAGTTGGCGTTCTGTTGGCACTTTATGCACTTTTTGACAAACTCTTTGGAATCTGCCATCATCGACGGCCAGTAGTACCCAGCTCGGATCAACTTCCTTGCTAGGGCTTTTCCTCCGATGTGGTGCCCACAGCAGCCCTCGTGGACTTCCCTGAGGACGTAGTCCGTTTGGTCGGGTGTAGGCACTTCAGTAGGGGTTGGCTGAGCCCTTTTCTGAACAGCTGTCCTTGGATGACGGCGTATTTGGCCGCTTCCCTCCTTAATTTCACCGCATCCTTTTCGTCACCAGGGACTTGGCCGTGTTCTAGGTAGTTGGTGATGGGGTCTAGCCATGAAGAACTTAGGGTTGTTATGTGTAGTGCAATTGCAGGTTCCCTTGTCATGCCTTGGATGAGAGACCGGTTTCCCTCCCCTGGCTTCGTGCTGGCTAATTTTGATAGGAGGTCTGCTCGTGTGTTCCTTTCTCTGGGTACATGCTGGACCGTGACCTCGTCGAACTTTTGGCTCAAGCTTTTGACCTTTTCCAAGTACTTCTGCAACAAGGGGTCCTTGGCTTGATAGCTGCCGTTTACTTGGGAAGTGACGACTTGGGAATCGCTGCATACTTCCAGCCTTTTTGCGCCGACCTCTGTTGCTAGGGTCAAGCCTCCTATGAGGGCTTCGTATTCTGCTTGGTTGTTCGAGATGGGAAACTCGAATCTGACCGACTGTTCGTATACGACCCCGTTTGGACTTTCTAGGATGATCCCGGCTCCTCCGAAGGTCTGGTTGGAGGCTCCGTCCACATGGAGCTTCCACCGTGTACCCATGTCCTCGCCTGGGTCTCCTGTTACTTCAACCAAAAAATCCGCCATGGCCTGCGCCTTGATGGCTTGCCGGGGCTCGTACCGTATGTCATATTGAGAGAGTTCGATGGACCAAGTCATCATTCTTCCCGCCAGGTCGGGTTTTTGGAGAACTTGCCGGATCCCTTGGTCCGTTCTGACGACCACTTGGTGACTTTGGAAATACTGTTTTAACCTTCTCGAGGAAGTTAGGAGTGCTAAGGCTAGCTTTTCCAACTTGCTATATCTTAACTCTGCTCCTTGTAGGGCCCTGCTTATGAAGTAGACTGGTTGTTGGGTCCTCCCGTCCTCCCGCACTAGTACTGCGGCCAGGGCTTCGCTTGTTATAGCGAGGTACAGGTACAGTGGTTCCCCGTCCCCTGGCTTCCCGAGAACGGGAGGTGCCGCTAGGATTTCCTTGAAGTGTTGAAAGGCTTCTTCGCACGCGGGTGTCCACTCGAACGCCATCCCTTTCTTCATGAGGTTGAAGAATGGCAGGGCCTTTGTCGCCGAGGCCCCGAGAAACCGGGAAAGTGATGTCAATCGCCCTGCCAACCTCTGGACGTCCTTGACACAGCCCGGGCTCTTCATCTGAAGTATTGCTTGGCATTTCTCCGGGTTGGCTTCTACCCCCCTCTGAGTTATCATAAATCCCAGGAACTTGCCGGCTTCCATGGCGAAGGCGCACTTGAGGGGGTTCAGCCTCATACCATGTTGACGGAGGGACGCAAACACACTTGCCAGGTCGTTTAGGAGGTCGTCAGGTCGTGTTGTTTTTGCCAGGATGTCGTCCACGTAAACTTCGACCGTTTTCCCTATGAGGTCGCGGAATATCCTGTTCATCAGCCTCTGATATGTCGCCCCTGCATTTTTCAAGCCAAACGGCATTACCTTGTAGCAGAAAGTTCCTCCTGGCGTTATGAACGCCGTTTTGTCTTCGTCTGGTCGGTGCATCGGTATCTGATTGTAACCGGAGTAGGCGTCCATGAAACTCAGATATCGGTACCCTGCCGCGGCATCGACGAGTGCATCTATGTTGGGGAGGGGGAAGCAATCTTTGGGGCATGCTTTGTTAAGGTCAGAGTAGTCCACGCACATTCTCCATCTGCCATTGTGTTTTTTCACCAATACCACATTTGAGAGCCACGTCGAGTAGTCCACTTCTCGTATGAAGCCTGCTTCTAGGAGGCCGGCCGTTTGCTTGGCTACCTCCTCTGCTCTTTCCGCCGACATCTTTCTCCTTCGTTGAGCCACTGGGCGTGCTTCCGGCTTGACGGCTAGGTGATGTGAGATGATTTGTGGATCAATGCCCGGCATGTCGACTGGCGTCCATGCGAACAGGTCTTTGTTGGCCCTTATCATTTCAATCAAAGGCTCCTTCAACTCATGTGGGAGGTTCTTGTTAACGAATGTGAACTTTTCCCCTTCGTCACCGATGCTAAATTTCTCCAGGTCCCCTTCTGGTTCCGGCCTCGGGTTGTCCTCTACTCTGGCATCGAGGTCGGCTAGGAATACGCCAGATGCTTCCTTGGACTTCTTTCTGAGGGAAAGGCTGGCGTTGTCACAAGCGACCGCCGTCTCGAGGTCTCCTCTTATGGTCCCTATGGATCCATCATCGGTGACAAACTTCATAACTAGTAGCTTGGTGTTGATTATGGCTTCAACATCATTGATTGTTTTTCTTCCCAAGATGATGTTGTAGGCTGTGGAGTCTCGGAGGATCACGAATTCGGCCATCGCCGATCTTCGGCCGTGCATCTGTCCTACCGAGATTGGTAGGAAAATGACTCCGTCTGGTTTGATAAAGTGGTCGCCTAACCCGATAACCCCGTGCTGGTGGGTCGTCAGGTCGGCATCCTTCAGCCCCAGTGCGTCGAACACATTGCGGAACATGATGTTTGAATCAGCCCCAGTGTCGACAAGGATCCGTTTGACGAGGCCGGTTCCCACTCTGGCCGTTATGACCATGGGAGGGTTTTTCGGGGCGTCGCTGAACCATTGATCTTCTGGGCCGAAAGAAATGGACGGAGGTTTTTTGGTACTCTGCACAGGTGGAGATGAGATCGCCAGAACCTTGGCGTCTTTCTTGTGTGCCGACCGGGATTTTGGTGCAGCGTTTTTTGCCGTTACCACGTTTATTACCGTGAGGCCGTGGTCTCTGTCTTCGGGCTCCGGCCGCCGTTTGGCCGAGCGTGTCTTGTCTTCCTCGTCCTGATCACGATAACGCCTTCTCGGCTCCCTGATGAGGTGGGAGAACGCTGCTAGCTTTCCTTCCCTTATCGCCTGTTCCAATGCATCCTTCAGGTCGAAACAGTCCTGTGTTTGATGGCCATATCCCTTATGGTAGTCACAATAAAGGTTCTTGTTTCCGCCTGTGCGATCCTTTAGTGGTCGGGGCTTCGGAAGAATTCCCTTCTCAGCTATTTGTTGATAGACTTCCACAATGGGGAGGGTGAGTGGAGTGTAGTTAGTAAACTTCCCGACTCGAGGGAACGGCCTAGGAGCTTTGTTTGATGCCTCCTCCCTAACCTTTTCTTTTGCTCTCTCCCCGTCGCCACCGGACTGCCGAGCCTGGCCGTAACCGGACTGCCGCTTATTGGCAGCCACGACTCGGCTGACCTCCTCGTCGTTTATGTACTCTTTGGCCACCGTTTGGATTTCATGCATCGTCCAAACCGGCTTCGTGGTAAGGTGTTTCCGGAAGTTCTCGTTGAGGAGGCCGTTCGTCAGGCAGAGACTGGCCACCGAGTCGGTCAAGCCGTCTATTTCCAAGCATTCGTCGTTGAACCGATCTAAGTATCTCCTGGTCGGCTCTCCCTGTCTCTGGGTTACCCCGAGGAGGTTGATAGGATGCTTGGCCTTCGCTATTCGCGTTGTGAATTGAGCCAGAAATGCGCGGCTGATGTCTGAGAAACTGTAGATGGAACCTTGGGGGAGGCCATTAAACCATCTGATCGCTGGTCCTGCTAAGGTTACCGGGAAGGCGCGGCACCTTACTTCGTCGCCTACTCCCTCTAGGTTCATCCTAGCCTCGAAGGCCGTGAGATGTTCTAGAGGGTCTTGAGTTCCGTCATATCTCATGTCCGTTGGTTTGTCGAAGTGTTTCGGCAACCGGACCTCGAGGATAGATCGGTGGAACGGCGTGACACCCATTATCACAGGTTGTCGTGTTCTCTCGGATTTCCCTTCTCCGTCCTCACGACCTCTCGCCGTTCGGCGAGATTGTCTGCCGCGAGAATAGATGACTGTGTCATTCCGTCTTCTCGGAATGGGTGATTCCTCTTGCGTGCCCTCTGCTTCCATCCGGGATGCAGATATATGCCGTGAGCGGCTTCGGTGAGAGCTATCTTCCTCCTCGCCCCCAGGAGACGGGGTGTAGCTTGGGTCGGTAGACCATCCATCCCTCTCCCGGTTGGCCAGCTGTCGTTCTAGGTTCTGGACCCTGTGGCGTAGCTCCTGCATTATTATGGCGCTATCGCCGCCCGTTCTCCCGAATGGTCGGGTTCTCGTGTGTTGTTGGGGGGATCTCCGGCCTCCCCTTTGCGAGGCGACGGAGGCTGCCCCCTCCGCTCCGGCTGCTCGAGCTCGGTCGCCGGGACCTGGCGCGACTTCCATTCAGGAAAAGACGTCCTCCCCATAGACGGCGCCAATGTTCGTTCCTCGGGTTCCGAACAGGTCGGGTGGACAAAGGATGTAAGGGTGAGGACGCCTTAACTGGGGTCGCGCTGTTTTGCGGGTAGACGAATAGTCGAGCACTTGTCTTGGAGAGATGATGAGGGGGGGTGCCACCTGCAAAGACACTCCGACGCTCAAGTCAGCAATGTGCAGGCGGGCAAAGTATAGGGTTGAAAAGATGTGACGTACCTCGGGGGAAGAGCCAATCTTCCCCTTATATACATGTCAGTAGTGGGCCCCTTATGGGACAGGCCCATATTTCCGAGGACGCTGTCCTGCAGCCGTGTGTGAACCGTACAGGACGCGTGTCCGGGTCGGTTGGAGGGCGCGTGTCCGGGTCGGGTATGGCTTGGATCGGGTCGGCCCAAAGCTGATTCTGGGCCGGGCCGTAACAGTTACTTATTCCTAGTTCAGAGGACCGAGTCTGTCATGGGAGAGCCAACGAAACGGTTCCCCATTTCTTCTTTATGTATGAGTGCATGATCACCCGTCTGGGCGTCTTTCTGCCCTTTTCAGATTTCGAGATGTCGGTTTTGCAGCATTGTCGGGTTGCACCTACCCAACTTCACCCCAACTCCTGGGGTTTCTTGAAAATTTACCAATTTATTAGCCATGCTCTGGATTTCCCGACTTCTCTGAAAATCTTTTTCCATCTTTTTCATATGACCAAGCCTTTTAGTGGGTTGAATAATAAACAACAATGGGTTTCCTTCCGAGCCATACAAGGTCGGAGGATTTTTACCCTTTTTGATGAATCATTTCATGACTTTAAAAATTTCTTTTTCAAAGTGCAAGCTGTAGAGGGTCATCACCCCTTTTTTCTGGATGATAATTCTTTTCCTCGCTTTCCTTTATACTGGCTGGAGGCCTCCCCTTGTGAGAAATATGGTCTGGATGACCTGGATGAGGTAGAGGCTGCTGTCGTGGGGTTCCTCCGAGAAGTGTGGGGGAGGGCCCCCTATTTGGATACTAAAAAATTTCTCCAAGGGTCTCCGACTTTTCTTCAATCACAGCTAGGTAGTTTTTTCTGATCTGCTAAGTTTCCGACTTGTTAACTGATCATTCCGACTTGTTTGATTCTTTAACTGTTGTTTTTCTTTTTCCAGAAATGGCAAAGACAAACGCTCAAGAATCTTTTCAGAGGGTCCAGGAGGCTAAAGCTAAATCTCGCGCTCGGTCTGGTGGCGCCAGGGTTATCTCTCCTCCTCCTCCCCCTCGCAACATTGGGACTTCTTCCAAGCCTATTGTACTTTCTTCTTCAGCTCCCCCTCAGTCGCTCCCCGTCGTCCGACCTTCCCCTGATCCGAAGAAGCGCAAGACTTTAGAGTCTGGTGCTCCTGAGGCTAGGGCGGATGCCCTTGAGTTTGTCCGGAAGAATATCTATCCCCATGTTCGTATAGGCATGGATGATATGTCTGTTCGGGGTCACCTTACCACTATGGTCGAGGAAAGTCTCAAGGCGGCGGGGGTATGTGGCAAGCTCTTGGATATTTTTGAGAAGGCTCCCCTCAGCTCTTTAGGGACGACCTCGAAGGTCGAGGAGCTGGAGGGGAGGCTTCGCTCATATCAGGAGCATGAGGGAGAATTGAAGAAAGAAATTGCCAAGCTGAGGGAGGAGAGAGATACCTTTCGGGAGAAGGGGAAGGCTTTGCAGGCCCAGTACAACATGGAGGTGGAGCTGAGAAAAACGGCGCAGGCCAGTTATCAAAGCTTATTCAAGGACCTTGTGTCTGTGAAGAACGATCTGTTGAACTCTCGGAAGGCATACGATGAGTTGGAGGACTCAATTGCTGATGGCGCCGAGGAGTCTTGGAGGATTTTCTTGGAGCAAGTCAGGGTCATTGCTCCCGACTTGGATCTTTCTCCTTTACATCCTGACAAGGTCGTTATTGATGGTGCCATCGTGGATCCTCCTGCCCCCGTAGTTGTTTCTGAGTCGGAATTGAAGACTCGTGGGCAGAGGATTATTGAGTCCCCTCCACGACCTAAGGACGCTCCGAGTTCTTCAGATGTTCTTCCGATCCCTTCATCTCCCATGGATGCTTCTGGTGCTCCTCCCGATTCTGGTAGTGGTGACCCGTCTGCCTTGAAAAAATGATCTTTGGCTATTTTGGGGGTCCGGCCTGTGGGCCCCCCATTTTTAAACTCTTTATTTATGTTTGTTCTTGGTTGTGTAGTCTGAACAATTTCTTTTGGCCTTTTAAGGCCGTTAACAAAATATTTTGGTGAGTGCCCTTTTTGAATAAGGGTTTTAGAATAATAAATACCCTTTTTTGGATAAGGGTTTAAGTTACCTTTTGCGTGTATGCTTTTCTAATTTTCTGAATTCCCTTTGACTTTTTCTTGAAAACCTTTTGACTCGTTTGTCTTTCGGAGTTTTTCGTTTAAGGATTTTTTGGGGCATCCTTTAAACTTCTTCCTAGGTTTTCATATCTCTTTTTGCTATTCCTCGTACTCAACTTTTGTTTTAGCGAGTTCCTATGACTTAGGTTATTTTTGCGATGCGTTTTTCTTCTATTCGGTTCTACGCTCCGATTTAGGGATCGGAATGTTTCCGAGCTTTCCTACTCGGAATATTGTTCCGACTTATGAGCCGGATTTGTTTCCGAGTTTTTACGATCGACTCATATAACCTCTTTACACCGACTTGTACCTCGTCGTTTTATCCTGACGACCATCTAGGTCGGTTCATGGGATTTTCACGTTTTGTCGAGCTTAAGTCGGCGCGTTTCGTAGAAAGACTTAGAAAAATAAAGAAGGATATTATAAGAGATATTATGAATGAAAAAGATCTTTATTAATTGGGGAGGTACCTTCTTTTGCTACTAAGGGTCTTGATAGCCTATTTTTCCCTTAGTCTCTACTATGATGCCTCGTTAAAAAACCCTTCTCCAGAAAAAACCCTTTTTGGGAAAAAATCATGAAGTTGGGAAAAGAGTACATCAGGGAGTAGAGTTCGCTTTTAACTGTAGTACCTTTTCATATTACAAGCATGCCACGACCTCGGTAGCTCAGTGCCGTTTAGGTCGGTTACTTTATAATAACCTTTTCCTAGGACTTCATTGACTTTGTATGGTCCCTTCCAATTTGCGGCGAGCTTTCCTTCTCCCGATTTGTTGACTCCAATGTCGTTTCTGATTAAGACCAAATCATCTGGAGCAAACGTTCTTCGAATGACTTTTTTGTTGTACCTTGTAGTCATTCTTTGTTTCAACGCAGCTTCTCTTATCTGGGCACCTTCTCGGACTTCGGGGAGTAAGTCGAGCTCTTCTTTGTGTCCCTGTATATTTCCGACCTCATCATGGAGAATTACCCTTGGGCTTTGCTCATTGATTTCTATTGGAATCATGGCTTCCACGCCATAGACTAGTCGGAAAGGTGTTTCTCCCGTGGCGGATTGGGGTGTTGTTCTGTAGGCCCATAGCACTTGAGGGAGCTCTTCAGCCCAAGCCCCTTTTGCTTCTTGCAATCTCTTCTTTAGCCCCGCCAGTATGACTTTGTTAGCTGCCTCGGCTTGCCCATTGGCTTGTGGGTGTTCTACCGAGGTAAACTGATGCTTGATTTTCATACTGGCTACTAGGCTTCTAAAGGTAGCATCGGTGAATTGGGTTCCATTATCCGTAGTGATGGAGTAAGGTATCCCATATCTTGTGATGATGTTTTTGTAGAGGAATCTCCGACTTCTTTGAGCGGTGATGGTGGCCAGTGGTTCTGCTTCTATCCATTTTGTGAAGTAATCTATTCCCACGATTAAGTATTTGACTTGTCCTGGCGCTTGGGGAAAAGGACCTAACAAATCCATTCCCCATTTTGCAAAAGGCCATGGAGAAGTGATACTAATGAGCTCTTCTGGTGGAGCCACGTGGAAATTTGCATGCATCTGACACGGTTGACATTTTTTCACAAATTCTGTGGCATCTTTCTGCAAGGTCGGCCAGTAGAATCCAGCTCGGATAACTTTTCTGGCTAGTGACCTTGCTCCGAGATGATTTCCGCAAATCCCGCTATGTACTTCCTCAAATACCTCGGTGGTTCTTGAGGTCGGTACGCATTTTAACAATGGTGTCGATATCCCTCTTCGGTAAAGGGCGTTTTTCACCAAAGTGTAATGCTGTGCTTCCCTTCGGATTCTTTTGGCTTCCTTTTCCTCCTTAGGGAGGATATCGAATTTTAGATATTCAACTAAAGGATTCATCCATCCGAGGTTCAAACCGACTACTTCAAGTACCTCTTGCTTATCTTTTATTACTGAGGGTTCCTGGAGGGTTTCTTGGATCAGGCTTCTATTGTTCCCTCCTGGTTTGGTGCTTGCTAACTTGGATAGGGCATCTGCTCTGCTGTTTAGATCCCGAGTTATGTGTTTTACCTCGGTTTCTACAAAGCGCCCAAGGTGCTCCAAAGTTTTTTCCAAGTACCTCTTCATGTTTGGGTCCTTTGCCTGATACTCTCCACTTATTTGGGAGGTCACCACTTGCGAGTCGCTGTATATCATCACCTTTGTAGCACCGACTTCTTCTGCTAATTTTAGCCCAGCAATCAAGGCTTCATATTCTGCCTGATTATTTGAGGCTGGGAATTCAAATTTTAGAGAAACTTCAATCTGGGTTCCTCTTTCATCTACCAATATTATGCCTGCGCCGCTTCCCATTTTGTTGGAGGATCCGTCTACATAGAGTTCCCATGTAGTCGGCTTTTCCTCTTGTTCTCCTGCGTATTCTGCTACGAAGTCGGCGAGACATTGAGCTTTAATTGCTGTCCGAGTTTCATATTTTAGATCGAATTCGGAGAGCTCTATTGCCCATTGAACCATTCTCCCTGCAACATCCGTCTTTTGGAGGATTTGCTTCATGGGTTGGTTTGTGCGGACTCTTATTGTGTGAGCCTGAAAGTAAGGTCGTAGCCTTCGTGAGGCTATCACTAAGGAGTAGGCAAACTTTTCAAGTTTGTGGTACCTTAGTTCAGGGCCTTGTAGGACCTTACTGATGAAATAGACCGGGTGCTGTCCGACCTCGTCTTCTTTTATAAGGGCTGACGAGACAGCTCTATTTGCTACGGATAAGTACAAGACGAGGTCTTTCCCTGGTACTGGTCGGGTTAAGATAGGAGGTTGGCTTAGAAACTTTTTGAACTCTTGGAACGCCTCCTCACATTCCGGAGTCCATTCGAATTCGCATCCCTTTCTTAATAAGGAAAATAATGGAAGGGATTTTAGTGCCGATCCTGCTAAGAATCTGGAGAGGGCTGCAAGTCGGCCATTGAGCTGTTGGACTTCTCTCAAACAGGTCGGGCTTTTCATTTCTAGGATGGCTCTACATTTGTCGGGATTGGCCTCAATCCCTCTTTGTGTTAGCATAAATCCTAGAAATTTTCCTGCCTCCACCGCGAAGGCGCATTTTGCCGGGTTTAATCTCATCCCATGCAGCCTTATGGTGTCAAAGACTTGTGAGAGGTCAGATAAGAGGTCGACCTCTTTCTGGGTTTTTACTAGCATGTCGTCGACATATACTTCCATCAGGGTCCCTAAGTGGGAGGAAAACACTTTATTCATCAACCTTTGATATGTGGCTCCTGCATTCTTTAATCCGAATGGCATGACCACATAGCAGTAGTTGGCTCGGGGTGTGATGAATGATGTTTTTTCTTGGTCGGGCCCATACATCGGAATTTGATTATATCCCGAGTAGGCGTCCATGAATGATAAGTATTGGTACCCCGAGCTGGAGTCCACTAGGGTATCAATACTTGGTAGGGGATAAGGGTCCTTAGGACATGCCTTATTTAGGTCGGTATAGTCGACGCACATTCTCCATTTACCATTCTGTTTTTTGACTAGCACTACATTGGCTAGCCATGTTGGGTACTTGACCTCTCTAATAAAGCCAGCTTCCAGGAGCGCCTGTACTTGCTCTTCTACTATTAGGGCTCGTTCTGGGCCGAGCTTGCGTCTTCTTTGCTGTACAGGTCGGGATCCTGGATAAACCGAGAGCTTGTGGGACATGAGCTCGGGGTCAATCCCAGGCATGTCGGAGGCCTTCCAGGCGAAGAGATCGGAATTATCTCTTAGGAGCTTAGTCAACCCTTGTTTTAGAGTTTCCCCTAGGTTGGCTCCTATGTGAGTGTTTTTCCCTTCCTCTTCACCAACCTGTATCTCCTCGGTTTTTCCTCCCGGTTGTGGTCGCAGCTCTTCTTTGGCCTTTGCACCGCCGAGTTCTATTGTGTTGACTTCTTTGCCCTTTCCCCTTAGGTTTAGGCTTTCGTTGTAGCACTTCCTTGCTAGTTTTTGATCTCCCCTTACCGTTGCTATTCCTGCTGAGGTCGGGAATTTCATGCAGAGGTGAGGGGTAGATACCACTGCTCCGAGTCGATTGAGGGTAGCTCTGCCGATTAGAGCATTATAAGCTGACCCCACATCGATGACTATGAAGTCTATGCTCAGAGTTTTTGATTTTTCCCCTTTTCCAAAAGTAGTGTGAAGGGGTAAAAATTCTAGTGGTTTTATTGGCGTGTCCCCTAATCCATATAGGGTGTCGGGGTAGGCTCTTAGCTCTTTCTCATCTAACCCTAGCTTGTCGAAAGCAGGCTTGAAGAGAATGTCCGCCGAGCTTCCTTGGTCTACTAGGGTTCTGTGGAGATGGGCGTTTACTAGGATCATAGTTATTACCACTGGATCATCGTGTCCAGGGATTATTCCTTGCCCATCTTCTTTTGTGAATGAAATGGTGGGGAGGTCGGATGACTCTTCCCCGACCTGGTAGACTCTCTTGAGATGTCTTTTGCGAGAGGATTTGGTGAGTCCTCCTCCCGCAAATCCCCCTGAGATCATATGGATATGTCTTTCTGGGGTTTGCGGTGGTGGGTCTCTTCTGTCCATATCATCTCGCTTTCTCTTTCCGTGACCGTCCGACCTCTCTATGAGATATCTATCAAGCCGACCTTCTCTAGCCAGCTTTTCTATCACATTCTTAAGGTCGTAATAGTCGTTAGTGGAGTGACCATATATTTTATGGTACTCGCAGTAGTCGCTGCGGCTTCCCCCTTTTTTATTTTTAATGGGTCTAGGGGGCGGCAGTCTTTCAGTATTGCAAATCTCTCTATATACATCCACTATAGAAACTTTCAGGGGAGTATAAGAGTGATATTTCCTTGGCCTTTCGAGACTGAGCTCTTCTCTTTTCTTGGTTTCCCTTTCCCTCTCTTTTGTTGAGGGAGGGAGCCCAGGTCGTCCGCTCAGGTCTCTCAGTTTGGCGTTTTCCTCCATGTTGATGTACTTTTCAGCCCTCTCTTGTACATCACTTAGGGAAACGGGGTGTCTTTTAGATATGGACTGTGAGAAGGGACCTTCTCTGAGTCCATTGACTAGCCCCATTATGACTGCCTCTGTGGGCAGGTCCTGGATCTCCAAACATGCTTTGTTGAATCTTTCCATATAGGCTCGTAAAGATTCTCCGACCTCCTGCTTTACTCCCAGGAGGCTCGGTGCATGTTTCACCTTGTCTTTTTGAATTGAGAACCTCATCAAAAACTTCCTTGAGAGGTCTTCAAAGCTTGTGATCGATCTTGGGGGAAGGCTGTCGAACCACTTCATCGCAGCTTTTGATAAGGTGGTCGGAAAAGCCTTGCATCGAGTAGCGTCGGAAGCATCAGCTAGGTACATCCGACTTTTGAAGTTGCTTAGGTGATGCTTTGGATCCGTAGTTCCATCGTAGAGGTCCATATCAGGGCTTTTGAAGTTTCTCGGAACTTTTGCCCTCATTATGTCCTCGCTAAAAGGATCTTCTTCACCTAAGAGTGACTCTTCTTGATCGTCGCGGGAGTTGTGACTCTTGAGGGAGGATTCCAGCTTTGAGAGTTTCCTTTCTAACTCTTTCCGCCGTTCCATCTCCTCTTTTAGGTACTTCTCTGTTTCCCTTTGTTTCTCCGCTCTTGTTCTAACTGCTCCAGACGGCTGTGGACTAACCCCATTAGCTCAGTTATGTGGGATGGTCCGCCTTTTTCTGATTCTCGCTCGTCTGAGGGGTTTGCCTTCGGGTTTTTTACCCCGGAGGTGCCCTCTCTTTGCTGATCGTTAATTTCTTGATGGAGGGTCAAGTCCGCATTGTTATTACCTGCGTCCAGATTCTCTTCTTCGGAATCTGTTTCCGCATGGACTTCTTCGTGGGATCTATCCGCCATCAATGGATGATCTCTCGGGTCCCCGGCAACGGCGCCAATGTTACGGTGGGTAACCGGAGATGGATGGGACGGATGGTGTTAACTGGCCCAGATGTGTGGAGGAGGAAGTTTCCGTCTGAGTATGCAGCTCGGGAGGTTCCGTCCGACTTGTGCTCGCAAGTGAATGGGGGGTGGTACCTGCAAAGACACTCCGATGCCTAAGTTAGCAAGGGTGTGAGCAGGTCTAGAGAGTATTGGGCTTAGAGATACCTGAGGAGTGTCAGTGTACTTATAGTGGTGAGCCAATAACCACCGTTGGAGTAGTGCCGTATCTTTAGGATGTTAACCGTCCCATTATCTTAGGGAGGTTAAGATATGGCTTTGTGAAGTGGTTAGAGAGATTTTAGGGGCGGTTACTCATTTAAATGAGTGTTTATCTGCCAGCTAATCTCATGCCCGACTTATTTAAAGCAAGTCGTGGTGAACACCGACTTCTTATGTGAAGGTCGGTGCTTAGAAAGGCTTAATCTATTGGATCAGGCCTTTTGGTTGGACATGGGCCCTTAACATTGGGCCAGGGTATGAACACATTCTTTTATTAATCTATTTATATTAATAAAATCTCTCCTTGAGGTTTGTTATTCCCTAAATCATGGTTCTGAAAACCGGACCGGACCGGCCGGTTCGACCGGATTAACCGGGAACCGGTCTTATAGCCGGTCCGGTTGACATGTAAAACCGTCTTGCAAAAAACCGGTTTAAAAACCGGTTGAACCGGTGGTTAACCGATGAACCGGATGAACCGGCCGGGTCAAAAACCGGTTCTCTCACAAAAAAAAAAAAAACGTTAAAACCCCACCCCCCCAAAACACCCGACCCTCTCCCTTCTGTCTCACTCTCACATTCAACCAAATCCCTAATTTGCCTCAGCCTAACCTTTGAGAGAAACACCGCCGCCAACATCAGCTCCCAGCAACCACCACGGCATCCCTTCTCCCTCCCTCTCATCAGTCTCACTCACCCAAATCCCTAACCCACTACGGTGCTACTTTCCCCTCTCTCTCTCAGCCAGGCGCCAGCAGCCCCTGCCTCCTCGTCTCCTCCTCGTCTCGCTCTCAGCCAACAACAGCAGTCTCTGGCGACCCATCGTCCGGAAAGCTGACCACCATTCTTACCTTCCCTCGCACTTAAACGGAACCCTAACCCACTATCCCTCTATCTCTCAGCAACCAGCAGCAGCAGCCACCGCCTCCGTCGCCGCCGAACTCTTTTCGTCAGCCAAAGGGTGCCGTCGCGCCAGCAGTGACGGACAGAAGGTCAGATCGAAGTCCTTGGCCGTCGATCTTCTTCTCCTCCACGCCGTCGCCTCTGTACTTGCATGTCGAAGCTCGTTGCCATCTTCTACTCTTCTCTACATCGTCGTCGTGGTTGTAGACTTGCAGATCGAGGAGCTGTCAGTTTGAATCATGTCCTCGTCTCTATCTCGCCGTTCTACCCTCCCCGGCAAATGAGTTTCGTTCCTCCATCGTCTTGGTCTCTGTCTCTGTCTCGCCATTCCTCCCTCGTCTCTGTTTCTGTCTCACCGTTTCTCCTTTGCTAGCAGTTGAGTTTTGTTCCAACCTCTCTGTCTCTATCTCTGGGTTTTATTATTCTGAGTTTTTGTTTTTGTATGATTCTAGAACCGAATAATGTTTATGATTATGAGTATGCACGACTGAAATCTATGTTTGCTTCCATTTATGTTTGTTCATTTTGTTTTATTGATTATGAGTTACTGTGATTATTGAGTTGCTGTTCTCTGATGATTGAGTTGCTGTTCTTTTGTGTTTTTTTTCTAAGTTAGGGTTATTGGGGGTGTGATTTGCTGAACTTGAATTGTGAGTGTATCTGAATTTCAATTTCTTATGGTTGAGTTGCTGAATTTTCTTATGCTTTTGGATTTTCTGGCTTGTATAGTTGTATGTATTTGGATTGGGAGTGATTATTCTGGGTATTTATATTGATCATTTTATTAGAATCTGAGAATTAATTAGAAATTAAATTTTTTTAATATTTAATTATTTATGCTAATTATTATTTATGTTAATTATTTTAATTATATATTAAATTTTTAATAATTTTATTGTATATTTAATTAAACCGGTCTAACCACGGTTCGATCCCGGTTGAACCATTGAACCATTAAACCAGTTACTTGACCGGTTTAATGACCGGTTCGGTTTTCGCAACCTTGCCCTAAATCTGTTAAAAAAATATAACAAAAATGAAAACTAATGATAAACAAGAGATAATATACTTGAATTAAAAATAAAAAATAAAAAAAGTAAAAATTGAATATAAAAAAAATTATTCTATTTTTTATCTAATTTCTTATTATCATATAATTAAAGACTTTTTAATTTAATTTATTGACTCTATATTTTAAAAATTCTAAGCAACTTGACTCCTCAACCTTCTATCCAATTTCTCCATACAACACGAGAAGATACTCATTCAATTTAATTTCATTGTCTACGTCATAATTTTATCAACGAAACCAAGAAGTACTTTAGTATTCTTCTAATTTTTCTATACAACAATTACAATAATTCAGGAGATATTTATAATCTCTTATAAGATTAAAATAATAAAAATCTTAAATTTACTGACATAAAATCTAATCTAGTAATTAAATAAAAAAATTAAAATACATCAAATTAAATTAATAATAAAAGTTTGTAATTTTTTTGGTAAAAAATAATCATGACTTTTAATGTTACTTAGTTTTGTCCCTCACATTTTCTGTATGTATCAAAATTATTCTAAATGTTATCTCCATTTAAAATATTGGGGATAAAATTGAAAATGTTAACGATACAATTGAATAAATCGAAAACATTAGAGACAAAATTGAATAAAATTAAACATCAAGAATACTTTTGAAAAAAATTATAAAGTTTTAACGAAAAAAATATACTTTACCCTAAAATTAAATATCATAAAAAGAAAGTCTAGATATAAGCACTTTTATTAAAAATTAGTCAGTATTTAGCCAATAAAAAAAAGTGAATAATTTTAAATTAATAATAATTAATTAATGACTACAAATTATAAAAACTACTAACTTTCAATACTCCTCTATTTTAAAAATATCAACTAATAATCTTAAAATAATACTTGAACTCTCCCTATTACAAATATTTAAATCACATGTCAAGAAACATGTACTTGAACATGATGAATTGACGCCAATGAGCCATAATTCACACGGCATTTCGCCCTTCCTCATCTCAAAGGTCTCGGATTCGAGTCTTATCAGCTGCAACCGAGAAGAAAAAATTAGTAAGTATATGATAAATGTGTGAATGTGTATTGTGTACCTAGGATTAAGGGTTGTCCAATCCAGCTGGCAAAAAAAAACATGATGAATTGAGATGATAAAATTAAAAGTTATATAATTGTAATTCATGCAATGCTACAACATTACCTGATTGTTGTTGTTTACTTATTTGGTTTGGATGCGCAATTTTATAATTAACCACTTAATTCTTGTTAAATCATAACTATTATTTTTAAATCAGCAAAAAAATAAAATATACAAATAAAAAACTAAAAAATAGAATCCAATAAATTTGTAACCTACAAATACATTGAATTCATATTCCTATATTTATTATATCTTACCGTTATAAATAATACAATAAATTTATAACCACAACAATTAATTTATTAATTTTTATAAATAACTCACTAAAGGTAATAAATATCCATATTACAAATGTCATAATAATATTATTAATCATAATAAATTTTACGTTATAAGTATTTAAATTCTATGTCATTTAAACTACATATATAAGTCTCTTATCACTATTCATTCACATAACATCAAATTTAGCACAAAAAATTTATTTTCGAACCGCACATTTCAAACTTACTCAATAGAGCATCATTCTTTTAGAGTAGAACGATTAGAAATCGAATAACTATCCAAGATCTAATGGCCATGCAATGAGAGAATGTGATGATTAGGTATGACAAAAAAAATCACAACATGCATCATACATTCATACTTACTCAAATACCATATACCTAATGATAACATAAATTGAATATTGGAATAGGAAAAGATCTTCACAGTTTTAGCAACTATAAACGAAATTGATGACAAATTAGGATGAAACTATGTTAAATGTAAAAAGTGTTAGAAGAAAGCATATAAAAAAAAGAAACAACTACATTTGTGGCACATGTAATCAAACACCACAATATCCAACAATAAGATAACTCTATATACTTTTCATAATCTCATCTATCAAATTATTAGTTGCTAACCCAATACTTATTTTAGATTCAGAATTCAATTAAAGGTTTTAGATCAAAGTGTTACAACAACTTTTGTACTATTTGATGATGACGCAAAAAACTTATTGGGCACAACTGCTTCAAATCTAATAACATATTAGAAAAATAATGACATTGAAGCACCATCCCATCAAAAGATTAAGGAGAAAGAAAACTATACAAATTCAAGACACATCTTCCAAAAAAGAACATACATATAAAGATGGAACAAAATAACACAATAGAAAGTGCATCAAACTCAACAATTCATAAAGAACATGTCTTCACAAGAACCTACGACAAAAAGAAGAAAACAGCAACTCTAACAACCAACAAAAAAAGGAGGACGAGCGCCACATAAGATGACTAAGTCCATCAACTAAAACAAATACAAAAATCAAATCACTAAATAAAAATATCACTTTGTATAACTCCAATATTCAAATCTTTTGTACTACAAATTATTTAAAATAAAACACCTTTTAAATTTAACTTCAATTTACACATATTTAATTTATTTCTACAAAACATAACAATTTTTAATATTTATTATATACTATCATTAATTTACTGTCCCGCGCATCGCGTGGGTCCCATTCTAGTTATGACTAAAAGCAAAAAAACCTGAATAATAATTTTGCATATTAGACTGAGATGGGTGGTAAGTAGTTCCTATAAGCAGACGGCATGGTTCAAATTCAACAAAAACTACTTTCGATACACCAGTCCGCTTCACTAATGCAAATTCTTTAGATTTTTTTTTTTGCGTTATTTTTTATTTTTTTCGCATTTCTCTTTCTTTATTTTCGTTTTTTAATTGAGGTTCATTTGGATCTAAAAATAAATTAGATGTATTTTTGTTAATAATGGAGTCTTTTTGACTACTTGTGTAAAATTGAACTAATTTCGATTCATTTGTATGTTAACTGAGGTTTATCTGATGCTGCTGATAAGTACTGAATAAATTTTTTATTCCTGAAGTAATTTCAGTTCATTTTTTAATTTAATTGGTTTTATTTGGATACAATAATGAATTGGATGTGTTTTTGTTGATGATTACATTTTTTTACTACTTGTTCAAAATTGAAATAATTGAATGGAATGGGGTGAAATCCTGTAATTGTAATTGAATAAAATGAAATGAATAATTTTATTCTTTCTGCTAAAAAATTTGGTAAATATTTATCAACAAGTGAACCACAATTAACACACAAATGAATCAAAATTAGTTCAGATTTGACCAAACAGTTAAAAAGACTCAATTATTAACAAAAACACATCGAATTTATTTTTGGATCCAAATAACCCCAATTAAACTAAGAAATTAACTGAAACTATATAAAAAATAAAAAATTTAATCAGTACTTATCAACAGCATTAAGTGAATCTCAATTAATATAAATGAACCGAAATAAACTAAAAAATAAACCAAAATTATTTAATGATGACATCAGAGAGAAAATTAGAACTAATAAAAATATTAGCAAAATATTATCGATAGTGACGATAAAAAAATAAAAAAAAAAAAAGAAAAAGATTCAATATTGAGAGAGAAAAAGAACAAGAAAAAGAAGAAGAGAAGAAGAAGAAGAGGCGAAGAAATAAAAAATATATATATTTATAAAATTGTTATAAGTTAAATTTATTTAAATATTTTAATTAGATATAGAGCTTTGTTGATTTTTAAAAGCTTCTAACTTTTTAAAATTACAAACATAAAATACATGATTTTTAATTTATATATCAAGTATAAATGATATATTTGCAAGCACAATTGTCCTTCCAAAAATCTTTTATCAAATCATGTCTTATTTTGATTGACTGAGTACTATCATTTTAAAAAAATTATAATTCATAAATTAATTTTAATAATCTAAAAAATGGGTTTTATCACACTAAATCACCAATCATTATGATTAATATAATAAATAAAATAAATAAATATATTATTAATTAACTCGAATACTTGTCCATAGAAACTATACTAATCCTAGTACATGTTAATAAAATCGGATAATATTTTAATCTATTTATATTATCCCTACATTAGAAGATGAGTATACATTCTTTTAGAGCTTGAGCGTCAAATCGATCTCTCCTTGAGGTTTGTTATTCCCTAAACCTGTTAAAAAAATATAAAAAATAAGACTAATGATAAACAAGAGGCAACAATAATTGAAATAAAAAAAAATAAATTAAAATATAAAATAAAAAACAAAAAAAAAGTTAAAATAGAATATAAAAAGAATTATTTTATTTTTATTCAATTTTTTAATGCTATAAAAAAAAGACTACTCAATCTAATTTATTCACACTATAATTTAAAAATTTGAATCAGAGAAATTTTTCGATTTTCTATCTAAGGGACTCGCTCGACCTAACATAACTTGTTCACGTCATGATTTCATCAACAAACAACAACAACAAAGCCTTATCATATTAAGTGGGGTCGGCTACATGAATCAAACGACATCATTATGCTCTTTCATGTATCATGTCTACAAAGAGACCGTTTACATGTAGATCTCGTTTGACCACCTCATGGATGGTCTTCTTAAGTCTTCCTCTGCTTTTCGCCCTTTGTCCATCTTCCATCTCATCCACCCTCCTGACTGGATGTTCTATCGATCTTCTTCTCACATGTCCAAACCACCTGAGACGCGATTCAACCATCTTTTCTATAATGGGTGCTACTCCAACTCTCTCCCTTATATCTTCATTCCTTATTTTATCCAATCGCGTATGATCACTCATCCATCTCAACATCTTCATCTCTGCCACACTCAACTTATGTTCATGCTCCCCTTTAACCGCCCAACACTCCGTACCATACATCATGATTTCATCAACGAAAATAAAAAATATTTTGGTACTTCTCTAATCTCTCTTTATACGAAAACTACAATAATCTATGAGGTATTTATAATCTTTTGTTAAATTAAAATAATAAAAATTCTAAACTTAATTAGATAAAATCTAATCTAATAATTAAATAAAAAAATCAAAATACATTAAATTAAATTAAGAGTAAAGTATATTTTCTATCTTTAAAGTTTATAATTTTTTTTTCAAAAAATACTCCGTAACTTCTAATATTACTTAATTTTGTCCCTCACATTTTCTATTTGTATCAAAATTATTTTAGATGTTATTTCCATCTAAAATATTGGAGACAAAATCAAAAATATTTACAAATAATTTTAAAACAAATCGAAAAACATTAATAATACAATTGAATAAATCAAAAACGTTAGAAACAAAATTGAATAAAATTAAACATAAAAAAAATTTTAAATAAAGTTATAAACTTCAAAAAAAAACATGTATGTTACCCTTAAATTAAATATTCTAAAAATATCAAATAATAACCTTTAAATAATACTTAAAACACTAACATTTGAATCATGTATTAAAAAACATATGCTTAAAGACGATGATGATAGAATTAAAAGCTATATAATTGTAATTCATGCAATGCTGCGACATTACCTGGTTGTTGTTGTTGTTTATTTGTTTGGTTTGGATTCATGTTTTCACCTAAACTCAACCGTGACTGTTGTGGTAACAAATTCATTGTCAATAATTCTTTTTGCGGCAATACTTCTCTGTCCTGCGGCGGCAACGCCGGTCCCGGCGGCGAATGATGCCTGCTACGTTGAGGATTCATGATTTGATTTTCCAACAATACATTATGAAGGTACCCAGGCCCAAGTGCAATTGAAGACCTATTATGAATCATTGCTTGTGGTGGTTGTTGCATCCCTAATGTTCTACTACTATGACTAAAAGCAGAAAAATTTGAATAATAATTTTGCATATTAGACTGAGATGGTGGTAAGTAGTTGATATAAGCAGATGCCATGGCGAGAATGTTGTCTCTCTTCACGGCGGCTCTCTCCAATTTGTGTGCATTCTGATGCCCTCCCAAAGCTTGGCTATTGGAGAATTTCTTGTTGCAAAACTTACACTGTAACCGTCTCTTATTTTGCGGATATTTTTTTAGTAGCTTACATGACTTTGATGATGGGGCAAGAAGCTTTCCACAATCTCTACCGTGGCTACTAGTATTGTCTGATGATGCCACCATGTTTCAGCTCTTGGTAATCAAAACTATGTATTGACAAATTCTATGTTTTTTCTTGTGTTGACTTTTGACAAATTGTATGTTCTTATATAAAGAGGATTATCTAGGATATGATATTGTTGCCTTTTTAGTTCTCCTCAATTTTAATTTGAATTATATATATTCTTTCCAATTATAGTACAGTTTCGATTTAGTTAACTAAGTTATCATGCTATGTTATTACATATCAAATCTTTTTTTTTTTAATTTAATTACTATATTAAATTGCATATGAGATTAATTTGAAATTCAATCCTAGATTGATTCTCCAACTAGGATGTTTACGATGTAATTTAAATTGGTCTTAGAAAAAAAATCCATACAATTTGAAGTATATAATTTGTTGCACCTTGATTGGATCCGTTTTATTTTATTTCAAATTTAATTAAGTCTGATCCAAACTATTGCGCTTTCGATTGGTTTAGTTTATTTAGTTTTAAAAAAAATTAAAATTTTATTATCAAAAATAAAAATAATTTTAATTTGATAAAACAAATAAATAAGTAAATCTCGTTTTATTTTTACAAAATACTTACTAACTAATAATAGTACATAAATAAGATAAAAACGCGTAACAAATTAAACATTTTATATGTAAAATTTAAATTTAATAATAAATAATAATATTATATTACATTTGAATTATATATATTCTTTCCAATTATAGTACGGTTTCGATTTAGTTAGCTAAGTTATCATGCAATGTTATTAGTTTATTACATATCAAATCTTTTTTTGTTTAAATTTAATTACTATATTAAATAGCATATGAGATTAATTTTGAAATTCAATCCTAGATTAATTCTCCAACTAGGTGTTCACGATGCGTTTTAAATTGGTTTTGAAAAAAAAAAATCGATTTGAGGTATATAATTTTTTGCACCTTGGATTGGATCAGTTTGATTTGATTTTTAAATTCAATCAAGTCATATCCAAACTACTGCGCTTTTGATTGGTTTGGTTTATTTAGTTTTTAAAAACAATTTTAAAATTTTATTATTAAAAATAAAAATAATTTTAGTTTGATAAAACAAATAAATAAATGAATTTCATTTTATATTTACAAAATACTTACTAAATAATAATAGTATATAAATAAGATAAAAATGCACAACAAATTAAACATTTTATATTTAAAATTTAAATTAAATATTTATAAAAGATATATTTATAAATTAAAATTGATTTTAAATAAAGTTGACTTTTTAAATGAAAATATCAATTCTAAATGAAAAATTGGTTTTTTATTCCATCTTTAAATGAAAAAACAATTGTTGTTTTTTTAAATCAATTTTTATTTTAAAATTAGTTTAAAATTGATTTATTATTTTTGTTACCAATTAATAACCGGTTTCCTCATTCAAGGAAGCAAGCTAACTAAAGCTTCTCTATTGACAAACATTGAAATTATTGTTCTCACCCAAACAGTATTCATGCTATACCAAACACTTATTTCATCTTACGGCTCAGGCGAGAAACCCAGTGGTGATATGACTTCATCAGAAAGGTTTAAGGCATTTGAGGTCTTGCAGCTCTAAGTTTCATTGTGATGTCATATTTAGAATTGAAGTATATTCTGTCTTACAATTTGCAACATTGAAAGGAAGGGTATAATGGATGGTACTGTCGTACTGAACAAAATTTTCAACATAGAAAACATTCACTCATCGAAAGTGCCCCATAAGGCCATAACAAGGTATTTCAACAGCCATGTTATTCTTTCCACAAGATGAAATATATACTACTACACTGAATAGCATTCTAAGTAACAACACCAAAATTTGGCAATTCATCTACCACGGTCTTAACTCTTAAAAGTCATCATTCACAAAATCATAGCTCTTTGCTGAACATGTGATCTGAAAATTCTTAAAGGCATGCTACAACACTGTATTATAAAAAGGTTAAACCCAGTACCATATGAAACCAAAGGCAAAAACTCAGAAAATCAATATTAATCTTAACAAAATTGCTGCCACATTTACTCTAGCTATAAGTTATTTTTATCGGATTAAATTAAATTAGATTCAACAACAACATTTATCTACTAGCATATAATCCAAAATGTAGCATTTGGTAAAACGCAGCGTTTGGAAAACATAATCCCGAAAATGAAACTATAACAATCCAAACAGATCCTGAATAAACTCAGAACACATATAAGCACCAAAACTAATAATTAAACATCTTTAGAAATGTAAAATGAAAAAAAAAAGGGCACCATTTTTTGAAATGCTTAGAATCTGAGCTTGGTGAAGAACCAACGATTCTTGCCGGTCTTGAACCTCTCCTCGAGCCTCTTCTTGGTCTCTTTAAGCGCCGCAACCTTCTTGTCCTTCGACTGAAGCGACTCGACCGTAACGGCGTCCTTCAAATCCACGTCAAGCGTGTAGCGCGTGGGCATCACGTGCTGGTAGTTAACCATCTTAACGAACGCCTTGACGCGCGACTTCTTCGCCGTCTTCTTGGCGGAGTCCCTCTTCACAACCTTCGAAGGGTACTTCTTGATCCCGGCGACGAGGCAGTGGCCGTAGGGGCGGTCGCGGGTGCCATCGTCGAAGGCGCGTATGATGACGGCTTTGCGACCCGCGTAACGGCCTTGCAGCACGATAACCGCTTTGTTTGGTTTCAAGAACTTCACCATCTTCCTTCTTCTGCTTCCGCTGCGTGTTCTTGGTTATGGAGGAAGAGGAGCGAGGCGTGTTAAACCCTAGATCTAGATGAATATAAAATCTAGTATGATTGGGCCTGTGTCGAAAGACTGGGCTCAGTGTATTCAGGATGCAAGCCCACAATGTTCTCACCAAAAATTTATACATGCCCAAATTTTTTGACAAAAACAGTTTCCCTTCTAGTTTGTTTGTTTTATGTAGTGTTAAGATTTAAGAATGGATTACTTTAGAAATTAGATACTTTTTGTTATCATAATTGATTTCATCTTCATGATGAACAACATTAACACATGATAATAAAATCATGAATTCTAAAGCAAGGATTGTAAAAGATATGTAACTCCTATTGAATAACAGGAAGAAAAATTCTTAAACAATGAATACAATAAGTGGATGAAAACTTAGGAAAATATGTAACTCCTATTGAATTCATTATAACGGATGATTTTAAAACAATGCCACTCAATTTTATATCTCTGGGCAAATTTAAAATAAATCTGAATTCACTTTATTGTATGCCATTTGTGTATGATATAATGTGTTCTAGTTTAGTAGCCCTCCAAGGTATGATTTGCAAGTCAAAATTGTTATGCCATTCAGGGAACCCAAACCAATCAGATTGCCAATTGCTTAATATTATTTTATATTCTTATTAGAAATGATTAAAAAATATTAAAGAAACAAACGTCGTAAATATGTTTGAGGAATGTAACTTAGATGACAAATTTTGATGACTATTAATTTAAAGAAAAATGATAGTTGTACAACACTAATCAATCTTTAATTAATTTTTAATCAGATTTAAATAATATTTAATTATTTTTTTATTGAAACATGTCCTTATTTTATAGATACATATCTATAAATGAATTTTTGGTGACTATATCTATAAATGAATTTAATTTAAATTTTAAAATTCACTCACTTTATATCATAGTTAGTTACTGTAACTTTGCTTTTTTTACGTAACTTCAATAACAAATAAAGTTTTTTATTCCTTATTCTATGGGACATTCACCCTGCATTAGTGAATCCAAAACCAAAAAGATTCTTTCCTGTTGAATTCTTCCTCTCGTCTTCATTGGTGAAGACGTATCACCACCTTCCAACTAAAGTACTCTCTCATTCTACATTGGTGAAAACTATCATTATTTTTTACACATGTGTTTATATAATTTGTTAAAAAATATCATGTTCAACATTTTTAATTATATTTAAAAATAAATATAAAAATTCTATTCTTATTTAATTGGAACAAGGTTGATCTTATTTAGTTTTTGTAATAGAGTTGTAATTAGATTAACATTGCAACTCTTAAAAAATACAGACACTTTCAATATTATACATAAATTTTAAAAAATAGAACTTTTTATTAAGTGAAAAAAGAAAGATAACATATTTTCACGAATGAACTCAACCAAATTTTTTTAGAATTTTACAAGCAGAATTACTAAAATTTAAATTCTAACTAATTTTATTTTTGGATGTGTATTTAAATTGTAATATATTAATAATTAAATATATTAAATTTGAAACAGAAATTTAAAATTAAAATTAAAATTAAAATTTTAGTTTTATTTAATTTGTATTTTGAATATATTTAAAATTTTTAAATGTGTTTGTTTTATTTTTTTAAAATTATTATAATAAAAAATTGAATATTGTACCACTTTTAAAAAATACCTAGTTAAACTGTAATTTAAAAAACCACTTTAAATGCAATTTCACGATTTAATTCGGGTAAAATAGGGAACTTCCAGTTGTTGAAAAATTACAACCTAATAAGAGATAAGGGGTTTACTATCACTATTGCTGATAGAAGGTTTTTAAAAAATGTTAATGATAAAATTATTTTTGAATAATTTAAAAATACAATAGAAGAATTAATAAATATTATATATTTTATAAATAATAAAAAAAATTATATGTAATAAACAATTTATTTATTTGATCTCATTTTTATTGTAATGTTTGAATAAATACTTAAAAATATAAAAAATTCAAAACAAAATTTAATTTTTAATTTTTAATTTTAAAAAATGTTGTCATTCACCGTAAATAAATTTACTTAACAAAAATTTAATTTTTTAATAATGACTATAAAAATTTACATCAAAATTTAATTTTCTACCAAGGTTGATGTAGAAGAAAGATGAGCTAGTTCCTCCACAGATGATGAAGCTGCTGCGCGTTTGCTGAGGAGTGAGGGTTTTGTCTTCAAAATCTGCAAGGGATTGGGGCTTAGGGCTGCTCAACAAGTCAACAGAGGATTTGGGGTGGGATGATCTCCAATTAAAAGAAACCCTAACTCAGAGCATTAGCAGTGATAGATTCAAAGAAGGGGAAACGTTTCTTCGGTAAATGCTTCTTCCTCAAACCTATAATCTTAATAACTTAATATAGCTTCTGCTAGCACGTCTTCAAACATCGCTTTCTTTCTTTCTTTCGTTTGAGGAATTTATCATTTAGTCCTTGATGTTAATGTTTACTTTTTTTTTTTCCGAAAAAAAATAATGCTACATATCTAAATATTTTGTTAATTAAGTCCAACTAAGTTAGTCGAACATCAATAAAAACTAATTATGAATAGCATTGCTCCAAATCTTATTGTTTAACTTTGTTAGAATTGGTTTATAAGAAAGACTTGATTACTTGATGCGATATCTGACTTTAAATGCGTCCCTTCTCAGATTATTCATTTTTATGATGTTATACTTGCTCTTAGGAACACGATAGTTTGAAGAGAAAGAAATGGACCGAATATCTGTTATGCCAAAATTTATACTTCATGACATCCTCGGAAGGTTGCCAGACAAAGATGCTGCAAGGACTAGTGTTTTGTCAAAGTCGTGGAGAGAAACATGGTTTTCATTTCCCATATTGTCTGCTTGCGACAAGGATTTTATTAATTTGCATGAATCACCATTATATCCAGAAGGTGCTCGTTTGCTTAGCAAATTAGATACATTCATTGAGTATGTGAGTAAAAGATTGAGGCGGCTCCGTAACCAAGGATTAGCAGTCAAAAAACTTAAGCTCAATACGCAATATATATCTAATAAGATGCTTGTGTCACGGTTCCACCATGTTGATGAATGGATACAGATGGCAAGTGAAAGTGGTATCGAAGTACTAGAGCTTAACCTCGCTCTTAGCCTGGACAAATTATATAACCTTCCACTTTGTCTCACTGAAGCCAAGTCACTCACTAAGTTGGTGTTGACTGGGGGAATCAGACTTGACCCAGCATTCTTAAACCATTCACTCAAGTTTTTCTCAGTGAGAAAATTGCTTTTTCATAGTATACTTATTGGAGATGAAAGGGTTATGGAGCATTTCATTTCACATTGTCCTCTAGTTGAACATTTAAGTCTTACTCATTGTCTTCTATATAAACCTTTAAGTGTAGCAGATCCACCCGGTTCTAGGGCCAATTATGTGAAATCGTTAAGCTTGCATGGTCTACAAAAGCTGAAGCGAGTTGAAGTTCAAGGAATAGAAGACGTATATATTGATGCTCCGAATCTTGAGAATTTATGCTATCTTGCTGGTATTGTGGATGCATCTTTCAAGCTGAATTTAGATAGTTACAAAAAGTTGAGATGGTTGAGCTTATTTTGTGTGAGAGTAGAGATGTGGTTACTTGAACAATTGCCCAAGATTCCATTCCTTGAGAATTTGATATTGAAACATTGTTCTTTGTGTGAGAGGATTAATATTTCAGGTTCTCAACTCAAGTTCTTGGAGTTAACAAATTGCTCTAACTTGAAAGAGATCAATATTGATGCTCCAAATTTATTATCATGTGAGTATAGTGGAAAAGACGAACCTGTTATATCTTTTCGTGGAATTTCTAATCAACTGGATGTCAGTGCTCATATCCACTTGAATCATCAGGATGTTGATAGATTGAGGCAATTTATCCAAAACATTGAGCCCCAAGAGGTTTTGACGTCTCTGTCCGTTTTTATCATCCAACCATATCCTGTAAGTATAGACTTTCTACTTAATTGGTTCCTTCTGCTTGCATTTTTGCCATATATATTTATTTATTTGTCTTTTTGTACCCCGAATTATGCAGATTATAGAAAGCGTAGATATATTGCAAGGTTCATCATCTCCACCAAGTATTAAACACATGCAATTATCTGCTGTCTCGGATAGGCAAACTTGCTTTTTTCCGGTTATGAATTGGTTGCTTTCAAGTTGCTTCCCGGAAACTATTTCATTCAGCTTGCATTACAGTTTTAATTTGAGGGCATTCATGGTGGTATGTTATTGTCTCCCAATTTTCTGTTTTATTTTCTCATTTACAACTTTCAGTTATAAATAAATAAAAGGTTACGGAGCCTCTAACTTTGTCAGTTATTTCATAAAAACAACAGTATTTCTATGAGATGCTGATGGGAAGCAAGAAGGGCGAGTGCTATTGCTATTCAAGGGGTCCTGAGTGTTGGTGGCATGGCTTGAAAGTTGTCAAGATCACACATCTAGAAAGGATTTATGAAAATGTTGAAGATCTCAAGGCCATGTTAAATGCATTGCCCTTATCTCGTAATTACGATGAAGAATTTATCACTTTTACCTTAGAGTTGTAATCTTGCTATTATTAGCTGATGGGCATTCCTCGTTTCTATGATGTGCCTATACTTTTATTTTAGTGGTTAAGTTTGAATCTTTTTTCTTAAAATTTTTTAAATTCTGTGGTCCTTTTTAACGGTCTCTAGCCAATATGAACTTGCAAAAAATAACTTTTTATCTCGCTCATTCTCCATTTCCAAGATAATAGTATTATTAAATATTAAGTATATAATAAAAGTTAAAGGTAAATAGATAATAGTATTATTAAACATATTATCATTATTATAATTCAAAATAATACCACTCAATTTTCTATCTTTTGCAAATTTAAAATAAATTTGAATTCACTTAGTTGTATGTCATTTGTGTACACTCTAATGTGTTCTAGTTTAGTAGATCTCCAAGGTATGATTTGCAAGTCAAAAATGCTATGCCATTATGGCAACCAACAATGCTAGGAACCAAAGAAGGTAACATCCAAAATCTGTGGATGGTGTTTATCTTAGGCATTTATGCTATGCCATTATGGCAACCAACAATGCTAGGAACCAAAGAAGGTAACATCCAAAATCTGTGGATGGTGTTTATCTTAGGCATTAAGATGTTTCTTCTGATAAGTATCAGAATGTTTCTTTTTCATACTAAATATATGTTTTTTTATATATCTTTTAAATTTTTGTATTGCAAATGTAAATGTTTAGTGTTTCGTGATCTTCGCTCCTAATTCTCCAACGTATCATTCAAAATTTTAATTTGGGGTGAGAAGCAATTAATATCAAATATTATAAGTTAAAAATAAATAAAATTAATTAAATATAATTATAAATTAGTTAAATTGTTTACTTTTTGATTGATCACCTCTTGGTTTCATACTTTTCCTTATGGCAACCCAAACCAATCAGATTGCCAATTGCTTAATATTATTTTATATTCTTATTAAAAAATATTAAAAAAACAAACGTTGTAAATAGTAAATACATTGAAATATTGAATGTTTGAAGCTAAAAATAATTTGCCCTCTTTGGATGATTCTAGAATTGAGAAATGAATAATTTTAACCAGGAGGCTGTATTTCGAATTGAGCGTTCGGAACATTATAGAATTGAATTCTTTGGATTTTACGCTAAATAATGACATAAATTTGAATCTTTCTTACAATAGCCAATTAAAATTCTGTTTTGAAATTATACAAGAATTCAAGTCTTGCAACTGGGTGGGGTTGCCGGGTGGGGAAGAGAAAAAGGAGAAGCCAATTCCAATTATAGGCATTCCGATTCATATAATTAAATTCTTTTTATATAAATTAAATTCAATTCTGTAATTTAGTGTTTTATTCCAAATAGCAAACATCAAATCAACATCATAATAAACGAAATTAAATTCATTTGCATCCTATCTTTTTCCTATTGCAATCAAGTGATAATAGACCCGTAAAGCTAAAGTATGTAAATTGTAATAATTGTTAACATAACAAGCTAAGATATAAAAGATCAAGTGAAAAAGAAAACAAAAGTCCAAGCTACAAGGCCTGGGGCCATGTGAATTTAGATGGCATGGTTTCCCATATGAAGAACTGGATGGTTAAAATGAGAACTGAAAGAGAAACATGATTGAATAGCATGGTATAGCACTATAGCATGTGACCCCAAATGAATGAATCTTCAATGTGTTCAAAAACATGGAGCCACGATCTATTTTCTTTCTTTCTTTACAATTCTTTTTCTATCTATATTTAGGGTGTTTGTTTACTCCTACGGATTCAAATATCATTTCTCCATTTTCTTAATGGTATTCAGACCAACTAGGCTTAACAATCTTTTGTGTACAAAATTTGTAAAACTCGTGACTTCATCATATCATAACAAACCCAGTGCCATATGAAACCGAAGCCAAAAACCCAGAAAATCAAACATTAATATTAACAAAATCAGTGACACGTTTACTCAATTTATTACTATGCTATTTTTATCAGATTAAACTAAATTAGATACTTAAGACAAATTAGATTCAACAGACAATAGGCACAGTTATCTACTAGCATATGACCCAAAATGTAGAATTTGATGAAACACATCCTTTGGAAAACATAATATAAAAAATGAAACTATTAAAATCCAAACAGATCCTGAATAAGCTCACAGCACAAAAATTCCCAAAACTAATAGTAAGAAATTCTCAGAGATAAGTAAAATGGAAAACGACACCGTTTTTTGAAATGCTTAGAATCTGAGCTTGGTGAAGAACCAACGATTTTTGCCAGTCTTGAACCTCTCCTCGAGCCTCTTCTTGGTCTCTTTAAGCGCCGCAACCTTCTTGTCCTTCGCCTGAAGAGACTCGACTGTGACGGCGTCCTTCAAATCCACGTCAAGCGTGTAGCGCGTGGGCATCACGTGTTGGTAGTTAACCATCTTAACGAACGCCTTGACGCGCGACTTCTTCGCCGTCTTCTTGGCGGAGTCCCTCTTCACAACCTTGGAAGGGTACTTCTTGATCCCGGCGACGAGGCAGTGGCCGTAGGGGCGGTCGCGGGTGCCATCGTCGAAGGCGCGTATTATGACGGCTTTCCGACCCGCATATCGGCCTTGCAGCACGATAACCGCTTTGTTTGGTTTCAAGAACTTCACCATCTTTCTTCTCCGCTTTTCCGCTTCTCTCTCTTTGTTCTTGTTTATGGAGGAAGTGGCGAAACCCTAGACGTAGACTAGTTGAAAATATGTAGAAACAACAATTGGGTCTGAATGAGATGGCGAAGCCCGATTTAAGAAAGATTGGGCTATTGACCAAAACAATAACAAACATTGGACCTAATAAAAAATGTATAAATTACCAAAAAATGGTGTATTAATGCTCTTGTTAGCAAAATAGAATAATAGGTGCAAATATAATTAGAAAAATGAATGAGTGAAAAAGGAAGGATTGGAGTTCTTTTTGTACAAATTTATAAAAAACACAGTAGATGTGCTCATTCTTTAGTAAAAAAAAAGTTTAAGTTTAGCTGTTGATTTTGTGTTTTAGGATTTATCTCTTCTAAAATTAATTAGTATCCTCAGTAATAATAAAAGAGGATCCGTTACTCGGGCCTGCTACACATACAAGTTTACAAGCTTACAAGTTGGCCCAGCCTAAATAGAACTCACGCGCATGAAGAGAGATAACATGGCACGTCAAAATCACGCGCTCAACACTCAAACGGTTACGTATGGCAGACTCTTCCACTTCTTCCACTTCTCAAAGCGCTTTGAAAACAAGGAAACCCTCCCATTTTCGAGGGAAAATCAAAGTTCAAAATATACAAATCGTTGTTCGAAACCTCCATCAAAATACCATCAAACTCTCCGTGAAGAATCTGAAGAGAAAACAAAGCAACAATACTCAACGTAAGTTCATTAAAATTCCTGTATATTTTACTTTTCTTCTACGTCGTTCTTCTAGGGTTTACTATTATTCTTGCTTCTTTGTTACACTGTTCTAAGTTCTACGTCGTTCTTCTAAGTTTTACGTCGTTCTACGTTGTTGTTCTAACTTCTCCTGCTATTGTTGTTGATTTTTGGGGGTTTATTCCGTAGATTGGGGGTGTATACTGCTTAACCTTGTAATGTGGCTTGATATTGAAGCATGGTTGAGTGATATCTGACTAATATCTATATGCATGCATCTGAATAATATCTATGGGTGTATCTCACTGTTATCAATGGGTGTATCTTGCTGATATCTTTGGGTGTATTTGACTCATATATATGGGTGTATCTTAATGGGTGTATCTTACTGTTATCAATGGGTGTATCTTATTGTTATTAATGGGTGTATCTTACTGATATCTTTGGGTGTATTTTTCGTTTCAGAGAAAATGGCAGCAAGAAACCAAACAAAAGACCTTAAGTGTGCCACACATCTCCTGAGTGATAAGTTCAGAAACATGACTGAGGAGAAGAAGGCGCTTGTGAGGGATCTCGGATTTGGTGGGTTGATCACATCCCACCACTAAGGGTGGATCACCAACTCTTAAGGGAGCTGGCAAACAACTTCAAACTTGGGGAGAACATACTAAAGACAGGATATGGTTCTTTCCAAATAACCCCAAAAAATAGGTCATGCGCTTGGCATCAATGCAACAGGTAACTAGCTTAAAATTATAGGTGTATATTAAGTTGTTGCTTGGGTGAATTTAAGTTGATGCTTGGGTGTATTTGAACCGACTTGAATACTTTGTTGTCTTCCTTTTTGTAGGAGATCTATTTCCTGAGAAAGTTGAGTATAAGAAACTTTCTGATGATGACAAAATAATTTATAGAAGATTCCAGGGTAAGACCCTCAAAAGTCTTACCGATGAAATGATGGAAATCGGCGTTGGCAACGAAGAGGAACGCCTGATGTTCAAGAGGATATTCATCCTCTACATACAGATGGCGTTCCTTTTGCCAACGACGATAAACAAAATATCGCTCGTGCACCTGGCCCCAATTTTTAAGATGGACGGCATATCGGAGAGAAACTGGGGGGGCATGTTTTGACCTTCATGGTAAAGGGCATCACAGACTACCAGGAGAAGAAGAAGAAGGCAATTAATGGCTGCCTCTTCGCCCTGATGATAATCTACTTTCATCTTTCAAAAAACAAAGGCAAGAACAGGGCTGAAAGACCACCAAAGCCCTGGATTGCCAACTGGACTAAGGAGCAGTTGGTGGAAAGAATGACTGCAGAAAGAGAGGAAATTTTGGTAAGTAAACATAATAAGTTGGTGTATTTTATTTACCTGAATGCTGCTAACTAAAATATCTCATGTTTCAGGGGATTGTGAAGATGGCAGAGACAAGAGAAAAAATGAAAGAAAAAAGAAAAAAAAGAAAAAAAAAACAAGAAATAAAAAAAACAAAAAAAAGGAAGACGAGTCCAACATCGTCTTCGGAGACAGAAACTACTGACAGTGACACTTCTACCTCTGAGTCTGAGGCTCAAGAAGACTCAGAGGATTCAGAAAGAAAACACCCCAGCAAAAAGGGGAAAAAGTAAGTACCATACTTGGGTGTAATTTCTTTTTCGAGTTGAGTGTATTTTGTTTGATCACGTTGGGTGTATGTAGTTTATTAAGCAGGGTGTGTTTCCTTTGCTGCATTGGGTGTATATTGTATATTCAATTGGGTGTATCTCCTGAATTCATTTGGGTGTATTTTTAGTATGTTCTAAATGATGATTGTTTGCCTTCCAGAATGGACTCCAGAAAAAGAAAGCAGAGGCAAGAGGAGTCAGATTCTGATTCAGAATCTGAATCTGAACCAAGTGATGAGTAATGTCCTGAAATTATTACTCCTTCCTTTTGGCTTCATTATAAAGATTTCGTGTATTAACTGAAGTGTCTATTATTAACTTATAGGAGCGAAGAATCATCACCTGCGGAGAAGGAGAAGAAAAAGAAAAAAACAAAAACAACACCAAAAAAGTAAGCAATTCTTTAGATAATATTCTGTGATAAAATTAATTTTTTATTTCTGATTGGTACTCTTTTTTTTCCACCCAAAACACAACAAAAAAAGAAAAAAGTTGTTGTGGAGGATTCACCTCCTGAAGAAGATCAAGACTTTGACGGGTATAGTACCTCGTAAGCTATATTACGGTCTATCATCGTAATTATTTTTGTTAACATCTTATTTTATGAATGTAGTGAGAGATATGAAATATCAAGTGACGAACTCGATGAATGGCTAAGGGAAAAGGTTGATAAATCTGCTGCAGAGGGGTATGTCTTGCTGGGCTGTGTATTTGAGATTTTGGTATCTTTTGTTTGCTAATAATTGTATCTTGTTTCGCAGGGAGAACCAAGCTGACCTGCGATCGACAGAAGGTCGCTATGTGTCCTTTGAAACGTAAGAAGCTTTATTATTTAATAAAATCTTGTTATCATGATTTGGATGTATTTTGTGGAACCATTTGGGTGTATTTTGTGGATCAAGTTGGGTGTATGTTGTTTACTAAGTTGGGATATTTCGTTTGTTTTGTTGGGTATATATTGTCCATTCGGTTGGTTGTATCTTGTGCATTCATTTGGGTGTATTTTATACCTGTATCTTATTTTGTCTGAATAACATGAAATCTGTTTAGACTACCGGCTGTGAACTTGGGAAGTGATGATCCTTCCTCTCAAGGACGCACAGAACAGAGTAGTGTAAACCAGCCGTCACAGAGCATGTAATTTCTCTTTCAAATAACCGTTACTTTTGTTCTTCTATTACCTTCTACTTCTAATTATGTATATATTTTTTTTAGAAAAAAAAGCCCTTTATTATTTTATTCAAGAAAAAAAAGGCAGTAAAAAAAAAGCAAAAACTGCAAGTATGTAAGTTCTCAAAAAACAAAGCCTGTCTTCTTTTTGAATTGTTCGGGTGTATTTTTTGACCTTCTTTGGGTGTATTTTAGGTTGAGTCCGACTGATTCGAATATAATGGTTGTGAGGGAACAAACACCGTTGGAAGCGCTTGCAGTGTGAGTTTTCCCAAGAATATTTCAACCTTATAACTTTATTATTTTCAAATACGTTGTTAACCTTTCATTTTTCTTCTTGTTTAGAGTCCCGATCCAGGTTTTTGTGCCGGCATCCCAAACAACCACTGAGACAGATTTCGAACCAACCCCTATGCTACGGATTGAAGGGACTACAGAAACGTAAGAAATAGTATTGGGTGTATATTTGTTTAGGGTTTGGGTGTATATTTGCTAACAGTTTGGGTGTATATTGTTCCTGATCAATTTTTTTTACGCCATGATTAATTTTGTGTAACTGTGCAGCACTCCTGAACCCCCCAAACAACTTCAAGAAACCACACCCACGCTTCCCCCAGCTCCAACTAAAATGTAAGTTCATCAGACTAAAATCAATCTTTGCTTATCATCCGTATATTCTTCTTCTTACTCTTATTCTTATACATCATGATGCAGTCATCCAGCCGCAGAAGACGCTGCTGCCCTGTTGATGATGGCACGGACAACAACCTATGTTCCTAAAACAGATCCAGGGATGCCATCATTCAGCCTTGGATTAATTGATTCAAGCCAGGAGGGGGCGTCAACGCAGGAGACAGAAAGGGAAAAATCTCCAGAAACTGCAAGTATGCTAGAACAATTAGACAATTTGGTCCAAAAATTAGCAAGCAATGCGGCGAAGGGAAAAGACGAAAGTCCAGAAATTCAGAGGGGGACTAGGGGAGAAAGTTCTGCAAAGTTTGAAACTCCTGGGGGAATAAATCAAATTCCAGATGATATGAAACAAAAGTGCTACATCTGGGGGACGAGACTGAAGGAAGACGCAGATGGCAATACTAACGAGTATGAGGAGATGTGCACTCTGATTGGCCAAGGAGAATACATTTTGATGAGAATGCACCTTGTATCCCTCCAGGCAAAAAGTGATATAGAATCTTAGGTAATATTAGACTAACATTAATGTTTTTACACCAAAGTCAACTGCAATGTTTATTAATGTAAAATTGATGTCGGCATATATTTCTAGATTGTATCTGCCATCTGCCTCATCCTAAACCAGAAAAATGAAAAGAGGTTTCAGGAACAAATATACTGTCTCCCCCCCCCCCCCCCCGATATTGTGGTAAGTGTTACTTCTACGAACTTTGGGTGTATTTTCTGTATTGATTTGGGTGTATTTTTTAGGTTCGATTGGGTGTAAGTTGTGTATTTTCAGTATTTCATTTCTTGTTTCGCAATTCTTGCAGAGCATGGCACTTTTGGATCACCCAAAGGGGGAATTCATATCACCGAAAACGAAAAAGGAATTCAGGGTGGAAGCCTACCCGAGTTTCATTCCCTTCATAGATAGAAAAAAATTAACTTCGCATCCATATGTAAGTTTTCGTTTGCTAAATTTGTTAGTACGCTTATTTACTTATATGCCAAATAAAATAACACACTGTTGAAATGTGGCAATCCTTCAGATTTTTGCTCCTGTTTGCCACTCGGGGCATTGGTGGTTATGGCTGATAAATACAACAAAACAGAAATGTCAAATACTTGACCCGCTACACAAAAAAGCTCCAAGCGATGAGAGAAAGGACATTAATAAATTCATTGTAAGTTGCCTCTGTCTTCTTTACTTTAATAGATAGGTGTATTTCATTAGTTGTGTTGGGTGTATATTGTCCATTCAGTTGGGTGTATCTTGTCCATTCATTCGGGTGTATTTTCTGATTTGTTTTGGTATTTAAGGGATATGTATTTTCAAGATTGATAACATATGCCGGCGGAGAACCTCTGCAGAAAGGGGAGAACGAGAAGAAAATTAAAGCATCATATGTTGAAATATCAGGCCAAAAAACAAGGTATGAATTTGTGACTCTGAACATTAAACTTTCCTAAATGAGATTTGTAATTTATTTTCTTCGTTTTTAGCTATGACTGCGCTATCTACGTTATGAAGTGGCTTGAGTTAATTGAGCCGGAAAACATCAAAAAGGGGAAGTATGAATGAGATAATTGGCCACAGATAACTGTCTTTAGAACTATATAACTCTGTATTACTTTACTGAATTAATATTGCTGTTTAAACAGAATATACTTTTTAATTGTAGGAGGAGGTGGACCACTATAGAGTGGAGTATGCTTCTCGGATACTATTCAGTGAGATGAATAAACAGAGAGATCGGGCAATTAGAGAGAGTAGTGCTATAAGGCTGTCGAAGCCATCCTCTGTATTATTGAGTCCGTTTTGTCAGATTAATTCTGCTGATATAGAAACTGGGTAATCCAACTGTTGGGTAGTATGTAAATTGAACAAATGATGTAAATATTTGCCATTTATCAACAACTTCTATTCCATGTATATTTTTTCCCATAGTTAAACTATCTGTGCTGGTAAATTGTCTGTGATGTATTCAAAAACTGTATTACAGGTGGTAAAATATGAAGCAAAAAATCAAGGCATATATAAACGCAAATTATAAAATGTTACACCCAACGCAAGTCTAATAATACACCCAAGATTGCATAAAATATACACCCAACTGTCTGTGCTGTATTCAAAATGTATGAATTACATGTACTAAAATATGAAGAAAAACATCAAATGAAATATACACCCATAACCTGCGAATTTTTACAGCTTTTGTTCTATATGTATCTATATATGTGTCTATATGTAAATTGTGAATTAACAAAAATACACCCAAAAGAAACAGTGCTTTTACACTCATATTCTATAAAACTATACACCCAAAGAGTTATCCCCTGCTGCTGGTACCCTGAACTGATAATTCATAACGTGTCCTTGATATTGGCTGGAATTTGAATGCGCCGCTAATGCAGCATCAAACAGGTTTATCTAAATATAACACTCACACATTAGCTAAACTATTAACGAGAAAAATAAACTCAATCGCCACAAATTTAAAGAACATTACTTTTACCTCGCTTAAAACTTTCGTCTTCTTCTTCTTTGTGGCATTTGCAATCTGTTTCTCCAGCTTTGAACCTAGCCTGTTTTTTGGACGTCCTCTTGTTCGAATCCTTGGCGGGCTTTGAAGCTCGTTAACGGATTCCAAGTTGGCGTCTTCGTGGGATAAAGAAGATGTCCCCTTCCTTTTGGCTTTTAATGCTTCCATCTCGGCCATGACGTTATCGTACGCACGGTACAGAATTGCAGTCAGCTCCTCCGATTCGGAGGTAAATTCGCAAATATTTTGTGAACGAAAAACCAATTGGTCGAACCTCTTGCTTCTTGGCTCCATTAGTGGCTCGTCGTGACTGCTCTTGATGTGTGTGTGTGGCCTCTTTACCTTCTTGCTCCATCGTTCCAGTATATATCTAGGGGACACTTGGCTTACTTGTTCAAAGCTTAACACGCTTAGTGCGTGACGGCACAGTATCCCTCTCGACTCGAATAATAAGCATTGGCATTTCACCTCGGCTGCAACTGAGTCGTAGGTAACCGCGAACTTGTTGAATATTGAGCTGGAAACTTGTTCTCCGACTTCGTATATTGAATAGCCTAGAGCGGAATTCTTTAATCTGGTGATGCAATTCGCCTTTCCTCTGAATTGCGCTTGGACTTTCCTAAACTTTGCATGAGTGTACGCATCTTAAAACTGAGCTTCAATGGAGGATTTGGTTGCACACGGTATGACCGTATGAAAATCTGCAGCATCTGATTCTCTCTCTGCTTGCTCCCTGCTTCCGAGGCAATTATCGTATTGTTTGACGAACTGAATAAGCGAGCTGTTCCGGGTGATGCACTTGTTAAAAAATGAATGCATGCTCTCGCTCCTTTGTGTGCTTCTCATCCCTGCCCAGAAGTGGTGATCCAGATAGATAGGAACCCATATGTGACGGTCTTCGTACAGATCTGCATAATACACCCAAACACAGACTGTAAAATACACCCGAGAGAACATACAATTTACACCTCTGCTGCAGATTTTAAAAACACATTACCTGAAAGCCACTTGTTGTCCGCAAGACCAAAATTCAGCAGAAAATTGTTCCAATTCCTATCAAATGAGTCTTTGCTATGAGAGTTCCAAACAACATGGCTCATTTCTTGTTCGATATCGGCATGTCCCTTGTACCCGTTTAATTTGCTTGGAATCTTCTTCATGATGTGCCAAATACACCAGCGGTGAACTGTTGTTGGCATACAGGCCTCTAAAGCCCTTTTCATTGATGCGCACTGATCGGTGAGAAACCCTTTCGGAGCGTTTCCTCCCATGCAACGAAGCCAGCATTGAAATAACCATTTGAATGATTCAATTTCTTCGTTCTTCATCAAAGAGCATCCGAGAAGTGTTGACTAACCGTGGTGATTCACCCCGACAAAAGAACCACAGACCAAATTATACCTGAAACAAATTACCATGGTCCAGAATGCAAAATCATTAGGTACACCGCAACAAATGCTTCGAATACACCCAATGAAACAGCCAATATACACCTCTGCTGCGGATTCGTAAAAATAAATTAATTTAGCATCATAAACAGGGACAGTTTGTTACCTGTTTGTATTGTAGGTGGTGTCGAATGAAATGACGTCTCCGAAATACTCAAAGGCGGCTCTGCTTCTTGCATCGGCCCAAAAAGCCAGCTTAATCGATTGATCCTCCTCGAGTTCGAGCTCAAAAAAGAAATTCGGATTCTTCTCTTTCATTCTTAAGAAATATTTCCCGAATTCCTTTGCATCTTCTTGTTCGAAAATATTCCGCATTTTCCTGGTAATGTAATTCCTCACGTCCTTTTCGATAAAATTTAACTCGCGGTGACCCCCGGCAGCCGCAACAAATGATTGGTAGGTTTTGCTTGGTCTGATACCGGCCTCCTCGTTATTCTCTATCGTACGACGAATGGACATGCTTAGTTCCCTGTGCTGTTTGAGCATCTCTGCTTTGCTTGGACAGCAGGGGTGTGAATGATCCAGCACAACCTTTGAAATGATCCAAGCACCGACATCCTTCAATGTGTGTATATAAATTCTTGCAGGACAGTTTAAACCGGCTGTTGGATTGGTCTTCCCGGTCGGAGATATTTTAGATTTCCATTTTCCCTCTCTGCTACATGTAATTAGTTGATTCTTAATCTCGTTTCCCTTCCTATTTGTGCACCGAACTCTTGTAGAGAAACCTGCAGCCTTGGCGTAGTTCCTGTAAAATTTTCCAGCATCTTCAAGGGTGGTAAAGGTCATTCCGACCTTCGGAACAAGCTCGTCATCAACAACCGAGAGAGGCTGCATAATACACCGTGTCAGAACTGTGAATACACCCATAGATATGATTCAAATACACCCAATAATGTCTAATATGATACACCCGAACCGCAACAACTCAACTACAGAATGACCTTTAAAGTCATAAACTGTAAATACACAGGCTGCAGAATACACCATGTCAAAAACTAAAAACACACCCAATCATGTTTGATATAATACACCTGAACAACAACAACTCAATTAAAATAACAAAAAACTAGTAAAGTGTAGATACACCCACACTTCTAGCTAAAATACACCCAAAGAATAATTGATCTACACCCGAGCGTCTGCTATAAATTCCAGGTAATTAATCACAACTAATACATTGAATCGACAGATTCATGTTAACGTGTTACTTTCACAGTCAATGTTCAGCAATTTTTCAACTACACAATGCTATACAAATTACTGAAAGAAAATTCATACTAATCCTATGTAAATCAAACCTCAGAAACTTCGTTAGATTCAAATTCATAATTCACTTCGCCTGGATTCAGCTGACAATCTGAGGTTGAATGATCCATTATCTTCAAAACGGGTTCAAACTTTGATTTCAGAAAACAACAAATCAAAATAGAAAACGAAGCTCGAGTTGCAGAGAGAGAAAAAGGTAATGTAAACGAAGAACATACCAGTGAGAAAAGGAGAGGAAAAGAACGATGGAGAAGAAGGAGGGAAGACGCGCGAGAAGAAGAACAACCAAATCTCAAAATAACGAAAACGAAGAAGGAAACAAATATTTTAAATTTGGTATTAGATATACGCGGGATGTTATATAGCGCGTGTAATCAACGTACGTGGAGCAGCGCGTATTTTGATTTTATTGTTTAATGAACTTGTAAAGCATACCAGCCCTAATGACTTGTATACAGAGCTTTTCTGTTACTTTATTTCATATAATTTGTATTTAGATCTTCATTTTTTAGACATTTTTAGTCCCGTTTCATTATAAAAAAAATGTAAATAAAATTAAAAGGGATTATATTGCCAAAAAAATTAAAAAAGGTTGACAATTTTACCGAATTCTAGCTATTAGAGTGGAATAAATCTTTAAAATAGTTTCTAGATTCGGCTCTTGCAATAATTTTACCCTTAAAATTCTAATTGCACTAATTTGATCTTTTAGATTGAGTTTTGGGCTACATACAAATTTTTCAGCCTATTTTCAATGTAAGTCAGCAAGCAGACTGCTAATGTGGCATAACCACTACCATGCTATTAGTTATTATGGCTAGCTAACTTAGCTGACAATGTATAATTTTTCAATTTAGTCTCAGTCTTCATTTTTAAACCCTAGAGCTTCTTCTTCTCCTTTTTGTTCTGCTTGTCGTCTTTTTCATCTTCTACTTCGGTGTCTAATCCATCACCAGAAGAAATTTGAAGAATGTCAGTAATAAGGAGAGCATGAAAAAGAAGACATTTGGGGAAATGAAAGGATATCAGCGACTGCGAAAGTGGAGTCCCTTTCTTGATGCTTCCTTTGATCGATTCACACTTCTTTGTGAACCCATTGAGAGGAGAATTTTCCCTTGCATCGAGTATGAAGGAATCGAGGAGGCGCATTATGCTTACAGAAATAGTAATCGATTGAGAAAGGAGATTCTTGTCTCTCTTAAGAAGATTCTTGAACTTCTAGAAGGTTACATGACTGCGAAACACTAGGATTTGGTTCCGTACAACAGCGGCGCTTCTGTCGCCATGAAGCTCTATAAGGAGAAGTTCTTGAAGCATGACAGAGAGAGGTTCATAAACTACCTTGTGGACGTGAAGTCAGGGAAGGAAAAGGTTATCACATTGAGACTCATGCGTGGGGTTCCCATGGAGGTTTCAGAACCATTGGGACTGTTGGAACGTTCAGTGCAAATCCTCAGCTTCATCTGATCGAAGGCAATGATCTTCATTCCAAGATCAATTTTATTAGGTACATGGAGTGGGGGATGAACACAGATTTTCAGAAGGTGCTTAATCAAATTTTGGAGGTGGCTGTGAATGAAAAATTGAAAGAAGATCAGATGATTGAGAGGGTGTTTGTGTTCAGTGACATGGAGTTTGATTGAGCATATGCGAGACTTTGGAAGACCGATTACCAAACAATTAAGAAAAAGAAGAGAAGCAGAATGAAAATAAGAAGAAGAAGAAGCTCTACCGTTTAAAAATGGAGACAATGACTAAATTGAAAAATTATACATTGTTAGCCACATTACCTAGCCATAATAACTAACAGCATGGTAGTGGCCATGTCACATTAGCAATTTGTTTGCTGATTTATGTCAAAAATAGAGTAAAGGACTTGTATGTACCTAGAAGCTTAATCTGAAAGATTAAATTAGTACAATTAAAATCTCAAGAATAAAATTGGTGTAAGGTATTGGGATACTACTTTGGAGATTTAGTCTATTAAAGTGGGAGATTTTTTAGTCAAATTAGATTGCTCTAATAGCTGGTTCACTAGTCTTCTTAAACAAATATTTGGATAGAGAAATGTTAGAAGGCCAGCAATTTTGGTGTTTTGTAACCATCAATTGGTCATCCATAGTGTTTTTAATGGTATAAGATTACATCTAATGGTATCTAATGGTGGGAGATCTATCACTTTTGTTTTGATGGTTAAGTACTCGCCAAAAAATATAAAAGTTGCTGGCCCTAGACTTTTCCTATTGGATATTCGAATTTTGTTTTGTGCATGCAGCAACCTATTGGCAAATGATAAACCCTTAAATGGAGTTTCGATTCGCAACAAACTAGTTATTATTCTATTGAGTTAGGGGTATGGGTGGAAGTTGGCTATCCTACGGAAGCTCGTGACTCAGCTCATTTTAGGTTTGACTCGTGGCCTTTTTACTTAAAAAGGCTTTAAGAAAAACCCATGTTCGGCTGGCTCATCAAAATATTTTTTTGTAAAAATAAATTATTTTTAGTTTTACTTATATTAAACACAAAACAAAACAAAAAAAATTAATTAAGACTAGTTAAAATTGTAACTTTTTTGTTAAAATTTTTTTTATGATTTTCTTGTAAATATAGTTATGATATATCACTAATGAATAATATATAAATGAATTATACTTTACAAATTATTAATTATAAATTTTAAATTATATTTAATGTCAATTTAAATTTTTTAAGTTAATTATTTTGAGGTTTAACTTATGAAATAAGCTTTTCAAATAAGCTCGTGGATTTCTCAAATTTTAAATAGGTAGAGTTTAAGTTTGAAAAAAAGCCTACGAAAAATAACAGTTTTAAACTTTGATCATCTATTTATAACATGGACTACACTCATCAATGCCAAATCTCAATTTGGTTCGACTCGACCCATTTTTATTCTTAACTGGAAATACCGTGAGAAACAATAAAAAATTATTAATTTTTTTAATTTAAAGAATTTTTGGTAGTATAAAATTTTAGAAGTTTTATTAATAATAATTTTAATCGATATTTTTAAAGACAAATAATACGTTTAAAAAAAATAAAAAATATGAATAAAGTATTTTTTTGTCACTAAAATTTAATAAATAATTAAAAATATTACTAAATTTTATTTTATTTTAATTTAAAAATATTTTTTAAAACGATATTTTGTTTTAATTTAACAAATATAATTTAAAAATATTTTTAAAACTTTTAATAAATTTAAAGAACAAAAAATATATTTTATCCAAAATATAATATTCTTGAAAATTTAATTTAATATTAAAAATTAAAAAATAAAATAACTACAAATTAAATATTTTAAATTTTAAAAACTAAATATTTTTTTAAAACGATAAATTCATTCAATATAACTGTATTTGGTATGGAATAGTAAGACTAAAACTAAGAAAAGATGATTAGATATTTAGATGAGCTACTTCCTCCATAGATGATGAAGAAGCTGCCAGCTTTTGCTGAGGAGTGAGGATTTTGTCTTCAAAATCTGCAAGTGATTGGGGCTTAGGGCTGCTCAACAGAGGATTTGGGTGGGATGATCTCCAATTAGACGCAACCCTAACTCAGTGCATAAGCAGTAACAGATTCAAAGAAGGGGAAACGATTCTTCGGTAAATGCTCCTTCCTCAAACCTATAAATCTTAATAACTTAAAAGTTAAAACATTGTTTTCTTTCGTTCGTCTGTGCAATTTAGTTTTTAGTCCTTAATGTTAGCGTTGATTACTCTTTATTTATTTTTGAGAATTCTGGATACAATTTTATTTTTGTTGTAATATGAAAAATTTCGTCCTATTTTGGCAGACGCCATATAGACTTCAAATGCTTCCCTTTTCAGAATATTCATTTTTAGGCCAACGGTGCCTTTTGTTTAGTGTCTAACTTTTGTCTAAATTACTTTTTATAGGAACTTTAAAATATTTAAAATTTTTTAACTTTTATATTTTTAAATTTAAAATTAATTATTTTACCTATTTTAGTAATTAGGCAATACTTCTTCGGCACCATAGCAAACACTTCATTTTTATGATGTTATATGCTCTTAGGAGAAAGTAATGGACCGAATATCTGTTCTGCCAAAAACTATACTTCATGACATCCTCGGAAGGTTGCCAGACAAAGATGCTGCTAAGACTAGTGTTTTGTCAAAGTCGTGGAGCCAAACATGGTTTTCATTTCCCGTAGTGGCTGCTTGGAGCGAGGGTTTTTTTAATTTGCCTGAATTACCATTATCTCAAGAAGATCCTCTTTGGCTTAGCAGATTAGATATATTCATTGGGTATGTGAGTAAAAGATTGAGGAGGCTCCATGACCAAGGCTTAGCGGTCAAAGAACTTAAGATCAATATGAAATATATATCTGACAAGATGCTTGTGTCCCTGTCCCACCATCTTGATGAATGGATACAGATGGCAAGTGAAAGTGGTGTCGAAGTACTGGCGCTTCACCTCACTCTTAGCCTGGACAAATTTTATAACCTTCCACTTTGTCTCGTTGAAGCCAAGTCACTCACTACGTTGGTTTTGATTGGGGGAATCAGACTTGACCCAGCATTCTTAAACCATTCACTCAAGTTTTTCTCGGTGAGAACATTGCTTTTTTCTGGTACGCTTGTTGAAGATGAAAGGGCTATGGAGCATTTCATTTCACATTGTCCTCTGGTTGAATATTTAACTCTTATTGATTGTCTTCCATATAAACCTTCAAGTGTAGGAGATCCACCCGGTTCTAGGGCCCATTATGTGAAATCGTTAAGCTTGCATGGTCTACAAAAGCTGAAGCAAGTTGATGTTCAAGGAATAGAAGAGGTATATATTGATGCTCCGAATCTTGAGAACTTACGCTATGTTGCTAGTATTTGGGATGCATCTAAACTGAATTTAAGTAGTTACAAAAATTTGAGAAGGTTGAGCTTACGTTTTGTGAGGAGTGCAGACATGTGGTTACTTGAACGATTGCCCAAGATTCCTTTCCTTGAGAGTTTGACGTTGAAAGATTGTTCTTTGTCTGAGAGGATTAATATTTCAGGTCCTCAACTCAAGTTCTTCAGGTTATCAAATTGCCCTAACTTGAAGGAGGTCAATATTGATGCTCCAAATTTATTATCATGTGAGTATTTTGGAAACGACGAACCTGTTATATCTTTTCGTAGAATTTCTAATCAACTGGAAGTCAATGCTCGTATCCACATGGATCATCATCAGGATGTTGATAGATTGAGGCAATTTATCCAAAACATTGAACCCCAAGAGGTTTTGATGTCTCTGTCCCTTTGTATCATCCTGCCAGATTCAGTAAGTATAGACTTTTTACTTAATTGGTTCCTTCTGCTTGCATTTTTGCCATATATATTTATTTATTTATTTGTCTTTTTGTACCCCGAATTATGCAGATTATAGAAAGCCTGGCTACATTGCCAGGTTCATCATCTCCACCAACTATTAAACACATGCAATTATGCTCTGTTTCGCCTAGGCAAACTCAGTATTTTCCCTTTATGAATTGGTTGCTTTCAAGTTGCTTCCCGGAAACTGTTTCATTCAGCTTGAATCATAGTTTTAATATGAGGGAATTCATGGTGGTATGTTATTGTCCCAATTTTCTGTTTTATTTTCTCATTTACAGCTTTACTTTAATTTCGAATAGCGTGTTTCATTTGTTGAGCGTTCATAATATTAAGTAGTTATCAACATAAATAAAAGGTTATGGAGCCTCTAACTTTGTCAGTTATTTCATAAAAACAACAGTATTTCTATGAGATGCTGATGGGAAGCAAGAAGGGCGAGTGCTATTGCTTTTCAAGGGGTCCTGAGTGTTGGTGGCATGGCTTGAAAGTTGTCAAGATCACACATCTAGAAAGGACTTATGAAAATGTTGAAGATCTCAAGGCCATGTTAAATGCATTGCCCTTCGCTGATAATTACGAGGAAGGATTTATCAGTTTTACCTTAGAGTTGTAATCTTGCTATTATTAGATGATAGACATTCCTTGTTTGAATTAAAACTTAGGTGTTGCTGCTTTCAATGATGTGCCTGTGCTTTTATTTTAGTGCCTATGTGTACGAAGCTGAATCTATTTGCTAAAGTTAAGTGATGTGATCTATGAGTGGATAACTGTGGATATTTTTTCTTAGAAATTTCTAAATTCTGCAATCATTATTTATCTGGGATCCTTTTTAACCGGCTCTTAAAGGCAACTCTGAACTTGAGAACAAAACAATTTCATTGATGATCTTGAGACTTGATTAAATATTCTTGAGTTGGCATGCTGCTTTTGGAAATTACCATTTGATTAATTAATTTATTAAAAACATCTAAATTTATACTTGCTTTCGAAGATTTTTCAGTTGTGTCTTGTGTGATCTTGACATGCTTTCGTACATTAACAACTCTAAATTAGAAGGCCAGTTGAATTTCGGAATTTCAATGTTCTTGAGTAATGTGGTCGTTATTGGTGAGAGGGCAAGACAAAATGATCTAAAAAGAGTTAGATATACTTTGAGTAATAATAATAAATAATTTAGAGTTTTAGTTCATCCTCTTAGTATTTAAAAGAATACAAAATTCAAATATATGTATTATTATTATTATTATTATTATTATTATTATTATTTAAAAACATAAAAATGAAAAATAATTCAAAATTTTATTTATTTAGAAGTTAGTAGGATAAGTTCAGACTTTTAATCATTTTTCATTTTTTTTTCTCGAAAATAGTCAAAACATATAACACAAGTAGTAGAAAACCAAAAAAGAAGATAACACAGGTAGTAATAGTAAATACAAAACAGGAAGGGGTCTTTAAGAGTTATTTCTTTAGAGAAATTAGAATGTCAAAAGTGTATATAAAATTTTAAAATAATTTAAAATTTTAATTCACATGCACATATATGTAAAGTCTTTTTTATATAGCCATCTGATATTGTATCGTCGCATTAACAAAAATAATTAATTTTTAAATCAATTGTTTAAAAAATTATTTTAACATCTAATATTATATTGTGAAGTTTTTTTTTTTTTATCAAATATAAGGAGATTCAAACTCGCAACCTTTTAGGTGAGTATAGAAAGATTATACTATTTGAGTTATAATTCATTGGCAAACAATTTTTGTTACAGGACGGAGTACATTACATTTGTATATATGATATAAGAATCTTTGCTTTTTTTTTATTTAAATTAAAAAAAATCATTATTTCGTTTTTATTGAAAATTTAAGGAATTTATGTTTAGGTGTATATTATAGTATTTTGTTGGCTTGCCCACAAAATATACACAAATATTTTACACATAGCAAGTTAACATAAGAAAATCAATAATGTATTCAATTTCATAATATTGTGAAATGTATCTGATTTACACATTTAGCTTGCAGAAAAATATGACCAAGATTTTTATATTTATTTTGCTAATAATATAGAAATACAGAAAGTATACCTAAAATGGTAAATATTTTTATATTTTAAAACAAACTACACAAATTGATTTTTTTTTATTTAAACTCTTTTAGGAAAATTAAAATCCGTGGAGCTCGTAACGGAGTTTCATTTGTTTGTTTATGATAAAACAATAGTTTCTCTACGAGGCACTTAGGGGAAGAGGAGAGGGCAAGTGTTATTGCTGTTCAAGTGGTACTTAAGTGTTGGTGGCATGGTTTGAAGAATGTCAAGGTCACAAGCTCATTCAACAAGGCTAATGATGATAGTGTTACTGATTTTAGGACCATGTTTTATGTATTGCCAAATTATTCTTCTGCTGCTTTAAAAGGAAATTATGGTAGTTTTAGGCCAGAATGATGAAGGTGCTGTTATGAACCGAAAGACATTCTTACATAGGAGTAAAATTATATGGTACTGTTGTTTATGTTTGCGATGAGAACTTGGATTTCTCTTTTCTTTATTCTTTCCTGATATTGGAATTACTGAAACTTTAAATCTAAAAAAAGTTTTTTTCCATAGAAGAGAAAAACCTTTTTCAGCGGAATAACCTGTTTTGGCCATTACTTTTTTGCAAGCACATTTCGATATATGAGAATTGTAGAAAGGCTTTAATGAATTTGAAGATTAAAGAAAAAGTGGCTAATTTTTTTGGATATGCAGATTCTGTGTGTTGTGTATAGGTGTGGAGGTGGGTGGTGCTAGACATGAATGTGGGATAATTTTTTTGAACTATAAAGTGAAAAAATCGGACTGTGCGATTTCTTTGTTAAAAAAATTTTGAACACAAATCAGATGGTCCGATTTGTGTAGGAGGAAAAATCGGATGGTCCGATTTGTACTTTTAAATTTTTTTTTTTATTTTGAAAACAAAAATCGGATGGTCCGATTTCAATATTAAAATTTTTTAATTGTTTAAAATACAAATTGGACGGTCCGATTTGTGTAGTGTAATTTTTTTTAATTTTTTAAACACAAATCGGACGGTCCGATTTGCTCTTGACACCACAATTGCGTAAAGCATCCATACACTCCATAACTGTGTCCTACACCATTCCTCCTTCTATATCTAAATTAAAAAATGAGAAAAAATTGTGTAAAAATAATTGATTAAAGTTGTGATGTGTAAAAGTTTTTCCCATAGAATTGTAATATATGGAGTTCGGAGAAAGGAGGAATAGACTAAAAATATATGTATATTCTGAAATAGAAGAACAATCATATGCAGATAATTTTACATAAAAATAATTATATGTAAATTTTTACTTAAAAAAATGAGGAGTGTTACACATACAAGTCTTTTTGACTTACATACTAGGCCTTTTAATGCGTTATTCAACGTTTCCTGTTTTCAAAGCACTACACTCAAAACGCTTCTCCTTCTTCTTCTTCTTCCTCTTCCTCCTCCTCCTCCTCCTCCTCCTCCTCCTCCTCCTCCTCCTCCTCCTCCTCCTCCTCCTCCTCCTCCTCCTCCTCCTCCTCCTCTTCTTCTTCCTCTTCCTCTTCCTCTTCCTCTTCCTCTTCTTCTTCGTTTTTTTTTTTTCGATTTTCATGGTTTCTGAAATCAAGCTTTGAAATCGTTTTGAAGAAGAAGAAGCAGCAGAAGATGAGGAGAAAGAGAAAGAGTTCTGAATTATGCAACGAATTTTGGGTGTATTTCTTAAATCCTTTGGGTGTATTTTTCGTAATCATTTGGGTGTATTTCTGTAATCCTTTTGAAGATAATGGAACTTCAGAAATACACCCAAACGATTACAGAAGTACACCCAAAATGATTACAGAAATACACCCAAAGGATTACAGAAATACACCCAAACGGTTATAGGAATTCACCCAAACGATTATAGAAATACACCTAAAGAATTACAGAAAATACACCCAAAAGATTACAAAATTACACCCAAAGGATTTAAAGAAATACACCCAAAATTCGTTGAAGTACATCTTATGCATAATTCAGAACTCTTTCTCTTTATCCTCCTCATCTTCTGCTGCTTCTTCTTCTTCAAAAACGATTTCACCATGAAAAATCGAAAAAAAAGAGAAAACAGAGAGAAAAGAACGTAAATGAAGAAGAAGAGAAAGACGAGGAAGAAGAACGTGCAGAAACGAAAGAAAATGAGAAGAAGAAGAGTAAGAGGAAGAAGAACGTATAGCAAGAAGAAGAAGAAGGAGAAAGAGAAGGCAATAAACGAAAGAAAAGAAGAAGGAGAAGACGAAGAGGAAAAAGAATGGTTCGAAGCGCGTTTTGAGCGTTAGTTTTAATTGAACTTATAAGGCTTACAAGCCTTAATCGCTTGTATGCGAAGAATTACTCTAAAAAAATATAGATTAATTACACATGTAATAAATTATAAAATTCAATCAATGTAGGCAATTTTTTTTACTTATTATAAGACATGCAATTAATTTAACAAATTTACTAGTAAATTCAACAAATAAATTTAACATCAAGTTATAATACGCGAAAACATAATATACAGAACTTAAATGACAACTATGGCATATTCAAATCCTAAAAACACAATTTGCATGTTCAATAATTGAAATGTGGTTCTCCTCTAGATTAGTTTAGGAGGACAAACAGATTTAAAATTAAATTCAAACGAAAAAAAAAGAAGTAAAGCATATTATTATTAATTAAAAACTTGGGAAATAAAATAAAAAGAAAGTAAACAATCTTATTTGATGTCAGATTGATATGTTTATAAATAAATATCTGATAGAGATTATTGTATAAATAAATACCTGATAGAGATTATTGTTGTTAGTGACGGTGTTGTGGTTATTGCATACTTTGTTTCTTTCTGTTAAGGTAGTAAGATACCATGGTCCATCAGTTAGGTTGTGATTGGTTACGAAAACATAATAAAATAACAATGAGAATAAGGTGTAAAAAATATAGATTTTTGTATTTTGTTTGATGATAAATTAAAATAAATTATAAAAATTTAATTTATTTAATTTTTATTTAAAAAATTTAGAAAAAAATATAATTAATAAAAATAATAAAAAAATAAAAAATATATTGTGTCTTTTGTTAATAATTTTGTATTTTTTTGTTAAAATAAATACAAAATACATTAATTTAATATTTTTAGATATAATATTTTTATTTATGTTTTATCTGTTAAATGTGATTTTATGTCTTAATATCTTGGGAGTTACTTCAATAAAGACGTCTAAAATGTTTTTTTAAAGATATTTTTAATAATTAAAATTTAATACATATAATTAATTAAATCGTATTATTTTTGTCAAAATTAAGTTAGACAAATTAATTTGACTGAAAAATAGTGAATCAAATTTTAAATCAGTCCAAATTAATATTATTTTTTATATAAAATTACTACAATACTCTTATTATAAAAAATGACTAAAATACTTTTATTATATATATTAATTTTAAAAATTCTAAATTATAATCCTTTTATTTTCTGTCGTCTTAGAGTTTTCAAAATTTTTATATAATAGAGATATTTTAGTTAAGGATATTATAGCAATTTTTTATAAAAAATATTAATTTATATCGATTCAAAATTTAATTTATTAATTTTTTTGCTAAACTAATTTATTCAGTTTAATTTTAGAGGCTTGCTACACATACAAGTCTTTTTGACTTACAAGTTTTACAAGTTGCTACACATTAGAGTCTTTTAATGCGTTATTTAATTTCCAAAGCGCTACACTCACCGTGAATTATGAACGACTCCTCTTTATCTTCCTCTTCCTTTCTTCTTCTTCACTCACCGTGAATTATGAACAACTCATCTTCATCTTCCTTTTCCTCTTCCTCTTCCTCTTCTTCTTCTTCTTCTTCTTCACTCACCGTGAATTATGAACAACTCATCTTCCTCTTCCTCTTCCTCTTCCTCTTCTTCTCCTTCTTCTTCTTCTTCCTCCTCCTCCATGTATTTCTTCGTTATTCTCTTTGCCTTTTCATTAGTTGTTTTATTTGCGTTTATTACTGGTATTCTTGCTTCGTTTTTTTTTTCGATTTTCATGGTTTCTGAAATCAAGCTTTGAAATCGTTTTGAAGATAATGAAACTTCAGAAATGCACCCAAACGATTACAGAAATACACCCAAACGATTATAGAAAATACACCCAAACGATTATAGAAAATACACCCAAACGATATTTCTTCGTTATTCTCTTTGCCTTTTCACTAGTTGTTTTACTTGCATTTATTACTGGTATTCTTGCTTCTTTTTTTTCGATTTTCATGGTTTCTGAAATCAAACTTTGAAATCGTTTTGAAAATAATAGAACTTCAGAAATACACCCAAACGATTATAGAAAATACACCCAAACGATTATAGAAAATACACCCAAACGATATTTCTTCGTTATTCTCTTTGCCTTTTCATTAGTTGTTTTACTCGTTTATTACTGGTATTCTTACTTCTTTTTTTCGATTTTCATGGTTTCTGAAATCAAGCTTTGAAATCGTTTTGAAAATAATGAAACTTCAGAAATACACCCAAACGATTACAGAAAATACACCCAAACGATTATAGAAAATACACCCAAAGGACACTTTATGCATAATTCAGAACTCTTTCTCTTTCTCCTCCTCATATTCTGCTGCTTCTTCTTCTTCAAAAATGATTTCAGAGCTTGATATCAAAAAATAATGGAAATCAAGAATAACGAAAAAAGAAAACAAAGAGAAAAGCACGTAAATGAAGAAGGAGAAAGAGAAGGCAAAAAACGAAAGAAAAGAAGAAGAAGAAGAGGAGGAAGAGGAAGAAGAATGTGCAGCAAGAAGAAGAAGACGGTGCAGTGAAATTGTGCAGTAACGGTTGAAGAAGGAGAAAGAGAAAGTAAGAAACGAAAAAAAAAAGAAGAAGAGGAAGAGGAAGAAGAACGTGCGTTCAAGCGCGTTAATATAATAACTTGTAAAGACTTGTATAAAAAAACGCTTGTATATGGAGAATTTCTCTTAATTTTAATAAAAATAATACAGTTCAATTAATTATATATATTAAATTTTAATTTTTAAAATATTTCTTTAAAAAATGAGATATTTTTAATATTTTTATCTAAGTAACTGCTTAATATTTTTATTTCAATATTCTATACTTATAACAAATGCGGTTTTAAAAGTTAGATCTTTTCAATTTTTTTCACTTAAAAAGAATAAAGTACGATAAGATGCCACTAATGTAATTTATACGACTATAACTATTAAGAGTATCTATTTGCTAAGACTAGGACAAAATGTAATATTCGAAGGATAAATGTGTAATAATATAATACTGCAACCAACCATCCGATACTATTCCGAAGTTCGTTTTCTGTGTGAAAACTTTCAAGGACACGAATTTGGTACACAGGAGGACTATGCGCACCGAAACACCATTTTGATGTTTGACGTACTGGTCAGTTAGAAAAGGACAAAAATAAAAATACATGTTTTTGTTGGGTCTTTTTCACAATTTCGTACAATGATAATGTATTTTCAACACGCAATACATAGCCGTCGAAGAAGTTTTCGATGGATAGAATGGTGCGATCGGCAATCTAGAGCTCAATAGCTTGAAAAGCAACCTCGAACTGATCGCAAGCTATGGCTTTTCCGTTAGGGTAGGCTTTGCCAACGGCAGCCTCAGAGTACGCACCGGGATTTCCTGGTATGCCACGTGTAGCTACGAACCGTGCATCGGTGCTGGCGATATGTCAGAGATCGTGAGCGGATTTGGAGGAAGCGTTTTCTCGCCGCTGACGTGGACTAGGTTCAGGTCTGTTACGGCGAATTTGTGGCTGTTCACGGCGGTTATGTTTCTCTGGCAGCTGCGGAGTTTGAGTCATCGTTCTGAGAGTCGACCTTGATAGGATGGCGCATGCGCTCTGCAAGTCCGTTCGGGTCGACCCGACTCCCTGCGAGAAGCTTGATGATTCGAACATGTAACCGAATTTAACCGTTATTTGGGTTGGAACGACCTGAAATGTGAGCTCACTCCCCTGGTAGAGGTAGCTGAGTGCGTTGAAATACGGCGGTGAGAGAGTGCTTTTTTGTTTCAATTTGGTAATTAAGAAGAAATAGTCTTAGTTAACAAAATACACCATCATTAACGGTAATCAATTTCAACTTAAGAATTTATAATTTTTTTTTTATATAACTCCATTAGTTTTCGGATTTAACAAAAAAACCAACAAAAAATTAAATGCTATACCGTCGAATAAAAAAACAAGAAAGATCCAACGACTCTCGTCCTTTGGCACACCAATATGCCAAAATTAAATGCTATGCACACCAAAACACCAAACACACACGGCACATGGAATCCGTGCCCAACTTTCAAACTCAACTGCAACCATGAAGTTTTAAGTTCAAAGTTGAAACTTCAAACCCTTTTAGATTCGAATTACGCAAAGCATGCAAGCTACCTTCGAAAATAATTAATTTTTAAATTTATTATTTATACAATTATCTAAACTTTTAAAATTAAATAATATTTAGTAATAGAAAAAATAAAATAAATATTAAAATAAAAAATTGATAAAGTAAAAAGTATTTAATTATTTTTAAATTACAATAAGATAACGTATACATAATAAAAATTATAATTTAATAATAATTAATTTTTATGTAATTGTTTTATCAATTTTTTATTTTAAAAACAAATGTTTATATACTTAAAAAAAAAACATAAAAAATACAATACTGTTTAAAAATTAATTTAATATTAAATTTATTTTATTTTATTTCAAAGATAAATTCATTGAATAAGCAAATGAATACAAGGCCGGTCCAAATAGGACAACGTAGAAGGGGTAAAATGGGGAACTCACAATTGTTGGAAGAATACAAGTATACAACCCAAGTAATAAACATAGAATCATAGATGCATGAGAGACAACAAAGTTGATGTAGAAGAAAGATGAGCTAGTTCCTCCATAGATGATGAAGCTGCTGCTAGCGTTTGCTGGGGAGTGAGGATGTTGTCTTCAAAATCTTCAATGGGTTGGGGCTTAGGGCTGCTCAGCAGAGGATTTGGAGTGGGATGATCTCCAATTAGAAGAAACCCTAACTCAGTGTATTGGCAGTGACAGATTCAAAGAAGGAGAAACGATTCTTCGGTAAATGCTCCTTCCTCAAAACCTATAATCTTAATAACTTAAAACATTGTTTTCTTTCGTTCGTCTCTGCAATTTAGTTTTTAGCCCTTAATGTTAGTGTTGATTACTTTCTATTTATTTTGGAAAATTCTGGATAGGGGTAAAGGCGGATCGGATGGCCAAAATCTCGATTCAATCTAGAATAAAATTTTCGATTGGATTCAATATCTACCGTTTTTAAAGCTTGGATTCGAACCAATGGATATGGGATATATCCACAAAACCCAAAGATATTTTTAAAAACTTATTTTTATTAAAAAAATATTAATAATTTTTTTTTTAAATATGTTTACTCTTAACATAAATTAAATATATTTTTTCTTAAATAATAAAATTAAAATAATACAATATATATAATAATTATTAGTTGAAATACTACAACAACAATAACAAAAACAAAGCCTTGTCCATCAGACAACGGCATTGAATTCTATCATATATCATGCCTATAGAGACACTGGTTATTTATTTTTGCCGATATGCCGATATCTGAATCGGATATGCAGATAACTACATATGCAATCCAATCCTATTAGTGTGCAAATCGGATCGGATCCGATAGCCAAGCGGGTCGGATTCATATCCGCAACTTTCGAATCGGATTCGGATAAACACCATAGATATGCAATTTTTTTTTTTTTTTAATATGAAAAATCTCGTCCTTTCTGCCAGATGCCATATAGACTTCAAATGCTTCCCTTTTCAGATTAGCATTTTTATGATGTTATAGTTGCTGTTAGGAGAAAGTAATGGACCGAATATCTGTGCTGCCAAAAACTATACTTCATGACATCCTCGGAAGGTTGCCAGACAAAGATGCTGCTAAGACTAGTGTTTTGTCAAAGTCGTGGAGTGAAACATGGTTTTCATTTCCCGTCGTGGCTGCTCGGAGCAAGGATTTTTTTAATTTGCCTGAATTACCATTATCTCCAGAAGATCCTCTTTGGCTTAGCAAATTAGATATATTCATTGAGTATGTGAGTAAAAGATTGAGGAGGCTCCATGACCAAGGCTTAGCGGTCAAAGAACTTAAGCTCTGTATGGAAGATACATGTGCTAGTATGCTTGTGTCCCAGTCCCACCATATTGATAAATGGATACAGATGGCAAGTGAAAGTGGTGTCGAAGTACTACAGCTTTACCTTACTCGTAGCAATGACAAATTTTGTAACCTTCCACTTTGTCTCGCTGAAGCCAAGTCACTCACTAAGTTGGTGTTGAATGGGGGAATCAGACTTGACCCAGCATTCTTAAACCATTCACTCAAGTTTTTCTCAGTGAGAACATTGTTTTTTTGTGGTATACTTGTTGGAGATGAAAGGGTTATGGAGCATTTCATTTCACATTGTCCTCTGGTTGAAAATTTAACTCTTATTCTTTGTCTTCTATATAAACCTTCAAGTGTAGGAGATCCACCCGGTTCTAGGGCCGACTATGTGAAATCGTTAAGCTTGCATGGTCTACAAAAGCTGAAGCAAGTTGAAGTTCAAGGAATAGGAGAGGTATATATTGATGCTCAGAATATTGAGAAGTTATTCTACAATGGTGCTATTTTGGATACATCTTTCAAGCTGAATTTAGGTAGTTACAAAAATTTGAGATGGTTGAGCTTATGGTTTGTGAAGAGAGCAGACATGTGGTTACTTGAACAATTGCCCAAGATCCCTTTCCTTGAGAGTTTGATATTGAACCATTGTTCTTTGTGTGAGAGGACTAATATTTCAGGTCCTCAACTCAAGTTCTTGAAGTTAACAAATTGCTCTAACTTGAAAGAGATCAATATTGATGCTCCAAATTTATTATCATGCAAGTATAGTGGAAAGGACGAACCTGTTATATCTTTTCGCGGAATTTCTAATCAACTGGAAGTCAATGCTCATATACTCATGACTCGTCAGCATGTTGATAGATTGAGGCAATTTATCCAAAACATTGAACCCCAAGAGGTTTTGACGTCTCTGTCCCTTTTTATCTTCCATCCATATTCAGTAAGTATAGACTTTCTACTTAATTGGTTCCTTCTGCTTGTATTTTTGCCATATTTATTTATTTATTTATTTGTCTTTTTGCACCCCGAATTATGCAGATTATAGAAAGCCTAGGTACATTGCCATGTTCATCATCTCCACCAAGTATTAAACACATGCAATTATGTTCTGTTTCGCATAGGCAAACTCAGTATTTTCCCGTTTTGAGTTGGTTGCTTTCAAGTTGCTTCCCGAAAACTATTTCATTCAGCTTGGATTGCAATTTTAATACGAGGGCATTCATGGTGGTATGTTATTGTCTCCCAATTTTCTGTTTTATTTTCTCATTTACAACTTTACTTTAATTCGAATAGCGTGTTTCATTTGTTGAGCGTTCAATATCAAGTAGTTATCAACATAAAGAAAAGGTTATGGAGCCTCTAACTTTGTCAGTTATTTCACAAAAACAACAGTATTTCTATGAGATGCTGATGTGCAGCAAGAAGGGCGAGTGCCATTGCTATTCAAGGGGTCCTGAGTGTTGGTGGCATGGCTTGAAAGTTGCCAAGATCACACATTTAGAAAGGACTTACGCAAATATTGAAGATCTCAAGGCCATGTTAAATGCATTGCCCCTATCTGATAATTCCGAGGAAGAATTTATCACTTTTACCTTAGAGTTGTAATCTTGTATTATTAGATGATAGACATTCCTCGTTTGAATTAAAACTTAGGTGTTGCTGCTTTGTATCATGTGCCTATGCTTTTATTTTAGTGCTTATGTGTATACGAAGCTAAATCTCTTTGCTCAAGTTGCTCAAGTTAAGTGATGTGATTTATGAGTGGCTAGGTGTGGATGTTTTTTCTTAGAATTTTCTAAATTCTGCAATTATTATTTATCTGGGCTCCTTTTTAACCGGCTCTGAACTCTGGTATTTGATGAAAAAGTGTAAATATATTACAAACGATTCGATAATTGTATTATGATAAATTTGATTATTTTAGGAGCTCATTATTTTATTAAAAATGATATAAAACACATTTAAATATATACAAATACATACCGTAATAAGTGACTTTTAATATACACAATATTTTTATACATATTATTTTATACTTTTGAATAAAATAATCACTTGTGAGATTTAGAATAATCAAACTTATCATAAAGAACATCAAACATGTTATAGTGTAACACTCGAACTTTTTCTATAGCAACATAATTAACTTTGTTTTTTTTTCTTGGTGTCATAATTAACTTTGTTTATAAACACCAATATTTAGTAATAGAGAAAATAAAATAGGGCTTAAAATAAAAAATTTGATAAAGTAAAAGATAAATTATTATAATAATATAATGTATATATAATAAAAAAAGTAAAGTATATATATTTTTTTAAAAATTTTATAAAAACATTAAAAATCTAAAAGCTAAAAACTTTATTTTAGAGGGTTTTTCGTAGAATAAAATCTAAAAACTTTAATTAAGAATAACTTTAACCTACATTTTTAATGATTATGTTAATATGCTAAAAAAGAATTCATTAAAAATTAATTTGTTATTAAAAAGAATAATAAAATATTTTAAATTTTAAATCTTAACCAAACTGCTTTTAAAACACATATGATATTAAGTAAAAGAAAAAGGTAGTGCTAGGGAGCCAATGGCTTAATGAACATCACCATACTATCTAGAATAACCATCCGATATCAAGGATAACCATCTGGATACCAAGGATAATAAACATCTCAATAAAAAATTAAACTAATTTTGGAGTTCACTAAGGATCGAACTCTTGACCTTTTGAATCTAGAACTCTAGTACCATATCTGAAACCACTCATCCCAAAAGCGTAACCTAATAGGACAATGTAACACTAATGGTCATATCTCTAATACTTCTTAAACCTCCATTGTACACATTGTACGCTTAGGCCATTGGCTCCCTATACTTTCTCAAAAGAAAAATGTTAGATAACTATAAGAATTTATTATCAGAATTCTGATAACTTAATATTTCTCTAATAATAATAATAATAATAACTACAACTATAACCACATAATGCATATTGCATAACCCTTGATTTGCACTTGCGCAGTTAGAAAATAGATTTTTTTTTAACAATTAAAAAAGTAAAGTGTAATTTCTGACCAATAATTTTATAAGTAGAATAAAAAATGAATATAAAATAAAGCAATGAAAAGTTAAAGATCGTATTTTATATTCTCAATTTTTTTTACAATTGAGAGGATTTATTTCCATAGAGTAGTGGACTAGTGGTTACTGCTCAACAGTTAAAAGAAACCCTAACACACAGCACTGGCAGTGAAAGATTCAAAGAAGGGGAAACATTTTTTCGGTAAATACTCCTTCCTCAATCCTGTAATCTTAATAACTTAATATAGCTTCAGCTAGCACGTCTTCAAACATCGCTTTCTTTTGTTCGTGTCTGGAATTTATCTTGTAGTGCTTAATGTTAATGTTTATTACTTTTTATTTATTTTGGAAAATTCTGATTATTTTTTTAATATGAAAACCTCGTCCATTCTTACCCGATGCCATATAGACTTCAAATGCTTCCTTTTCGGATTATTCAATTTTTTGATGTTACACTTGCTCTTAGGAGAAAGTAATGGAAATAGACCGAATATCTTTTCTGCCAAAAGCTATACTTCATGACATCATCGGAAGGTTGCCCGACAAAGATGCTGCCAGGACTAGTGTTTTGTCAAAGTCGTGGAGCGAAACATGGTTTTCATTTCCCATATTGTCTGCTTGCAGCGAGAATTTTTTTAGTCTAGCAAGAACATTACCTATAGAACATCCTCTTTGGCTTAGCAAATTAGATATATTCATTGGCTATGTCGGTAAAAGATTGAGGAGGCTCTGTGACCAAGGCTTAGCGGTCAAAGAACTTAAGCTCAATTTGCAATATAGATTAGACCGTATGCATGTGTCCCACCATGTTGATCAATGGATACAGATGGCTGCTGAAAATGGTGTCGAAGTACTAGAGCTTCACCTCGCCGCCAGTGGCTGTATGGACAAGTGGTATAACCTTCCGCTTTGCGTTGCTGAAGCCAAGACACTTACTAAGTTGGTGTTGATTGGGGGAATCAGACTTGACCCAGCATTCCTAAAGTATTCGCTCAAGTTTTTCTCAATGAGAACATTGTCTTTGAGTTGTATACTTTTTGGAGGTGAAGGGATTATGGAGCATTTCATTTCGCATTGTCCTCTGATTGAACATTTAACTCTTGAACATTTAACTCTTAACTTTGAGTTGTATACTTTTAGGACCGTTTGGGTGAAATCGTTAAGCTTGCATGGTCTACAAAAGCTGAAGGGAGTTGATATTAAAGGAATACAAGAGGTATATATTGATGCTCCGAATCTTGAGGACTTATCCTATCGTGCTCTTGCTACGGATGGGTCTTTCAAACTGAGTTTAGATAGTTGCACAAATTTGAGATGCTTGAGCTTGTGGCATTTGATGAGCCCAGACAAGTGGTTACTCGAACTATTGTACAAGAATCCTTTCCTTGAAAGTTTGATGTTGCATAATTGCTGTTCGTCTGAGAGGATTAATATTTCAGGTCCTCAACTCAAGTTCTTTACGTTATCACATTTCTATGATAACTTGAAGGAGGTCAACATTGATGCTCCTAATTTATTATCATGCGACTATATGGGAATCGACAAACCTGTTATATCTTTTCAGAGAATTTCTGATCAATTGGAAGTCAATGCTCATATGCACATTAATCATCGGCATATTTCTAGATTGAGGGAATTTTTCCAAAACATCAAACCCCAAAAGGTTCTGGCATCGCTGTCCCTTTTTATCTTTGAGCCACTTTCAGTAAGCATACACTTTCTACTCGATTGGTTACTTCTGCTTGCATATTTGCCAAATTAATCTAGTTATTTATTTTTCTTTTTGTACCCTGAATTCTGCAGATTTCAGAAAGCCTAGGTATATTGCGAATTTCATCCTCTCCTCCAAGTATTAAATGTGTGGAATTATGTGTTCTTTGGGATAATGAAGCTCCCTATTTCCCCTTTATGAATTGGTTGCTTTCAAGCTGCTTTCCAGAAAGTATCTCATTCAGCTTGCGGTCCTATTTTAAGATGAAGGCATTTATTGTGGTATGTCATTGTCTCCCAATTTTCTGCTTTATTTTCCCATTTACAACTTTAAGATTCATTCCAATAGTTTCATTTGTTGAGCGTTTATAATATCAAGTACTTGTCAACATAAATAAAATGTTATGGAGCCTCTAACATTATTGGTTATTTCACAAAAACATCAGTATTTCTATGAGATGCTGATGGGCAGCAAGAAGGGCAAGTGCGATTGCTGTTCAAGGAGTTTTAAGTGTTGGTGGCATGGCTTGAAAGTTGTCAAGGTCACATACTTAGGAAGGACTTATGAAAATGTTGAAGATCTTAAGGCCATGTTAGATGCATTGCCAGAATTTGATGCTGAGGAATTTATTACTTTTGGCTTAGAGTTGTAATCTTGCCATTATTAGCTCATATGATGTGCCTATGATTTTGTTTTAGTGCTTATGTATATACTAAGCTGAATCTCTTTGCTAAGTATATAATTTAATCTCTTTCTTTTTATGTTATATATTTAAGGACTTATGTATATATTTAAGTTAGTTGATGGGATCTTAGTGACCAAGTATACATTGATGTTTCTAAATTCTGCAATTATTATTTATCTGAGGTCTGGTCTTTTTTAACCGTCTCTAAGCCACTCTGTACCCGAGCCCAAAACAATTTCATTGTTTGTTGATCTTGAGTAGGGTGGGAAGTGTTGGGAAAACTCAACACAAGTTTAAATCAAGAACCTGTCTAACAGCGGAAGCACCAAAAATAATTTTTCCACAACTTGTGCAATTAAATGGGCAACACCAAAAGTACTCCAAGTAGCAAATATAATGGCAGAATTTAAATAATCAGACATCAGAATTTTAACGTGGGAAAATCTCCAAAAAAGGTACAAAAAACTCACGGGACCTAATTTAGAAAAATCTTCCACTATCAGAATAATGGGTACACAAACAGTCTTCCTAGTGACACTAGGGCATCTCAACAATCAACAAAATACATCACCAAAACTGGTGAAATCAACATAAACTCTCTACTAAGTGGGTATCTCAAATCAGGCAAAAGAGAAGGCAATACAACAAATAAGTTATATCCTAATGTTTATCTTTACACCAGGAATAACATACTAAAATTTCATAAGAAATGGAGCAAATTTACCAAGTCAATGTGATCAAGGTTGACAAAGCTCTTTTTCCCAATTTTCTTCTTCTCTCACGCCGAAACCCTACTGCTTCTTTTCTTTCATTCAAAAAAATGAATGAGGCTTCCTAATCTCTCTCTTTTTCTCCCGTGGCAATTAGCCACGTTCTTTCTTTATTCCTTTTTTTTTTAAAGTCGTGGGCCCCACTTGGTAGGGGACCCACCAACAAATCTCCCCCTGACCAACTCAAGTGGGGATAGGCTGTTCCACCAAGCCCACCTTCTCTTTGCAGAAATCAAACTTCACTGCAGGTAAACTCTTAGTCATCATATCTGAACCATTATCATCAGTATGGATCTTCTCAAGTGCATATGACTTCATCTCAAGCGCTTGACATATCCAATGATACCTCACCTCTATGTGCTTCGATCTGGAATGAAACGTCGGATTCTTGCTTAGATGGATAGCACTCTGACTGTCACAGAATAACACAAACTTCTCTTGATTGATGCCTAACTCTTGTAGGAATTTCTTCATCCACAAGAGTTCCTTAGAAGCTTCAACAACAGCAATGTATTCTGCCTCTGTAGTAGACAAAGCAACACATTTCTGAAGTCGAGATTGCCACGACACAGCTCCCCCTGCAAAAGTCATCATATATCCAGAAGTAGACTTTCTTGAATCAAGATCCCCAACCATATCCGCATCTGTGTAACCATCCAACACAGGTTGGCCACTCCTAAAGCATAAACAAACTCTAGAAGTACCATTAAGGTATCTGAGAATTCACTTCACTACTTGCCAGGATTAGAGAGAAACCGACTAACAACTCCAACGGCATGAGCAATATCCGGCCTGGTGCAAACCATAGCATACATCAAACTACCAACTGCAGATGCATATGGAATCTTCTTCATTTCTGCTTTATCTTTCTCACTTGTAGGACATTGCTGCGAACTCAGCTTGAAATGACTAGCAAGTGGAGTACTAACAGGTTTGGAATTACTCATGCTAAACCTCTCTAAAACCTTCTCAATGTACTTCTGCTGTGACAACCACAGTTTCACATTCTTCCTGTCACGAGTGATACTCATGCCAAGGATTTTCTTTGCAGGACCCAAATCCTTCATAGCAAAGGATTTGTTCAAGTCTTTCTTAAGACTTTCAATCTTCTTAGTGTCATGACCAACAATCAACATGTCATCAACATAAAGCAAGAGAATTATAAAATCACCATCAGAAAATTTCTTAACATAGACATAATGATCAGAAGAAGTCTTACTATACCCATGACCTTCCATGAAGGAATCAAATTTCGTGTACCACTGCCTTGGCGCTTGCTTCAGCCCATATAAGCTCTTCTTCAACTTGCATACAAGGTGCTCCTTTCCTTTAACCTCGAAACCCTCTGGTTGCTCCATATAGATTTCTTTATCTATGTCACCGTGAAGGAATGCATTCTTCACATCAAGCTGCTCAACCTCTAAATTCAAGCTAGCCGCCAACCCAAGCACAACTCGAATAGAGGACATCTTCACAACTGGAGAGAAAATCTCCTCAAAATCAATACATTTCTTTTGCTCAAAGCCTTTCACAACTAATCGAACTTTGTACCTTGGCCGTGAGACATTTTCATCGGCTTTCAATTTGAACACCCATTTATTCTTGAATGCTCTCTTACCCTTCGGCAACTTCACCAATTCAAAAGTATGATTCTCATGCAAGGATTTCATTTCCTCTTGCATGGCCTTCAACCAATCTTCCTTATGCTCATCAGACATAGCTTCCTGGTAGCTCTCTGGCTCCCCAGTCTCAGTGTTCATCACATACTCATGAGGAGAGTATTTATGAGAAGGATGACGCTCTCTGGTAGATCTTCTCAATTCAGGCTCAACTGGTGGTTCAGGTGAAACTTCAACATCTGGTGGAACTTCTGCATCTGGCACCTCAGGTTGAGGTGTAGGTTCATCATGCAAATCATTACCAACATTATCAACTTGTACATCTCCCCCATCAACAGAAGGTCTAGTGGAAGGACCAGGTTCATCATCAGCAGAACATCTAACAGTTACTGTTAGCTTATCTGTCTTCTCAAGATCTTCAATAGTTTGGTCTTCAAGAAAAATTACATCTCGGCTTCTAATTATCTTCTTGCTCACCGGATCCCATAATCTATAACCAAAGTCTTCGTGACCATAACCCATGAAGATACACTGCTTTGACTTCCCATCAAGTTTAGACCTTTCATCTCTTGGAATGTGAACAAAAGTCCTGCAGCCAAACACTCGCAAGTGACTATAGGAGACATCTTTCCCTCTCCAAACTTTCTCTGGAACATCACCATTTAGTGGAACAAAAGGAGAAAGGTTGATCAAATCTACTGCAGTCCTCATTGCTTCACCCCAAAAGGATTTAGGCAACTTTACATGAGAGAGCATACACCTGACTCTATCATTGATAGTGCGATTCATTCTCTCTGCAACTCCATTATGTTGAGGAGTCTTAGGAACCGTCTTCTCAAGCTTGATTCCATGTCCTTTACAGTACTCTTCAAACGGACCCCTGTATTCACCCCCATTATCTGCTCGAACACATTTCAATTTCCTTCTTGTTTCTCTTTCAACACTTGCATGAAAGTGTTTGAAGGTACTGAGCACCTGGTCTTTAGATTTCAAAACAAAAGCCCACACTTTTCGAGAATAATCATCAATAAAAGTAACAAAATATGATGCACCACCTAGTGTCTTAGCATCCATAGTGCAAACATCAGTGTGAACTAAATCTAGAACATGTGATCTCCTATGAGGTCCAGAGTTATGAAATGATACTCTAGCATGCTTTCCAACAAAACAATGAGTGCAAGTATTTAAAGTTGTACCTTTCACTAGAAGTGAGTGCTTCTTGGCCAAGACGCTTAGTCCTTTGTCGCTCAAGTGACCAAGACGTATATGCCACAAATCAGAAGATGAATTATCAACTATATTCACATCTTCTTTGCATAACTTTGCTTGCAACCGGTAGAGAGTAGTGAGACTATTGTCTTCTCTAGCAACAATGAGAGCTCCTTTGGTAACCTTGAGTTTTCCACTACCAAAGGAAGTGCAATACCCCTCTTGATCCAATGTCTTCACTGAAATGAGATTGAACCGCATATCTGGCGCATGCCTAACATTCTTCAACTGTAACTTGCATCCCATGTTAGTTTCAAGCCACATATCACCCATACCAATGATATCACACACTCCTTTATCTCCCAATTTGATCTTGCCAAAATTTCCAGCAGTATAGGAAGTGAAAAATTCACGTTTTGGAGTGACATGACATGAGGCACCAGAGTCCATAATCCAAGTGGAATCATCACAGACAAGATTCACATAATTTTCATCATATGTGATAAGAACATCTTCATAAACAATAGTAGCAGTTTCTTTATCACTATCTTTACCTTTGTCTTCGTTTCTTCCCCTTGATTGTTCTCTTTTCAAGAACCTACAATACCTCTTGATATGCCTCGGCTTGCCACAATGGTGACAAATGAACTCCTTTCTTGGCTTGTACTTTCCTCTTGACTTGCTTCGACTCTCTGACCTGTCAGAACTGTGAGGTTTTCTACTTTGACTTCTCCCCCGTGACTCTGAAACAAGTGCTTCTGACTGTGAGGAGGCATTAGTCAAAACTCGCTCTCTTCTTCTGGCTTCTTCATTCAACATGCTCTCTTTAACCATTGCTAACGTCAACTTTTCTTTTGGAGCTGAGTTAGTCAGTGTCACAACCAGAACTTCCCAACTATCAGGCAAAGAGCTCAACAACAACAAGGCTTGCAACTCATCATTCAAAGTGATTTCATTATTTGTCAATTGGTTCACTGTCTCTTGAAAAATGCTCAAGTGCTCCGGCATTGATTTACCTTCAACATACTTCATATTGACAAGCTTCCTAATCAAGAATGCTTTGTTTTGCACATTCTTTCTCTCATATAACTCCTTCAATTTCTTCCACATCTTCTCAGCATTCGTTTCGATGTCAACATGTGGATACACACTAAGATCAAGCCATTGCCTAATCAAAGCAACTGCCTTCCGATTCAGCTTCTTCCATTCAGCATCGGATTTAGTACCTTTGGATTTATCCCCCTCCACAGGATCATACAAGTCCTTGCTATACAGCATATCTTCCATGAGGGTCTTCCAAATTGAATAATTTTGAGATTTCAGTTTGACCATATTCGGTCCATGAGTATTTTCCTCCATTTAATCAGCACAGAAATAAACAACCAAAGCTCTGGATACCACTTTGTTGGGAAAATTCAACACAAGTTTAAATCAAGAACCTGTCTAACAGCGGAAGCACCAAAAATAATTTTTCCACAACTTGTGCAATTAAATGGGCAACACTAAAAGTACTCCAAGTAGCAAATATAATGGCAGAATTTAAATAATCAGACACCAGAATTTTAACGTGGGAAAACCCCCAAAAAAGGGACAAAAAACCCACGGGACCTAGTCTAGAAAAATCTTTCACTATCAGAATAATGGGTACACAAACAGTCTTCCTAGTGACACTAGGGCATCTCAACAATTAACAAAATACATCACAAAAACTGGTGAAATCAACATAAACTCTCCACTAAGTGGGTATCTCAAATAAGGCAAAAGAGAAGGCAATACAACAAATAAGTTATATCCTAATGTTCATCTCTACACCAGGAATAACATACTAAAATTTTATAAGAAATGGAGCAAGTTTACCAAGTCAATGCGATCAAAATTGACAAAGCACTTTTTCCCAATTTTCTTTTTCTCTCACGCCGAAACCCTACTGCTTCTTTTCTTTCATTCAAAAAATTGAATGAGGCTTCCTAATCTCTCTCTTTTTCTCCCGTGGCAATTAGCCACTTTCTTTCTTTATTTTTTTTTAAAGTCATGGACCCCACTTGGTTGGGAACCCACCAACAGGAAGTGAGTCAAGTCAGCTCATGAGTTAATAATTTGATAAATTGAGTTCGTAAATTGATGAGCCGAATTTAAGCCTAAAATTAAACTTATAAATTAAATGACTAAAGTTTGAGCTTGGATAAGTTTAACTCATTAACTCGTGAGCTGACTCTTATATATATATATAGTTCTTATTTAAAATTTTATAATTATTTTTTTATATAATTTTGATGTAGAACATAAATAAAAAATTTATAATTAATAGATTCACAATATATAAAATTAATATTTTTAATGTATATAAGTTATAATTTATTGATATAGAATTATAGATTATGTTTCTGTTATTTAAGTCGGTTCGTGAGCTCGTGTCAGTTCATGAGCTTTCGATGAGCCAAACTTGAGCTTAAGAAATAGATTCGATTGTTAATGAGTTGAATCGTGAGTCAAATTCAATTTTAGTCAAATTCAATTTTTGTAAGCCAAACTTAAACTTGTCTAGCTTAGCTTATTTAAATTCACTTCTAGCCCTAATATTAAAACTTGATTAAATAATAAATATTCTTGAGTTGGCATGTTGCCGCTGCTTTTGGAAATTGCCATTTGATTAATTGTTTTGTTAAAAACTTCAAAGTTTATACTTGCTTTCAAAGATTGTTTAGTTCTGCGATCTCGACTTTTGCTTTCGAACATTATCAACACTAAATTAGATGACCTTTTGAATTTTGATTACCAATATGAACTTGCAAAAACAACTTTTTATCTCGCTCATTCTCCATTTCCAATGTTTCAATTAATGTTTATTGATATAGTAATATATTATATATAATAAATATTAAAGAGAATAGAATCATTAGACATACTATTATTATTATTACTATTATTATTATTATTATTATTATTATTACAAATACAAATGTTAAGTTAATAATATAAATATATTACTGTATGAAAATTGATTGGGAGTTATAATTCAGTCTAACATATTCTCCTAATAATCTTTTTAATTTATTATAAATAAAGAAGGGGAGCTTTAAAATGTTGAATTGTTTTCGTGTGACTTCAAGATTACTTATGGATTCTTTCTATGGTGATAAAAGTATTTTAGAATCTTCAAGGACTTGAGTATAAAAAAATAATTAAAAGAAACTAAGGAACTAATTCATAAATATGTTATTTTTACATGAATTCAAAATTTAAAAATAATACCATACAAAAAATCTAATTTATTGTTATATCGATATATCTTATTATTATTTATCTATTTTTCAGTTATATTGGTGTTATTACTACTAATATTATTATTACATTTCATTATTATTATTATTATTAATATTATTATTATTATTATCTAATTTATTAAAAAATTGTTTACTATGATATAAAATAAAGATTTTTTTACCTCACTGCTTCAAAAATACGTGTATATTTTTTTGACAAGACTAAAATAATTTATTAACTACTTCGACTACAAACAATTTTAATTATTCATTACTACTTATTTATCATTACTAAAGATTTACTAAATTATAACAATTAAATACTATTTAATTTAAATTGATATGAATAATTTTAAATATAAATAATTAAAGCATCATAGCTAATAATCATAAATGTATTTAAATTTCAAATGTTAGTCTTTTTAATTTGTCAACTAATTTTATTTTAAAAAATTCATTACATTTACATGACTGAATAAAAAAAAATTAGAATTTAGATTACTCATTATTAGTTGCAACTATTAATACAATAAAAACTTTTAAATTTGATAAAAATATTTATAACAATTATAAATACACAACAAAATCTTGATTATCAATAAAATTAAAATAATAATTACAACTAAATATTTATTAATTTGTTTATTTAATTATTATTTTAATAATTAAATTATAAAATTTGATTTGATCAAATAAATCATCTAAATGGAATTTGAATTTATTTTTATAATTAAATTATAGAGTTTAATTTGAATTTATTTTGAAGATTACTTGAAAGTTTAAACATGCAAATTCTTTTACTTATATATCAATATTTTGCTATAAAATAATTTCAAGTCTTTTTTAATTTATTTTTCACATCAATTAAACAATCAAAACTTAATAATAAAATTTTATTTTACTTTATTAAATGTTTTTTTTCTTTCTTTTGATTATTTATTTTTGAACAAATCATAAACGTGTGGTATTAAAAACTAAAATTTATTAGATATAGCTAAATATCATATTTTTTATTTTAAAATGTTAATTTGAACGTTTTTTTTTTATGAAATCACATGTTTTAATACTTAAGAGACCAAAATAGATTTAAAATAATACATTTGAGGGTTATCAAATTTATACATATGTATGTGAATTTATGAAATTTACTTAAATTCATTCTAACTTATTTAAATCTAAATTATTAAATTTATTTATTTTATTAATCTAAATTTGTAAACTTGTAAGAATTTAAAAATTAACTTGAGAATTTAACAACTTTACGTTCTACAAAATAAAATCTGTAAAAACAAATTATGAATATATCAAATCAAAATTTACAAGAAAAGAAATTACAAATTTGGTTTCAAAAGATAAAAGATTAACAAAATTATATATGGAAAGAATATTATTTAATTGTTCCTCCTACTTGTATCTCCTTTTCATCTCCCTCCATTCCTTCTACACTTGATTTTGCTCTTCTCTTTCCACACCCCAAAGCCAAACTTTTCCCAACCCTAATCCTAATTAATCATTCTCCCCTTCTCCTTCAATCCTCCATCATCGATCTCCGATTCCAGCTCTGCAACTGCACGCGGAGTTGTTCGTGATTCTCTCATTCGAGAGTTTCGATCGCAGAGGCTCGTCCAAATCCGAGTTTGCAGTTTCGCCTCCTTCACGTTCTTTCCCGAGTTGGGTCGGTTGTCGAAGCGCGACCGTCGGAAATTGTCGCTGTTCTTCCTGCTATCGATTCGACGATTGCATCGCTCAGCTCCTAACTGTCGCTGTGCCGGTGCCACGGTGGTTTCTGTTTCCATAGAGGGCTTCGAAGGAGATTCTTCTCTTGAATCGGTCGTATTCGGAATACTCTGATTTGTTATGGTTTTCATTGAGAGCAGCTGCAACGGAATCTGAATTAGCGGAGATTCTGAATGCGTAACGGAATTTTGTGAAGAAGTTCAAGATTCCGCGTTGATTTTTACTGGCAGAAGAGAATTCTAGTAGTGTTCGTGCTCTCAGCCTCAGCCCGGTTCGATTTGATCGATCTTAACCCTAGTAATTTGCAAGTGGAGGACAAAAACAGAGAAAAGAAGAAAAAAAGAAAGAGATTTGGATATAGTATTGTACTGTTTGTTTTGTTTTGATTTATTTAATATCAAGGGCCATTCTAGTTTTTGAATTTCATAGGCCCTTTTAATTCATCGTGTACTTTTGTTATCATTGATCTTAATCTTTATACGATGGCGGTGTATTATAAATTTAAGAGTGCAAGAGATTATGATTCAATTCCCATGGACGGTCCTTTCATCTCTGTTGGAACATTGAAAGAAAAAATATTTGAATCCAAGCATTTAGGCAGGGGTACTGATTTTGATCTCGTGGTAACCAACGCCCAGACCAATGAAGGTTGGTTCTGAGACTTTTTAATTAAAACTATTGTTATTCTGATTCAGATAGCTGTTTGGGTGGCGATACCATGAGTAAATTAAAATATGGAACTATTGCATTCTCTTTGCCTTTGAGAAGGGCTTTCGTGGTTAAACTCTCAGTGTTTATCATGTTCCTCTCAAAGTAAACATTTTTGCTAGTCTTGGCTTTCAGGAGTTCATGGTGTTGAAGTTGAGTTTGATGTTTTATTTTCATGCACTGAGAGTGTTGTTTTACACTGATGTCCAATAAAAATCAGGGAATTGTTGTGTTGTGATTGACAGTGACAGTTAAATGGGCAATTCTCATGAATTCTATTGGTTAATAAATATATAAGATTACACTGTCAGTACATGAGAATCACTTTACATGAAATTCTTGGTTTTTGTCGTGTTTTTTATTTGACTAACATTGGCCTCCACCTCTTCTATTGCAAAAATCAAACGAAAAGACAACGAGAGAATAGGAAATCCTCAAAGTTAAAATGCTTAGAATTTAGGCCAGGGTGTTGAGAATTTGTGTTCCAGTGAGGTTGTAAGCTAGTTGTAGGAATTACAAGCGCCCAAACCTTGCAGGATTTGCAGCATGGTAGTTAATATATATAATTGCCTTGATGAATGGCATATTCAGTGTTTTATAGCTGCTCTGTCTCTTTGGAATTTCAGAATATCTTGATGAAGCAATGCTGATTCCTAAAAATACCTCAGTGTTAATTCGTCGGGTTCCTGGTCGGCCACGTTTACCAATTGTTACTGAACTAGAGTATTATCTCTAACCTTTAATCTTATTACTGTTGTTGGTTTTTGGACTATTGTCATGCATCATGCATGTTGGTTCTTGAAATGGGCAGTCATGGGCTTGCTATTCTCATCTTGATACTTCACGTTGTAGTCAAACAGTTTTCCCAAGAAACTACCCTTTTGATTTGTGAGAAAAATTTTGCATTGAATTGCTACTTTCCTTGGCTTTTGCAGGCAAAAAAAGGTGGAAAATACGGCTATGGAAGCCGAACCTGAAAACAGCAGCTTATCGGCTGAAGATGCATCTGCTGTAAAATATGTAAGTCCCTTTTTGCTTTCCATGTGTTTTATTTGATAAACAATTCCACTTCATTCCTATTTTATTTACCTTCTCATAACATGACAGCCAGAAGATTCAGATTGGGATGAATTTGGAAATGATTTGTATGCGATTCCTGATGTACCACCCATTCAATCAAGCAACTTAATTCCTGAAGCTCCTCCAACCAACAAAGCTGATGAAGAAAGTAAGATAAAGGCTTTGATTGATACTCCTGCCTTGGATTGGCAACGGTGAGTAAACTATCCACTTTCCTTCAGTTGTCTTTCTTTATTCTTGGAATCAGCATAAAAAGGGATGATGACTGTAAATATGAATATGAATTACTAATAAGTAACTTCATATTCTTTTTCACCTGCAATAATATGATCAATAATCTCTGGTGGAAGGGATTGCTCATTCTGGAATCAGCACCTGTACTAGAGGAGCAGTTGTTTCCTATTTACCATCATTCCTGCATAAGGATTTCTGCTGAAAATTTCATTTCACATACCAAATGTGCTTTGTTTTGGTGAAATCATTGTCACTCTAGACTTCGCCATATCTAAAGTTTCCTTTTGGCATGCAGTCAAGGATCGGACTTTGGTGCTGGTAGAGGTTTTGGAAGAGGTATGGGTGGACGGATGGGGGGTGGTCGTGGTTTTGGTGAGTCTCCTTTTCCTATTCTATACAAGTTTGAGTCACTGCCTGCTTTGAATACAGATTTTGATATTACTGTTCTAATGCTTATTCACTTACTGAGCAGGGCTGGAGCGGAAAACACCTCCCCAAGGCTATGTATGTCACAGGTGCAAGGTTCCTGGTATTTCCTAGACTCTTATTATTATCAGGGAGAAAAAGGGGCTCTAAACTGCTTATATTGCTGGATGGCATTGTCGGTTATGCTTAGCTTACTTATTAAACTTTTTTTGTAGGCCATTTTATTCAGCACTGCCCTACAAATGGTGATCCAAATTATGACATCAAGAGAGTTAAACAACCTACTGGTATTCCGAGATCCATGCTGATGGTGAACCCACAAGGTTCCTATGCTCTACCAAATGGTTCAGTAGCTGTATTGAAGCCAAATGAGTGAGTACATGTTGGTTCTTCGTCTCCATTCTGTCATATGTAGGACAAATATTGTATTTCTCACTTAATCCTGCTAAACAGGGCTGCTTTTGAGAAAGAAATAGAAGGTTTACCTTCCACCACACGTTCTGTTGGGGATCTACCACCTGAGCTCCACTGCCCCTTGTGCAATGATGTGATGAAAGATGCTGTGCTGACAAGCAAGTGCTGTTTTAAAAGCTTTTGTGACAAATGTATGTTTCTTTGTCTTCCTGAAGAAGTCCTGGTTCTTAGAATTTGAGTAAATACTTACGTTTTTAAGCTTATAATTCTTCATTAAGCAAGTAAAGAATGCTTTAGATGATATAATCTATCCTCAGCATTTCTTCCCGATGTACAAACATCTCAGATGAAGTTTTGTAAATATCATTCTGAAAACTCTTTTCAGGTATTAGGGACTATATTATCTCCAAGTCCATGTGCATATGTGGTGCAACAAATATTCTTGCAGATGATCTTTTACCAAATAAGACCCTAAGAGATACTATTAATCGTATATTGGAGTCAGGCAGTAGCAGTGCTGAAAACTCTGGGAGCACCTTTCGAGTTCAAGGTTATTGAAACTATTTATCATGTGACTCTTACGTGGACTTTATTTGGTTAAAAATTTATTGAAACTAACATGCAAATTGCAATTGTTTTCTCCTCCTTTCCAGATATGGAGTCTGCTCGTTGTCCACAACTGAAGCTTCCATCTCCAACCTCATCGGCTGCATCTAAGGGAGAACCAAAGATTTCACTTGTTTGTGAAGGAATGACAAATGTACTGGAAACTGTTGATGATAAAAAAACAGTTTCTGCTCCAGCTCCATTGCAAACATCAGAGCAAGTGAAGCCCAGAGTGCCTGATGTAAGTGAAGCTACACATGAGTCAACGAGTGTAAAGGAACCAGCCTCACAAGGGAGTGCTCAGTTGGTTGAGGAGGAAGTCCAGCAAAAAATGGTTCCTGCTGAGGCAGGTAATGTAGATTGCTCATGTCATCGTGTGTAAGACATATAATTTATTTTCTTTGATGACAATCTCATTTGTAGATTCAAATTTCAATTTTGCAGGAAAGAAGAAAAAAAGGAAGAAAGTCTGTTTGCCTGCAAATGGTAAATCGACTCTCCTGCATTCGAATCTATATATTTATGTTCAAAGTTGGACATGTATCTGTAACTTTTCCTTTATATTAAACTTTGCAAACCGGATTGCTGCTTGAACATTCGGGGGAGGAGTACAATACAGAGGTCTTTTTTTTTTTTTTTTACCTCTATTTATGTTATTTGTAACAATGTCAAATTATTTTTATCTCTTGCAGATTTTCAGTGGAAAAACCCACACGACCTTGGGTCTGAGAGCTACATGATGCCAATGGGCCCAGCACCTGGTTACAATTCATACTGGAATGGCATGCAACCTTGTATGGAAGGATTTATGGGACCATATGGTGGCCCGATGCAAATGATGGGTTATGGCCTGGGCCCCTTGGACATGCCATTTGCAGGTGGTCTGCCTCATGATCCATTTGGCATGCAGGGTTACATGATGCCTGTTGTTCCACCTCATAGGTATGTACCTTTTTTGATTATCAAAATTTGTCTTGCATATTTAGATAATTACTATTTTAGAAAGCTAAATTATTGTTTAGGGATCTTGCTGCTGAGTATGGCATGGGGATGAATGTTCCACCTCCAGTTATGAGTAGAGAGGAGTTTGAAGCTCGGAAAGCTGATGGTTGGAGAAAGCGTGAAAATGAGAAACGGATTGATAGGTAAAACAGAATAACTCCTGGATGGCGATTCATTTTATTATATATATATATATATATATATATATATATATATATATATATATATATATATATATAATCAATTGACACCAGTGTCGATCTAAGTAAATATTCACTGTTCAACTTTTTATTCGTGTAGTTTTTGAAAAAAATCAACCATTGGATTAGAAACTTATATATTATAGATCATCTTAAAAATATTTTGTCAATCTAAAATCATTTGTTATATCTTATATGCACTTGAAAATAATGTAATATGTTTGTTCAAAATATACATAGATAAAGAGGTCTTCAATTACATGTTTGTTAATGTTTGATTTTGGTAAAATGTGTTATAGATGATCTTTATTATTTGTTAGTGTGATCCAATAGTTGGATCGAAAAATATATATCCTATAAATAGTTATGAGCGCCGCCCAATTTATCGACTTCTCTAAAAATGATGCAAAAATAATAGACTCTTTAACAAGAGAAAATCTTCTATGATGAATTCAATAATTGTTGGAACTCTCAAAATGAAGGGGAAAAAACCTAAGCAATGAAATTCTAAATAGGGCTGAAGTTCTAGATAAGGGATTTATGCCATTGGATATATTCCAAAAAATGAATTAGATTATGCACTGAAGAGACAAATAGTTATGATCACTGTAACTTTATTTAAATTGACACCTATGTCATCCCATATATATATATATATGGAATTTAAACTTAACAGTGAAATGTCTGTTACCACTGAGTTATAACTGTTTTAGACATGATTGCTCGTCTATGTGATCTTTTGCATACTTCTTCTGTATTTTGACTCTGTTTTGTTTACGATTTAACATAATTTTACTTTCTAATAGTTATGATTTGTAGCGGGTACGGCTATCCTTTTTCCTGGGTTAATAAAGGACAAGGGTCGCATGTTAATCTTAGCAAAAGCTTTGTTTTCAAGATAATCTATTCTTTATTGACGTTGTCTAATGAATTTTTTGTTGCCAAATTTTCCAATGTTATTATGGTTCTTGTTGCTTGTAATTTTATGTGGGTTATTTTCGAGGTATTTCTGTTTTGTTTATCATTGTTAATGAGTTTGTTTCTTTAATGAAATAGGGATTTCTCCAAAGATCGAGATTTTGGTAGGGAAGCGAGCAGTATTGGAGATGTTCCTATGAAATCAAAAACTGTACGTGCTTTTTGTTCTCTTATTTTGCCTTTATTTATCTGTGGACTTGTATGCATCATTTACCTTTCTAGGTTTTTCCCACTAAATTTTGGTAGAAACTTGAACCTCGAGCTTGAACAGTAATTGCTTTAGATGATGCCATTCACTGTTTTGGCTTCTTAAATGATGATAGTAGTCTTTAGCAGTTAGTCTTGCTTGTTTTACAGAGTACTATTCTTGTTGGTCATAAATGGTTGAGGGAGCAGTGCCCACCCAGAACCATATATCTCTAATCAACAGCCACCGGTTGGTTTAAAGTTGATTAAAAGGGAATTGGTATAACTAGATTAGAGTTGCATTGCTGCACTTGGATGGTAACAGTAATGTGATTAAATTTATATGCTCTCTCTGGTTCAGAGTCTCTTTAGCTATCATTTATGGACTATTGTTTTTCGATATTCTTTGACCCATGATACCTTAGATTTATGCCTTTTATCCTGGTTGTAAGGGTTCTGTTCATAATTGTTGTCCACTAATGAGGACAGGGTATAGTGATTAAAATTAACATTCCTAATTTTTGTCTATATGGTCTTAATAACTAATACATGGTCTGTACTGCATTATTTCTTTTTCGAACATAAAACAAACAAACTTGGGTCAGTATATTGTTAGTCCGTTTTGTGGCAGTTTAATGTTTTATTTGTCATTCTTGTCATGTCATAGATCTGCCTTTTGAGAGGTAAACTTCTAGTCTATATTATGCAGGGTCTAGAAGTTGTAACAAGGATGAGTGAGCCACCTTGTGTGCCAAGCAAAAACAAACACAAACTGCTCAAACTGTGTCCTAAAATGATGTGTTTTGAGCGAAAAAGTGTATCATGTGCGTTGAAACTAGTGTGTTACTCATGTTTCACTTGCTTGATTCCTTTTAAGTTCCAAGATGGAGTTAGTTAATATAAGCTGTTAGAATGAATAATTCTAACCTATCATGAGTTAGCTGCTTGAAATGTACAAAATGTAGCAATGCTGGCAAAGATCAATTTTTGAATTACTAGAATGCACAATAGTGCTTCTAAAATGTTTAAACTTTATGGGCATGAGATGGTTTTTGGAAAATGAATATGAAAGGGAGCTTTTAATGCTGTCCTCCAAGTCACTCTTAAGCTATCTTCCTTAATTGAATTTATTTGGGTGATCATATCTCTGTCCTGTGTTAGGGTTCCTTGATATACAGAAAGAAAACGTGATTGGCTATGTTGCTTACATGTTATTATTTGTAATATTATTGTCATTGGAAATTATCATGGAATATTGTGGTGTCAAGAGGAATGTCAAAAACTACTAATAATAATAATAATTAAAAAAACTAAAACCATACATGTTTCAAACAATAATTTTAGTTTTTTTTAATGCAGAAATCGCTTCCAGCACCTCCAAGTAGTGAGTACCACCATCCCCAACCTCATCGTCACCGTGCGGAACGTGTGTCACCTGATCGGTCACGACCGCCTCCACGTCCTATCAAGAGAAAAGCTGACAACCATGTGGATCGGGAACAACGTGACCATGATCATGATCGTGACCAGAGGGACCACCGTGATCGAGGAAGAGGCCATCACCACCATCGCGACTATCGGTCATAATCCTCTTCCCGGATGACCAAAACCTCGTCAACTGTACCACAGCTGCAGACCGCAAGCAAGGCCAGTGTTTTCTCCCGCATAAGCTTCTCCGCTGAGGAAGAAATGACCAAGAAGAGGAAGATATCTGCCTTTCCCACAACTTAAGCTGCTTCAGCTAGTCCCCTGCCACATCTTCATAGTAGCCTTTCGAAAGGCTACTATGAAGGAACCATGAAGGCAGGAAGAGCGGCATTTCAAACGGAGGCCATCAAGACACAAGTTGTCTACCTAGACTAAAAAGCAGTTCTTCATCCTCTGCTTAGGCCAGATCGGATAATTTATTTAAATAAGTTCTTTTGAAAGAAGAGCTTTAAAATATAAGACAGTTTATAAATAAATTATTTTATATTTAGATTTTTAGTTATAGAAGTACTTATTCTAAAGTTGTAGTATTTAGATAAATAATTCAAAAAATATAATTTTTTACACAAGATAATAGATATTAAAATAACGATAATAATAAATACTTTTCAATATTAAATGTTGATTTTATATAACCTAATTATTAATATTATAATCGATTAGGTAATTGATTCTTTATTTGTTTTTTTTATTAGTTTTATTTTTCTAGTGTTTTTAACATTTGGTTATTTTAACTAATATTATTAGAAATTGGTTTTTTTATTTTACCTCACCTATAACAGTGTTTTTATATGTGATGTATAGTAATAAAATTCTAATTCACAATAATTTTGATGACAATGTCAAAAAAATTATTGTATAATTAGTGTTTGTTGTTTTATTGTGTATGATATGATAGGTGAAAATAAAAAATAAACGTAAAATGTGTGTTCATGTATATTTTATTATTGTTTTTTATTTTTTATTTTTCCTCTTATTAGAACTCCCTCTTTTCATGTGCCAATTCGAGCCATCAATGAATCTATTCCCAGTTTTGGTAATAAAATTTGTGGAAACTACTTTCAATTAAGTGTAAAATAAAATAAAAAATTTGTCTATAATGAAAAAAGTATAAATTAGTTCTTATGATGATTTTTCTCTTACTAATTTTTAATATTATGTAGACTGCATCTAAATTGATAAAATTATAATGAGTGAATTGAAAGATAGCGTAATTATGTTAATAATTGTAAGTATAAATTTAATGAAAAAAATATGAATTTGTTTGTGATAAATACATATTTAATAAGATTAATTTATTATATATATATATATATATCAATTTTAAATAAAAAATCAATTATTTCTTTATTTTTTATATTGATAAAAAAAGAAAAATAGTATTAATTTGTTTACTTTGTTTTATTGCTACCAAAAAAATATATAATTAATTCATATCTTTTAATAAAATTATCACCGAAAGTAAATATCAAATTTAAAATTGTTATTTACAAATTATGTAATTTGTATATATTTAAATTGATTAGTAGATAAAGAATGGTAACTACCTGTGTCATGAATAATACAATTATTAATAATACGATGCTATTATTTAATTTATTATTCATATAATTCTATTAATTAAGTAAACATAGTCAATCTTTTAATTATTTTTTATATATTTAAAATAAAAATTTCAATCTTTCTTTGATTTTAAATTAATATAGTAATTAAAGACAAAGAGGTTACATATATTGATTACGGTCTAATTTTAATTCTTTTAAAATTAATAAAAAAATAATATATTAGCGAAACCTACACTCTTAATATCATTGGTATTAGAATCCAACCGAATTATCCAATTCGACCAAAAAATCGTTGAACCAGTGATCTAGTCATCTAGCCAATTCAATTAATAATTTGGACTGAAGCCGATCCATGGTAAGAGATAGACCCTCACGCCGCTAATCCATGGTAGGAGCTACCGTCCAATATACTCCAAAAATAAGTGCAAGGAGGATTCAAATACGGTGCAACCAGAATACATACCTCCTCTCTTGCCACTGTGTCAACTTGCTTCTCAACATTTTAAGTGACAAAAATTAAATATATAATAAAATATGAGTAAAAATTTTTTTTTATCCTTCTAAACATAGATTGACATAAATATCAAACAAGTAACAATATATAGTATATAAACATATTGATATATTGATATTAATTATGTTATCTTTTGTTTTTTATCTTATTTATTTAAATTAAAAAAATTTTTATACTAGTGACTAATTTATTATCTTTTTTTGCACAATAAATTATATTTAAGAATTGATATTTGATTGTTATTAATATATTTTTGAAAATATATATTTAATTTTTAATTTTATTTCTATAATTTTATATTTTTAGTTAATTATAACCGGATCAACTGGATAAATCAATTACTCACCGATTGAATCAGTAAGCCAGTGACCCAGTTGTATGACCAGATCAATTACCAATTCAGTTAACTATGCTTAATATAAAATTTGTATTTTTATAAAAATACATATACATATGATGAAAAATAAAGATTTAAATTTAAAATCTCCTCTTTTACATACAAATACTTAGTGGCATCAAGTTAGTAATTTTTTTTGTAACTTAAATAAGTTAAACAATTAGTAATTTAATTTGTTAATCATAAATAAATAATATTTGATATTATAAAATATAAAAAAATATCCTTTTACCTATAAAATTGTTTAATTGTATTACAAATTAAAATTTGATTTTTAATTTTAAAATATTATAACTCCAAATTTTTTTTAAAAGGTAAAATTTTTCACATTAAACATAAAAGTACCAAAATATTCTTTATGTAATAATTTTAAAATTAGTTTTGTCTTTGGTAGAAAAGTAGAGGCTGTACCTTTATAAACTAAGGTTTCAAATTTCATATTAGTGCCTTATATGAGTCCATATCATAAATATAGTAACTGAAAATTTGGCCCTATATGTAATTACGTATGATGAATTTCAAGTAGGTGACGATATTATAGATGGAATGAAACTTTGTTTAAATTAAAACGAGTTAAAAAATTTGTAAAAAATTATCACCATAAATATTTTTATAAAATATAAAATATTTTGCTATAAGAATTTTTTTTATAACTATTGTATTTATTTGTATAAAATTTGAAAATGAGAAATTCTCCATATACAAGCATTTTTTTATACAAGTCTTTACAAGTTATTATATTAACGCGCTTGAACGTTACTGCACGTTCTTCTTCCTCTTCCTCTTCTTCTTTTTTTCTTTCGTTTCTTACTTTCTCTTTCTCCTTCTTCAACCGTTACTGCACAATTTCACTGCATCGTCTTCTTCTTCTTGCTGCACATTCTTCTTCCTCTTCCTCCTCTTCTTCTTCTTCTTTTCTTTCGTTTTTTGCCTTCTCTTTCTCCTTCTTCATTTACGTGCTTTTCTCTTTGTTTTCTTTTTTCGTTATTCTTGATTTCCATTATTTTTTTATATCAAGCTCTGAAATCATTTTTGAAGAAGAAGAAGCAGCAGAATATGAGGAGGAGAAAGAGAAAGAGTTCTGAATTATGCATAAAGTGTCCTTTGGGTGTATTTTCTATAATCGTTTGGGTGTATTTTCTGTAATCGTTTGGGTGTATTTCTGAAGTTTCATTATTTTCAAAACGATTTCAAAGCTTGATTTCAGAAACCATGAAAATCGAAAAAAAGAAGTAAGAATACCAGTAATAAACGAGTAAAACAACTAATGAAAAGGCAAAGAGAATAACGAAAAAATATCGTTTGGGTGTATTTTCTATAATCGTTTGGGTGTATTTTCTATAATCGTTTGGGTGTATTTCTGAAGTTCTATTATTTTCAAAACGATTTCAAAGTTTGATTTCAGAAACCATGAAAATCGAAAAAAAAGAAGCAAGAATACCAGTAATAAATGCAAGTAAAACAACTAATGAAAAGGCAAAGAGAATAACGAAGAAATATCGTTTGGGTGTATTTTCTATAATCGTTTGGGTGTATTTTCTATAATCGTTTGGGTGTATTTCTGAAGTTTCATTATCTTCAAAACGATTTCAAAGCTTGATTTCATAAACCATGAAAATCGAAAAAAAAACGAAGCAAGAATACCAGTAATAAACGCAAATAAAACAACTAATGAAAACGCAAAGAGAATAACGAAGAAATACATGGAGGAGGAGGAAGAAGAAGAAGAAGGAGAAGAAGAGGAAGAGGAAGAGGAAGAGGAAGATGAGTTGTAAGAGGAAGAGGAAGAGGAAGAGGAAGAGGAAGAGGAAAAGGAAGATGAAGATGAGTTGTTCATAATTCACGGTGAGTGAAGAAGAAGAAGAAGAAGAAGAAGAAGAAGAGGAAGAGGAAGAGGAAGAGGAAGAGGAGTCGTTCATAATTCACGGTGAGTGTAGCGCTTTGGAAATTAAATAACGCATTAAAAGACTCTAATGTGTAGCAACTTGTAAAACTTGTAAGTCAAAAAGACTTGTATGTGTAGCAAGCCTCTTTGAAAATTTGTATTGCATTTATTACATTTTACAACGGATATAACTAGAATAACGAATAAGATTGAAAATAACGAGTATAACAAAAGTTTTTAAACTTTATAAATAAATTAATAAATATTTAGTTGTAATTATTATTTTAATTTTATTGATAATCAAAGATTCTGTTGTATATTTATAATTGTTATAAATATTTTTATAAAATTTAAAAGTTTTTATTGTATTAACAGTTACAACTAATAATGGGTAATCTAAATTCTAAATCTTTTTTATTCAATCATGTAAATTTAATGAATTTTTTTAAAATAAAATTAGTTGACAAATTAAAAGGACTGACATTTGAAATTTAAATACATCTATGATTATTAACTATGATGCTTTAATTATTTATATTTAAAATTATTCATATCAATTTAAATTAAATAGTATTTAATTGTTATAATTTAGTAAATCTTTAGTAATGGTAAATAAATGGATTTGGATCCTCTAAAGTTTGAATTTCATTTTAGAGAGTAAAGTGTGATCTTCTACCCTTGAATAGTTTCTTTCTCATATTTATTTTTGGTCCCACCTATGAAATAAATGGTAAGAGATCACATTTTACTCTCTAAAGTAAAGTTCAAACTTTAGAGGATCCAAATCCGTAAATAAATAGTAATCAATAATTAAAATTGTTTGTAGTCAAAGTAGTTAATAAATTATTTTAGTCTTGTAAAAAAAAAATACACGTATTTTTGAAGCAGTGGGGTAAAAAAAAGAATTTATTTTATATCATAGTAAACAATTTTTTAATAAATTAGATAATAATAATAATAATAATAATAATAATAATAATAATAATAATAATAATAATAAAATGTAATAATAACATTAGTAGTAATAATACCAATATAACTGAAAAATAGATAAATAATAATAAAATATATTGATATAACAATTAATCAGGTTTTTTGTATGGTATTATTTTTAAATTTTGGATTCTTGTAAAAATAACATATCTATGAATTAGTTCCCTAGTTTCTTTTAATTTTTTTCATACTCCAAGTCTTTTAAGATTTTGAAATACTTTCACCACCATAAAAAGCTAACAGGATTTAGTTTAGATTCTATTCAATTGATTTTGAAAATTAAATTTAAAATTCAATTTAATATTTTAGGATTTTTTATATAAAAAAAAAAAACAAGATTCATTTCAATCCAAACTTACTTTTGCAGTATTGGAATTTTTATGGTTTTCAATTTTAAATTAGATTAGATTTGAATATTGGCTTTACCTTTATATTAGTTAAATTATAGTAGACTTAAAAGTTATTTTAAATTCTCTCAATTGTTAGAAAAAATAGTGAGGATCCATTCTCCATATGAAACTCTCAATCTGACTATTCTGACTGTCAAAAACTGAAATTGAATGCCACTTCCTCTTTCACTATCATCCGCAGAAGGTGAGACTCCATATTCTTGTGATTTCTTCCAACAGATGTTCTTCAATTTGAAAAATCGCTTTGGTTTTTTACTTTTTTTTTTTCCCTACTAGCTCATAGGTCACCCACCTTTGGTATAAAATCAAATTATATTCCTGTATTTGGGGACTACAATTGTGAAATTGGAATCTCGATAACCAAATTGGATAATCGCGTGAATCTCAGGACTACTATGGGATTTACTCTGTTGAAAGGAGCAATATAATTTGATTTTATACCAAACGTGGGAACCTACGAGCTAGTAGGAAAAAAACCAAAGCCATTTTTCAAATTGAAGAACATCTGATAGCTATAGGTAGATAATTTGATTAAGTTATTGGTGAAAATTTGGTTAGCTTCTAATGAAATTTACTGTGAAAGAAACTTATCACTACTACTAGTCACTGCCATCAGTATCCAATCAAGCTTTATAGTTTTCTTTGTGTTCATTTATTGCAATGACGTTTGAGTTGGGAAAAAAGTTGTTAAAGTTGTAATCATAGCTAGTTCATATGCTCAGGCAGTGGTAAAAAAAATACTAAATCAATTAGTGTGTGATATACCATAATTAAATTAACTTGGTGCTCTGTATAACTGGCCAATTTTTTTAGTTCCCAACTTTGATGCAATGACATGTTGATTTAGGAGTCCTAGCTTTAAGTTTTACCTTGAGAGGTAAGATGAAAATCATTCATATTCATATAGAGCTCTCAGCTCTCACTTGCCAGATGAATCATAATTACTGTTTTTCTTTTTATTCTTCTCCTTCAGGGATACCACTGTAGCCGAGGGAAAACGAATGGACCGATTAACCAGTTTGCCAAAAGTTATTATATTAGATGACATTCTTACAAGGTTGCCATACAAAGATGCTGCTAGGACCAGTGTTTTGTCAAAGGAGTGGAGGGACACTTGGTATTCATTTCCCATATTATCCATTTGCAGCAAAGATTTTTTTAGTATGCATGATGTGTTACTAAAGAATCCTCTTAGGTTTAGCAATCAAGATATGCTCATTCACTATGTCACTAAAAGATTGTTGAAGCTTCTTGATCAAGGCTTAGCAATTAAAGTATTTAAGCTCAACATGCAATGTGTAGACCATAAGAAAATGTTCTATCATGTTGATCTTTGGATGAAGATGGTCAGCGAAAATGGTGTCCAGGAACTTGAGCTTCGCCTCCCCCTCCCTACTGCCTATGTTGCAAAAGGGTGCACTATAGACCAAGAATATGATCTTCCACTTTGTGTCATTGAAGCCAAATCACTTACTAAATTGGTGTTGAGAGGGAAAATAAGATTCCACCAAGCATTTCTAAACCATTCAATCAAGCTTTTCTCAGTTAGAATGTTACGTTTATGTGAGGTACTCTTTTCACATGAAGGGATTGTTGAGAATCTCATATCTCATTGTCCTTTGATTGAACATTTAACCATTAATGATTGTTATATATATAACCCTTTAAGTGTACCTTGTCCTGTTAGATCATTGTTCCTACATGGTCTAGAAAAGCTCAAGGAAGCTGATGTTCGAGGAATACAGGGGGTTTATATTGATGCTCCAAATCTTGAGAATTTATGTTATTGTCCTCTAGATGTTTATGCGCCTTTCAAGTTGAATTTAGATAGTTTCACAAATTTGAGATGTTTGCGTTTATTCTTTTTGGAGGGCTCTATCATTACAGATAAGTGGTTTGTTGAACTATTTCATAAATTCCATTTCCTGGAGAGTTTGTCACTGTTGTGTTGTTCTATGTCTGTAAAGATTAATATTTTGAGTGCACACTCAAACGCTTGGAGTTATCAATACAGTGCTCTAACTTGAGGGAGGTCAATATTGATGCTCCAAATTTATTATCATGCCAGTATTATGGAAACTTCAAAATTGCTATATCTTTTCTGAGATATTCTAATCAACTGGAACTCAGTTTTAATCCTACCCTGGATTATAAGCATAATTATAGCTTGAGGGAATTTATCCAAAATATTAAACCACAAATGGTTTTGGCATCACTCTCCCTATCTATCCAACATCTACCAGGAGTAAGTATTCACTAGCTAGCTACTGGATTGGTTTATTTTGATTGCACATTTTCCAATTTTAATTGTTAATTTTTAATTATTGGTTTTTGTGCACCCTGAATTGTGTAGATTGAACAGATTTTGAGTCAAATCCAAGTTTCATCCACTCCTCCTACTATTAAACGTCTAGGATTGCAGTGTGTTCCGAAAAAATGAAGCTCTCTATTTCCCTTATGTGAATTGGTTGCTTTCAAGTTGCTGCCCAAGAACTATTATATTCATCTTGCACTCTGATTATGACAGGAAACCATTTATCTTGGTATGCTTAGTTTTCATCATATCAAAAATGATTGTAGAACGTTTTTACAAAATTGGGAATTTTACATACAAAATCTTATAACAAAAATTTAGTCTACTTCCTAACATTCTGTGAACCACACAGTACACGCATTGTGAATTTATACTCTCTCAACATCACTCTGTAACTCTATTTGTTATTTTGTAAACAAAACAGTTTATGTATGAGTTGCTGATGGGAAGAAAAAAGTGGAAGTGGTTTCACCATTTTAGTGACACAAAGTGTTGGTGGCATGAATTGAAGAATGTCAAGGTCACAAGTTAATTCAAGGTTCATGAGAATGTTGACTTAGAAACCATGTTAGATTCATTCCCAAAATCTGATGGTGAGGAGTATATTAGTTTTAGCTTAGAATTGTAATTTCGTTATTATCAACTTATGCTAGACATGCTTAATTGGATTTACAACTTTGATGTTGCTTCTGAGAAGATCTGGCTAAGTATTACCCAGGCATTTATTTTTACTTGATATAACATATAAGTCTGTATTTATGCTTGTCATTAGTTTGTTTTTTAATAAATTATGAGTTTGATTAATCTAATTGTTGAAATGCAACGTTTACCCTAGAATTTAACAAAAACGCTACTATGTACTTATGAGCACACAAAATTTCAACAGAATTTAATTTGAAAAGTCCATATCAAATATTTGAAAACAAACTAAATATTTGGTTTTGTTTAAAAAAAAAAAACAGATTTCATATGTTTTCAATTTAGATTAGAATTATGAGCACACAAAAATTCAACAGAATCTAATTTAAAAAGTCCATATCAAATATTTGAAAACAAAACTAAATATTTGGTTTTGTTAAAAAAAAAAAGAAAAAAACAGATTTGACATGTTTTCAATTTAGATTAGAATGGTTTAAGTTGAGAGAGAGTGTATCAACTATTGGAAATGGAGACTTTTCCATTTTTATAGATAATTCCGAAGACATTTCAAAAAAGGAATTATTTTATCTATTCAAATGGACGGGATGTGTAAATGATATATACTTATTATGAAAACAAAAAATGATAACATATACATTTTTGCGTTCATACAATATATAACAAAGGGAGGAGTCTTGAAGACTATAGCGAAAATGAATCGGATGAGGTTGGGAAAAAAAATTATTTCTGTGGGAGAGGCAAAATACAGAGAGGGATAGAGACGTCTGTCAGGAAGGAGGTGTTACTCGGAACAATGCTAATAGTCAACCCATAAGAGGAGAGACCCACACATACGTAGTGAAGAACGTGAAAAAATCTTTGCAGGGAAAAAAAAGTAGAAGACCCACATAAGAATATATGGACAAAAAAAGTGGAAGTTTCTGTGGTGAAGGAGAACTTGAACTAGCTACAGAGAAGTCTAATAGGAGGAATGGAGAAGGCTATTGGCTTTAATTCTTTGAAAGAAGTAATTGGAAAAAATTTGCCTCATGTCGTCCATGTCTGGGAAATGGGAGCGTATAAAGCTTTGCTAACTTTTGATTCTGTGTTGAATGTTGAAGAGACTTACATCTTTAGAATGAATAGCCTTTTGCAATGTTTCCATAGTGTATGGCGTCGCGAGGAAACGGAGCGAAGCGAAACTCGTATGGTGTGGTTAGAATGTATTGGAGTGCCATTGCATGCTTGGGCGGTGGACACATTCTGAACGATAGGAGGCTAATGGAGAGAAGTAGTCGAGTGCGATCAAGCAAAGAAATTGTGTATATCGTTCAGTGTTGAACGTGTAAATTGATACTTACGTTATGGATGCGATTAGTGAATGGGTTCATATCACAATAGGTATCAGTAGATTTAATGTATTGGTGAAAGAGGTTGGGCGTGAGACATATAGGTCGGATTGTAATCAGGAAGCTTATAGTGAAGGATGGCCTAGTTGTGAATACCTAGCATAGGTGTAGGGAGTGAGTGTGCGGCGGAGAATGCTGGGAAGGAAAAAACAATAGTTCCGGCGAGTTACAGGGATTAGGCAGCTGAATTGGTGATGGAGGTGTCAAGGGAGAATGGAAAAGACAAGCGTGGTTTAGTAAATTCTGAGTTAATTTTGAATGAATGAAATTATAACCATTTAAACCAAAATCTCAACCATTTAGAAATGTATCATACAGTTGATGAAGGAAATAAAAGGGGTGCTGATTTTGTGGGATGAATTTGAAAAAACGGTTACATGTGAATATAGTGGGCTGAAAAGAGGGGATATAAGGGGAAAAAAATAAAAAACCCATGTGTGTGAATTGTGTTAGGCCCATATTCACAATAAACTACAAAAAACAGTAAAGGTTGTCATAGGGCCCAAATGTGTTAATAGATCAGATTGGTCTTGTTGGAGAGAGTTTCGGAGTTGGGTCGGATCAGAAGAGTGCGGGTCGAGTTATGAGCAACATGAGCATGGGGTTGCGAGGAGGAGGATCCGCGGAGATTTCCGAGGCGGATGCAAGACCAGGAAATGGTGTGACTGTTCTGGTTCGTCAAGGAGAAAGAAGGCATCTCGACGGGGAAGTGCAGAGAACCGGTCGTATCGGTGGTGGTCCAGCGAGCTAGGATGCACAATCTACATCGATTTTTTCACAGAAATGGATTCTCTCAATTTTTTTTTTACAATTGAGGGGGTAAAGTATGATCTTTTGCCATTAATTTTATAAATGAGACTAAAAATAAATATGAGAGAGAGAGCAATGAAGGATTAGAGATCACACTTTACACTCTTAATTTTTTTAATAATTAAGAGGATCCATTCCCCTTTTTCACCAAAGGAGCACGGTCATGGAGGGCATCGAAAGGTGGAGCACCATCTTGTGAGGCCGTTAACGGAGATGAGGTGTAAAACACTGAGAAGCTGTGATAGTGGGGACAAGACTAACGAAAATGGTGGGACTGAGGATGCGAACAAAGTGAACAATGATGGAAGGGATAACAGTGATGCAGGTTTGGTTTCATATTCTAGAAAAAGTGAATGGATCAATGGTATATATGTGATTGGTAATGGAATAACTGAGTTGAAGAGAGATGGGATAGCAAATTTACATGGTAGAGTTGATGGAAAAGAGGGTACAGTATAGGAAAGTAGACAAAAATGCCTTAAATTTGGGAACCAGAAATAATCAGAGTTTGGAATTGGAGGAACAGAGGATTGAAAAGAGGAAAACATGGGAACTAGCAGTGGAATTTGGTGCAGTACTTTATAGTGAATAAGATGATATCATGACTATTCTCCAAGCCCAGAATGAAGAAATTGCTCAAAAGAGGAGAATAGCTAAACAGAAATAGAAAGTAAGACGATGTATACCCAAAAACTCTAAAAAGATGTGTAAAAAAATTTATCATGATTTTTAGTTTTTGGAATGTTAGGGGGTTGAGGAGTGATGAAAAATCTAGCATGGTGAAGGACCTTAAGAAAAAACATAAGTTAAATATGATAGGTTCTTTAGAGACTAAGAGACAAGTAGTGACGAACTTTGACATAGCACAAATTTGGGGGAACGATTTTGTGGGATGGGAATGTGTAGGGTTTGAAGGGGCATTGGGTGATTTATTATTGATTTGGAATGAAATAATGTTCAAAATGAGTAATTGCTATAAAGGGGAGAGATGGTTGTGTATCGAAAGGGTTTTGTTTTAAAAAATATTTTCAATTGTGCATTTTGTTTGGTGTATGGTGCACATACAAGAGGTGAGAAACTTCTGATGTGGGAAGAACTGAATTATATAGCTGGGTTATGTCAGGTTCCATTCTGCTTTATGGGTAATTTCAATGAGATTATACAGGTGGAGGAAAGAAAAGGTGTTGTTAGCCTGACAGCGACTGTGAGAGATTTGGGGAATTGGATACAAGATATGCAGCTGATGGACCTACCGTTATATGATCGCAAATTTACATGATTCAGGGGCCGATCATGCAGTTGTATTGATAGAGTTCTAGTTAGTTTGGAATGGATTGAGGAATTTCCTGATATTCGATTGAAAGGTGGACCAAGGGGTTATCAGATCATTGTCCAATGATAATGGAAGATACGAAATGAAGAAGCGGACCAAGACCCTTCGGAAGTTTAGACTTTTGGTTTACACATGAGGATTTTCTAAAGGTGGTGAAGGAGGAATGGAGAGGTTTAGAAAATATACAGTTTACTGATAAACTAAAGGCTCTGATGGTTCCATTAAAAAGATGACATAAGGACAAATTTAGCAACATCGATAAGAAAATTAATATGTTTGAGGAAGAGATAAAGAAGTCAGATGATATGGTAAGTAACGGGATATATGATGGGACAATAGAGGCGAGGAGAAAGGCATTAGTGAGATGATGTGAGGGAGGGTACAAGAGGAAAGAAATACACTGGAAACAGATGTCAAAGTCTCGACATGCGAGCAAAATGGACAAAAATACTAGATACTTTCATAGCATAGCTTCAGCGAGAAAAAGGAACAATAGAATTAATGCTCTGGTAATTAATGGTAGGTTGGTAAGGAATCAAGCCAAAATAAAGATTGCCATTCAAGAGTTCTATAAGGGCTTGTATCATCGGGAGAGGCCGACTATGGCAGGTTTGAAAGATGGTTTGGTGAAACGAATTCATGAAGATGAAGCAAAAACTTTAGAAGTGCTGCCGTCAGTTGAGAAGATTAGAGAGACAGTATGGGATTATAAATCATCTAAGGTGCCAAGAAGCAATGAGTATAACATGAACTTCATAAAGAAATGCTGGGAAGAGAGTGGTTTAGAATTCACGATAGCCGTGATGGGGTTCTTTCAGACAGCCAGGTTGCCTTCTGATGCAAATATTACATGGGTGGTGCTAGCACCGAAGTTTGTTGGAGCAGAAAAGATCAAAGACATTCGATCGTTTAGTATGATTGGTAGTTTGTACAAGATGATTTCGAAGATATTGGTTAGAAGAATGAGGTCGGTAATGCCAGGACTAATAGGGGAGACCTAGAGTGCATTTGTTAAGGGTTAAAAAATACATAATGGGGCAGTGATTGCTTGTGAAACAATGCATTGGCTTAAACTGAGGAAAAAGAAAGCATCAATTATCAAGTTAGATTTTCATAATGCATATGATAGGGTCAAGTGGAGTTTTCTGGACTTAAAATTGCAAAATATGGAATTTGGATGGAGATGGAGGGAGTGGGTTATGGAGTGTATTAGTACTACTTCTATGTTCCGTTGCCAGTTGGGAGCGATGATATAGAGTTGTCACATATCCAATTTACAGATGACACTATTTTATTTTACCCACTAGAGGAGGAAACTATAAGTAACTACAAGAGGTTACTACAACGCTTTGAACTGATGTCGGGGCTAAGCATTAATTTTGACAAGTCTAGCTTGATCCTCACTCAAGACAGTCCCAACAGAAAAACAAGTGGAGCAAAATGGCCATGCTAAAACAGAGACATACTATTGAAATTAAAACAAGAATTTGACAAAGAAATAACATTGGAACAAAACAAAGGTAAAATCATGGTATGTTCAAGAATTACAGAATTGAGACCAATGCAAGAAGGATGGTATTGCTGGTGGCTCTAATGGCGGTGCACGACTCACCGGCGACCGTGGCAGTAGCGGCAAGGACGGTGGCTCCGCTGGCTCATACGGCTCTGTCTTCCTCTCTTCCTCACACGGTTCTCTTCTCCACGCTGGAATCCAACAGGGTTGGCGGCAACACAGCAGCGATGCAGACACGACGTTGGTGAATAGCTCTTCTATTTGCGACAATGACAGGCCCATCCGTGGCAAAACCGCTTAAGGCAACGGCAACGTCAACCCCACAGTAGCGATGGCGGATCGGCCATGATGGAGGCACAGTGGCGTGAAACACCGATCCTCGTCTTCTTGGTGGCGACCCTGATTCTCAGGTTCGTTCTCCCTCTCTGCTGACCCCTCGACGGCGGCGACGAGGTGTGGGTCGACGGCAGCGACGGGAAGCAGCTTCTCCCTCATCGTCTTCCTCTCACAGCTCCCTTGGATCTCTCTCTATGTGTATGTGGTTGTGTATGTGCTTGTTCATTTGTTTTGTGCATGGTGTGTGTTGTGTGCTGTGAGTGTTAGGAAAAGGGTAGGGGATAGCGGTGGGTGAGTGAGTACTGAGGAGAGGGTGAGCGTGGCTCACTGAGGAGTGAACAGGTGGGGGTACGTGTGTGTGAGTTGGGTAGAAGAGGTTAGGGTTAATGAAATTAGAGTTTGGAATTGGTTTTGTATGTAATATTATAAAGTATTATTAATATTAAGTACGTGGACATGCGTTATTCTGTTCTTGTTGAAAAAGTATTTTAACTTTTAGTAAAATTGTCGATATATTAACGCGTAAAGACTAAATATTAAATAGATAAAGAATGGATTAGGTTGGTAATGCTTTACTTTTGGTACTATCATGACGTACTGAAAGTTGGGTCGTTACAATTAATACATAGACTTTTCTTAAATGAATTAAACTCGAAACATAACCATTTTCTTAATAAATCAAAAATTAAATAATACAATTTCTCAATCCAATCTTTTTCTAAATAACATTTCAAACAAAGTCTTAAATTTTATAACAAAATTTCGGCAGCATCTCCCCTAAATTTGGACTTTGCCACCCTTTTCGGGTTCCAACGAAATCATTTCTCAAATTCTTTTCAAATCGTTTCTAATAAATCAAAACCATTTCTAATATCAAAACATTTATAAAATCAAACCAACTAAAAATCAAACCACTTCCAAAATCAAATCATTTTCATATCCTCAAATCATATCATCAATTCATCAATTTATTTCTTATTAAATCTCAATATCATCATCACGTCTCACTAATTTCACTTGATCATCAACAATATTCCAGTCCCAAATTCATCAGAATAATTTGATTCCTGTTTGCACGAACCTCAAACTTATCACAAATATTAATATATCACAAAAATTTAACATAAATCAGTCAAATTCAATCAACAATCAATTACAACATCAATTCACTTATTCAATACCAATTTAACTAGTGAGAAATTATCAAAACCATAACTCTGTACGAAATCAAAACAATGGAAATTTCGGAGAAGCTTTTAGATTGAGCTGCTAAAGAAGAAAATATTAGAAATCATCTGTGTTTCCTAGAATTTTAATTGGCCAAATTTGAGGGGAAGGGGAGTTACGTCACCGTCAACTTTTATCGAACAAAAGTAACGCCAATGTGTAGAAAAAGAAAATACAAACACTTTAATCATATTAAAGTTTTTATTAGAATTACGGATCTCAAAAATTGTAGAAGAAAGCTTCACGATTCCATGGTCTCACGTATTACTCTCTCTCGGCTTCTCTTTCTCTTATTTTCCTTAAGCTTAGTTCGGTGGTGAAATTAAAGGAACAAAGGTGATTGATGATGATTCATAACCAAGTGTTAGTAGTTATTAAATAAAGGAGGTATTGTTAGAATTTGGTTGAATTAGTCCAACATTGCTTAGGATAGCAAATGGAGTAGGTGGCCTAGGCTATAAATATGAGGCTAAGTTCTTCATATTTTTTGCACCAGTCAGAAACACTTAAAGCTTGTATTTGACTTTTCTTTTCCTTTATACCTTTTGATTAGAGAGTGTTGTGAGGTGTAGTTAAATATATGCTTTTAGAGTGTGGGTGTACTGGGGTGTCGGTGTTAGAGAGAAAGAAGTCTATGTGTTGTAACAAGTTTCACATAGTGATATTCTCTGGTTGTCATTTGGCAACGGCCGTGGTTTTTTCTCCAGTAATTGGAGTTTCCACGTTAAATTCTTGTGTTGTGATTGTATCTATTTTATTTCTCTGTGAAAGGTATTTTCTCAAGGGAGAATGGTGTATTATTCCCAACAAGTGGTATCAGAGCTTCGGTTCGGTGGAATTTATTCTTAGTATGCTCTGTGGTTGCAGCCTAGTCTGACCTTCCACATCAGAAAAGAATTTTGTCCTGTAACTTGAGGTTGATCTTTGGTTGCTGTTGTTGTTGATGGAAGGCAGTGTGACACTATGAGAGTGCAGTTTGAAAAGGTTCTGGCTAAGGAAAGACTTGGTATTTAAGTGTATCCATTGTGACCCACCTCTCTTTCCTGGGGACCCTTCCTAGTACACGGTCTACAGTTGAGTTATACTATTCCAGTATACGGTTGCAACAATGTCAGGATATTCAAGTGCTGTGAAGCTTGAAATAGAGAAATTTGATGGAAGAATCAATTTTGGCTTGTGGCAAATACAAGTTAAGGATGTGTTGATACAATCAGGTTTGCACAAGGCATTGAAGGAGAAAATTTCTGGTATGAAGGATGAAGAATGAGAGGAACTAGATTTGAGAGCTGCAAGTGCTATTCGCCTGTGTTTGGCTAAGAATGTTCTTGCAAATGTGCAAGGAATGAAAACAGCCAAGGAACTTTGGGATAAACTCGAAGGGTTGTATCAGGCAAAGGACATCTCAAATCGGTTGTTATTGAAGGAGCAGTTCCATAATCTACGCATGGATCACAATGTGAAAATCTTCGACCATCTTAGTTCTATCAATGGTATTGTCTCTGAATTAGAGGCAATTGGAGTGAAAATTGATGATGAAGATAAGGCACTGAGGCTCATATTGTCTCTCCCTTCTTCCTATGAGTATATCAAACATGTTTTAATGTATGGGAAGGAAACTCTGAATTTTGAAGAAGTTGCCAGTAAGCTCATTGCTGAAGAAAGAAGAATGAAAAATGAGGGTAGCACTTCATCATATTTGGCGCTTGTAGCTAGAGGTGACAATTATGGAAAAGGAAATCATGGAAGGAGTGTAACATGCTGGAAATGTGGAAAGCCTGGGCATGTAAAGAGAAATTGTCCAGGTAATACGGTTTCAAAAAAAGGCTCTTAATCTGATACTTGCAATATTGCTCTCTCTATGAGAGAAGATGATGTTCTCTAGAAGATAAGAAGTATCCTCATGGTATTACCGCACTGCCATGGATAAGGATAAGTTGTGGCAATCGGGTCCACAATTGCACACGGGCATTGGTGGCGTTGAGATGCAAGGTGTGTGGCGGAGTTATGTCGATGGCTGAAGAACTTCCAGGAAAAGCCAATTTGGAAGTTGCACCATGAATTTTCAGCAAAGTTTCGATCTGTACCAAGGCGAAATGCTTGGAGTGGTCTAATTCCAACTGAGTATACTTTCATGGTGGAGTATGATAGTTCTCTGAACTATGATTGTCGGTATAGACAATGACAGCAAAGAATTGTTGGTGTTGACTATGGAAGCTGAAGATGTGTGACTATTTCAATCAAGGTGGAGATTGTTAGAATATGGTTGAATTAGTCCCACATTGCTTAGGATAGCAAATGGAGTGGGTGGCCTAGGCTATAAATATGAGGCTAAGTTCTCCATATTTTTTGCACCAGCCAGAAACACTTAAAGCTTGTATCTGACTTTTCTTTTCCTCTATACCTTTTGATTAGAGAGTGTTGTGAGGTGTAGTTAAATATTTGCTTTGAGAGTGTGAGTGTATTGGGGTACCGGTGTTAGAGAGAAAGAAGTCTATGTGTTGTAACAATTTTCACAAAGTGATATTCTCTGGTTGTCATTTGGCAACGGCCGTGGTTTTTTCTCCAGTAATTGGAGTTTCCACATTAAATTCTTGTGTTGTGATTGTATCTATTTTATTTCTCTGTGAAAGGTATTTTCTCAAGGGAGAATGATGTATTATTCCCAACAAGTGGTATCAGAACTTCAATTCGGTGGAATTTATTCTTAGTATGCTCTGTGGTTGCAGCCTAGTCTGACCTTCCACATCAGAAAAGAATTTTGTCCTGTAACTTGAGGTTGATCTTTGGTTGCTGTTGTTGTTGCTGGAAGGCAGTGTGACATTATGAGAGTGCAGTTTGAAAAGGTTCTGGCTAAGGAAAGACCTGGTATTTAAGTGTATCCATTGTGACCCACCTCTCTTTCTTGGGAACCCTTCCTAGTACATAGTCTACAATTGAGTTATACTATTCTAGTATACGGTTGCAACAATGTCAGGATATTCAAGTGCTGTGAAGCTTGAAATAGAGAAATTTGATGGAAGAATCAATTTTGGCTTGTGGCAAATACAAGTTAAGGATGTGTTGATACAATCAGGTTTGCACAAGGCATTGAAGGAGAAGATCTCTGGTATAAAGGATGAAGAATGGGAGGAACTAGATTTGAGAGCTGCAAGTGCTATTCGCCTGTGTTTGGCTAAGAATGTTCTTGCAAATGTGCAAGGAATGAAAACAGCCAAGGAACTTTGGGATAAACTCGAAGGGTTGTATCAGGCAAATGGCATCTCAAATCGGTTGTTATTGAAGGAGCAGTTCCATAATCTATGTATGGATCACAATGTGAATCTCCGACCATCTTAGTGCTATTAATGGTATTGTCTCTGAATTAGAGGCAATTGAAGTGAAAATTGATGATGAAGATAAGGCACTGAGGCTCATATTGTCTCTCCCTTCTTTCTATGAGTATATCAAACATGTTTTAATGTATGGGAAGAAAACTCTAAATTTTGAAGAAGTTGCCAGTAAGCTCATTGCTGAAGAAAGAAGAATGAAAAATGAGGGTAGCACTTCATCAGATTTGGCGCTTGTAGCTAGAGGTGACAATTATGGAAAAGGAAATCATGGAAGGAGTGTAACATGCTGGAAATATGGAAAGCCTGGGCATGTAAAGAGAAATTGTCCAGGTAATGCGGTTTTAGAAAAAAGCTCTCAATCTGATACTTGCAATATTGCTATCTCTATGAGAGAAGATGATGTTCTCTAGAAGACAAGAAGTATCTTCATGGTATTACCGCACTGCCATGGATAAGGATAAGTTGTGGCAATCGGGTCTACAATTGCACACGGGCATTGGTTGGCGTTGAGATGCAAGATGTGTGGCGGAGTTATGTCGATGGCTGAAGAACTTCCAGGAAAAGCCAATTTAGAAGTTGCACCATGAATTTTCAGCAAGGTTTCGATCTGTACCAACGCGAAATGCTTGGAGTGGTCTAATTCCAAGTGAGTATACTTTCATGGTGAAGTATGATAGTTCTCTGAACTATGATTGTCGGTATAGACAATCGCAGCAAAGAATTGTCGGTGTTGACTATGAAAACTGAAGATGTGTGATTATTTCAATCAAGGTGGAGATTGTTAGAATTTGGTTGAATTAGTCCCACATTGCTTAGGATAGCAAATGGAGTGGGTGGCCTAGACTATAAATATGAGGCTAAGTTCTCCATATTTTTAGCACCAGTCGGAAACACTTAAAGCTTGTATTTGATTTTTCTTTTCCTCTATACCTTTTGATTAGAGAGTGTTGTGAGGTGTAGTTAAATATTTGCTTTGAGAGTGTGAGTGTACTGGGGTACCGGTGTTAGAGAGAAAGAAGTCTATGTGTTATAATAATTTTCACATAGTGATATTCTCTGGTTGTCATTTGGCAACGGCCGTGATTTTTTCTTCAATAATTGGAGTTTCCACGTTAAATTCTTGTGTTGTGATTGTGTCTATTTTATTTCTCTGTGAAATGTATTTTCTCAAGGAGGAATGATGTATTATTCCCAACAAGTATATGTGTCATGATTATATATATATATAGCCACGTTTATTTTTTTTTCTTTTGTTCACTGTGAATAGAACCATTCAAAGAATAAAGACATTAGATGATTAAGAATAACTATTGGCTAGGTGTCAAGTTTTGAAACTGTTAAATCAACGGTTCAAATTATAAATATATTAAAGGAATAATTATAAAAATTGGATATATTAAAACATAAATAATAATATATATGATTAAATATATATGAGTTACTAATATAAATGATATTAGTAACTTAATGATAAAAGATATATAATAAAACATTAACAAAACTAAGTTTATCGAAAAGTACCAATATTTATTTATATCGACAGATTTTGAACTTAATAATAATATTATTAAACAAATTCTTATTTTAATTATAGTGGACTAGTGGTTGAAAAATAATAATAATAATAATAATAATAATAATAATAATAATAATTTTTTATCTTTATCGAAATATTTCATTATAATATAAATTATTTTAAAATTTTAATTAATTTAAATTTCAGTTATCGAAAAAATCAATTATGTAAAATATCTTATTATAATAACACTAAATAATCAATTATGTAAAATAATTTTACTCTCACATTACATCATAATTAAATTCTACTTTTAGTTACACAAATCTCGCAAACTTCTCTCATTCATTTAAAATAAAAATATTATTATAATCTATCTATTATCTATCTATTATCTATTTTAATATATAATAGGAGAGTAGTAGTGAGTTGGTTGTTCGACAAGTGGTTGCTTTCATTGAGTGACACATGTTAGAACAAAACACCAGTTCCATGAGCCCGTGAATAAGAAAAGCATTGGGCGGTGATTTTTGAAAAAATCTATTTCTATTAATATATAATAGGAGAATAGTAGTGAGTTGGTTGTTCGACAAGTGGTTGCTTTCATTGAGTGACACATGTCAGAACAAAACACCAGCTCCATGAGCCCGTGAATAAGAAAAGCATTGGGCGGTGATTTTTGAAAAAATTCAAATTCAAAATCATTATGGTACACAGTGTGAGGGAGAGAGAAAGACAGAACGATAGGAAGAGAGAGAAAGACAGAATGTTACAGAGAAGAAAACATGAGGGTGAAGAAAGGGGACAGAAGAAGGAAAAGAGGGTGGCGACGAAGGTGGCGGTGACAGATAAGGAGACGAGATTGAGAGAGAATAGGAGACAGAAATGTATTCTACAAGTTCGACAACACCTATCAGGTCCTATCTCACAGATCCATTTTAACTCTTCAATGTGAGTATTTGATTTGATCACCTCCTGTTCAATGCGTTGATTTCTTGATTAATCAAATCATATATTAGATTTAGTTATTCAGATTCATCCTCGCTCCATCTTTACTACTCTCTGGCTGAGGGAATAAATTGCAACATCGTTTGTGGTTTTTTGTTCTTTTTTTTATTTTGGGAGATTTCTGTGGTTCTTTGTCTATAGCTTCAAGTATTTCGTGCAATTGGAAGCTTTCATCTTCGGGGTATGGAGAGTGTTGGTTCAGAACAGATAAGAGGAAAGAGAAGCCAGTGGAGGATGAGAACAAGATTAAGTGCAAAATGAAGACTATGAATTGCAAGTTCTGGAGAAAAATTATGCTGGTAAGTGAATAATAAATGTGTGATGCAATGTTTTAGGGCTTATTCTTATGGAAAAAAATAGTAGTGAATGAATCCATTTGTTCAGTTTCAAGTCTTTTCTTATTTTTTTTTTTAGTTTTTTTTTCTTTTTCCATGATTATTTTTATGAATAGATGCAGTGTCATTTGTGCATATGAGTACTCCAAATATAATGTTGTGTGTGAGGCTGTGATTCATTTATATGTTATAGATTATTTTTTACTAAAGTACCTTGCTTTAGTTAGGGCTTTTGGTGACATTGTGGAATCATTTCCAAGCTTTACTCTTTGTTCATTTTTTAAGCTGCAGATACATTTGGTTTAGACAGTTTTCAGGCTGTTGTTATGGAACTTCAACGAAACCATTTAAATTTTCATGCTAAAAATAGAGTAGAGAAGACAAAATGCTTAGTCCACAGGCCTTTTTTTTTTCCTGGAGGATATCAGCAGGTCAGGTTTCTCTTATATTAAAAAAATTCCGTCTTCTATTTATGCCAATGTTTCATTTTAATCCACTGTGAAGTGTTCTCACTATATTTTTGCAGATAGTGGTGTCAATTTCCTTGGTAGGTATATTTATAGATCTAAGAATATGAACATATTTTGCCAGGAAATGGAAAAGAGATTCAAGGCCTGTTTGCTGTTTCATCTAATTTTTTATTTTTAAAGTTTTTAGAACTGGACTGCTATATCTATATAGTAGTATTGCAAACTTGGATGTAATGAAATACTTTAAAAGTTACATAATTCAACTAACTATTTTGGTTTATTTTTACTGCCAGTCGAGCTCTGAAATCGCCATGGTGGACTATGGGCTGCAAATATTAGGTATACTATATATTCCTTTTCATATGTACAATTTGGTGCCTTAATTTTATTTTAATTAGTTATTGTTGATTTTAGAATTACTAACTCAACTTTGTTAATTTGATTTGACTATGCCTATAGCCAAAACCATGCCTATGCCTAACTTAGATTATTCTCTCTGTTATTGCTGTTGCACAGGTTCTGTTAATAATTCACATGCTCAAAGATGAGGTAATGTTGTTCTCTGATTTCGTGTTTTTATTCTTTTTATTTATTACTTTTTCTTTTTAGGAGATAAACAAAATCCAATCATTTAGTGTGTATTAAAAAATTTGTCTGTAATTCAACAATGAAAAATAAACCATTGACATTGAAGAAAGAAAGTATCCAATAATAAAAAATTAGGCAATGGCATATTTTTTATTGTTCAATAGGCATATTTATTACTTTCTCTTTTTAGGAATGTTCAATCCGTTGAGTTCATTCAGCTTTAGTTGTAAGTATATAATAGGCAAATTTTCTCCTTATGGAATGTTCACTGACATCTAAAAAAAAAGAAAAAGCAGGACGAGAAAAACCATAAAGAAATTGCTAAGGCTATACAGAAACAATATTCTGATCAGATTCATCTTACATATGCTAGCATGTCGGAATCTGAATTAAATATGATCTACTCATACCCAACATTGGGTTTAATGGGTATCACTGAGGAATGCAGTTCATGAGTTCTGTTAGTTTTTTCTTATTTCAATTTATTAGCTTAATATATTTTTCTTGAATTCTATTGTTTGCCTTTTGGAAAATATAAAATGGTTATAGAATTTTATGATATTGTCTTGAGCATGCTTTTTATGTGTTTTAGGCATTTATTGCTTTTAATCACTTTTGTTGTCATTACTTGATCAAATCAAAACGTCCTTGATTTCTCCTTATTATAAACTATGAAGCTTATGATTGACGTCAAAAGATTTTCATAACTGCATAATTTGCTATATCTATTGGAGATTTTATAAGAAAGAAAAATATCTAATATTTTTAATGGTATATGGGCAAAACATCTTGGGAGGAGTAAAAATTTATTTCCTTTCAATAGATCCCCAGAGTTGAATTATTTTTTAAAAATTATGTATTTTTTTGTTTAATCTGCTTCTCTTTTTATTTTTTTTCCCTCATAGTTGATTGGATAATTAATTTTAGCAGGGAGTGTAAGTAGAGGACGGAGTGTTCCAGCACCAAAAGCAGCCTGAGGCTTGGCAAGGATTGTTATGATGTTCTTAGAGGAGAATAAGAATGTTGCTGATTTGACAACTAAGATTAAGGTCAAAAAGTAGTCCGTTTTAAAAAGGACTGAAAAATCCTTGAGGAAAGAGGATTTATAATGTCAGTTATTTCCATAATTCTTTTATTATTGTATTTAAGTTTTTTGTGAATTTCAAAACTAACTTATTCCAACAATATTTATCTGTTTATGTATATGATGGAAAAGCATTGATTTAGTATGTCTGTATATATATGAACTTTTAATAATAAGTACTCAAAGTGCTAAAGAGATAGGTTCTTTCATATGCACTAATGCAGTATCCTTTTGTTTGAATAAATTGAATATTTTATCTTATTTATATGGCTTTCCTATATGTCTTTAGATTATTGTTGTATATTTTTTTAAACTTTTCTCATTTTGATCAGAATCGAAATGTTACATCTTTGCTTAGCTATGATTGCAATGTTCAAAGGAGGTACAAAAAGGTATGAAAGTTTCCTGTTATCACATAAAATTGCTAGGTAAAAGTATTATTTCTAAGGAAATGCTTTCATAGTAGTGTATTTTAATTCTCGGTGGGAATATTTGAGTATGATATAATATATAGCTTTAGTGCATATTATCTAGGATGCAGTTACTTTTGTTTTGACATTAGCTTATAACTGCTATCTGCTTCATAAAAAATATCAAACTATTATGTATTGTCTTCTGATAAATTGGTGGCCTCTGCTTTTGCTGGCTTTACCCATCACTCTCGGTAAACAAAGCTCAAAGCTACAAGAATGCACATTTATGTCAGAAAAAGCGGTCAAATTATCAGGCTGGCGTAGCAAAGATGCTCGCCCTGGGAGAGGAACTGAGAAATACCAATTTAGGTAGGAATACAACAATCTTTTCATAAATCTTGGATTATGAATTTATGAAACGTAAATTATATGATAGAGTCTGGCATACAGAGTACATCATTTCTGTTAGATACATTGACTATGTGGCTAATTTACAAGCATGGAGGATAAAACTTTTGAAATATAAAATTAAAATTAAATATCAAAATACATGGACCAGTACGCTTGCAAAAATACATAGACCATTAAGTTGAACATTAGAATTTACCACCAAATTGTGAATATTTTGAGCGTTTTTTTTTCATTTGTTTTAGACACTATCTTTTTGGCTTTTGAGATGATGCATAATGATAGGATACTATTTAGCATTTTTGAAAAAATGAATTTATATATAGAGAATATGATTTTATATATGATTTTGTATGAAGAAATCTTAAAGACTATAAGACATGGTATTAACTAGCCTTTTAATTACATATATCTTACAATTATGATTGATTTGCTTCTTTCCTTTTCTTTTCCTGTTCTTTTTTTGTATTTCTTTGGACATATGTTTGATTCTACAAAACGATATCAATGCAGGTTTATAGATAGCTAGACTAATTTGTAACAATTCGTTCAAAGCATCCAAACAGTAGGAAAAATAAAAATCGTTAATATTCAAAATGATACCTAAAGAGATCATGTATATGTTAATGAAGCTTTTCAAAAACTCAGTGTCTAAATTTGATTTACCAAATATATTAATGTAAGTAAAGTTTGTCTTTTAATCAACCTTTTGGCAATACAAGTATTTTTTATTAAATTGAAAGTTGAAATTTTCAAAAATCCAATTAAATTATATATAGTTTTTGTATAGCTGTAAGGTTGGTGATATACAATGATACGAATGGATTGCCAACGAAGTCCAAGACTCCAAGTCCTTTGTTGTGTGTGTGATTGTAGTAATGTTTTGGCAAAAAAGATACCGAATATAGTAGGCCGATGCTGCTGTTAGAAGAGTGTCTAGCAAAGGAAAGAGAAGATGGTGACAAGTGTAAGGTAGAGTGGTTCGGAAGAAGAGGAGAGGAAAGAGAGGCCAGTGGAGGGTGAGAACAAGATCAAGCACAAAATGAAGACTGCTTTACAGTTGGTTGCGTTGTAGAAAAACTTATGCTGATAAGTGAATGTATTTTACCATTTTTGAACAATACTGGAATATTCCTTTACTTTTGTTGGTTTTTTTTTCACAGTTTAAGTGGGTTGTAAAGTAACTTTTTTGTTGAAACATGAAACTCTATTGTAGTGTTGTGCATTTCTTTGGTTCAGGAGAGGCTTACTCTTCAGAAGTAGTGCAAGCTGAGTTTATTTTGAGAGTACTATTGAGTGGTGGCATTTACGTTGGTCCTTCATGATCTTTGTCTAACACAATTGAATTTTTTTTTTTTTGCAAAAACATCCTTAGCCTATTATTGCAATATCAATACTATATCTCTTCTTTATTACAAGAATAACTCAATAGTGATCATTTACCATTATATCTCTACTTCTTTATTGTGTCATTTAAAACTACATTAATGACTAATTTAAATATTAAATAAAATAATTAGTATTCTAAATAACAAAACAACAGAAATCTAAAACCTCTTAGGGCTCATATGGAGCACGCAGATTTTACTGGAGGCAACAATGACGGTTCAGATGGTGGCACAAGAGAAGTGCGATCCCGGTAGATTCTCTCTAATGTATGAATATTGTATTTTATTACATAATTTCTTCTTCCTTTCACATTAATGGTTCTCTGTGGTTTTATGTTCATTTTTTCATAGATTTAAATCTGTTCCTTGCATATAGTTGTCTATATTTCTTGCTTGGACATTAATGTTTCTTCTTCCTTTTGTTTTTTTAATCGATATTGGGTTTGATAGCATAAGAAATATTATTTTCTACAGTTTTAACGCTTTCTTCTATTTTACTTATTTTAGAATTTAATAAATTTAAAAAAAAATATATAAAACCAGAACAGTGCTATTATTTTCATGTTAGTGGTCTCTGCACTTTGATTTATTAGAATATTATTTGTTTTATGTTTTTCCAGTTACAAATAAAATTGTCGAGTAAGATCTTGAAGTATATGATAAAATAGAAGATAGAGTATTCTTTGATGAGATGATAGAAGAGTCGGATGATACAGAGAAATTTCAAAGAATGTATCAAGTTGAAGAAGGTCAAACGAAAACCACAACGATGTGGTATTTGTCGCATGAAAGGGCACAATAAAAAATTTTGTCCATTGGCAAATGACATTCAGCAGACTAATGCGAGCTGTGCAACTTCTCATGGCATAATTAGGAACCCTTTTGAGGAAGGTTTGGATGCAGATGGAGAAATGATAATATTTGGTTTAACGATTTGCGTACGACATGTTAATTATATAATTTTTATTAATAAGAGTGGAGATTCATCAATATTTTGTTTGCAGGGATTGCATCTGATATTGAAAAAGATTATGAAGAACAAGAATTTTGGACAGAAAGTTGTGATGCAAGTGCTGACATGGAACTTATTGAGGAGTTCTCATTGTAATATTATATGAATTTTTATTATGTGCTAATTGAATAAAACTTGGGTAATAGAACTTTGTGTATGAATTTTCATGATGAATTTGGTAATTCAATAGAACTTAATGAATGGAATTCTGAATTTGTTTTGGTGAATAAAATTTGGTGAATAGATTTCTGGGTATCATGCCGTAGAATTTTGCTTACTATTTAGTGTGTGTTTGGATTTCAGTTTGCAAAAGTGAATTTTTATAAAATTGATTTTACAAAATTGATTTTGATGAAAATTAAGTTTGTGTTAACGTGATTTATGTTTGGCAATATTTGTATCAAAATTGATTATAGCAAAATAAATGTTGTTTGGATTTAAACAAAAAAAATATTCTATACTTTTCTAATATTACCGTACTCTTTAATTTAGTATTATTTGAACTATAAATTTTCATTATTTATGGCTCTTGTTATTATAATTAATTTTTTATTTATTTATCTTTTATAGGATCATAGTTTATATTATACAAAATTTGGATAATAAACGTAATATATTATAATTACAAATTTTACAAAGTTAAAATAAAAAATAAAAAAATTAATATAAAACAAAGATAGAATACATCAAAAATAGAAAAAAAATCATACAGATAAAAAAATAATAAAAATTTCATAAAATCAACCCATATCATATGAACAAAAAATACAATAAAAACTAAATAAAATACATATGAATAAAATAAATAAAAATTTCATACATAATATAAATACAATGTAGTAAAAGATAGAAAAAAAAAGAATTCATATGAACAAAATAATAAAAATCATAAAAATTAATAAAATATCTGAAAAATTATAGCACTATAACAAATAAAAAATTAACAATATTTGTCATATGAATAAAAAAATACAATAAAAAAATAAAAAATCATATAAAAAAATCAAACAAAAATAAAAAATTCATAAAAAAATAACATATAAAAAATAGTATGAAAATGATAAAAAAAAACATATAAAAACATAACATCATAAATCATAACACTAAAAATTAAAATATGAAAATGAGTACTAAAAATAATAAAAATTAAAATATTCAATTAGTGATTGAAATAAATCTGAATGATTTTAATGGAAAAAAATGGAAGAAAGAACTATGAAAAAGTAGAAAGAACTACACAGTAAAACTTATAGTTATTGGTATCCTTCTTATAGAAGAAAATAAAGGGTAAGGTTGGTAAAAAAGAAAAATTTTCTCACTTAATTTTTAAAGGTAATCACAACCATGAACGTGAAACGCAGAAGCTACAAATTTTAGCTTCTTCTCAACGTGGGTTTAGAGGCAGAATCGTTTCTGCGTTTAAAAAGAAAAAATTGCCAAACATAAAAGTGAAACTTTCAAGAAGCTCAAACGCACTTCTTTCTTCACCAACGTGTTTGCCAAACACACCCTTAATGATTTGCTTTCAAAGTTTTGTTCACAAATAAATAGTGTGTATTTCATACCAATATAAAATAGAATCAGATGAATATGTGCATGATGCATGAAAAACTTCCTAGCTATGGCATGAGGGTATTATGATGGTGTGGTTATGTGTTTGTTGAGACACAAGTGTCTGAATGTTAGAATGACAAAGAATCATGTATGAATCTCTAACTAATCATTTCCAATTTGAAATGGCAAAGAACACATGATGAATATATTCCTAGATATCTATGATCATAATAATAATCCTTGGCACAGATTATTTAGATGGTAATAGGTGAGCACAAAGTTACAATTATTTACTTACACCAATGACCAAATTAATACACAAACATAAAGATAGAAAAATATTATTGATCTCTGTATTTATTACCTATATAAAAATGTACCAAAATTTTCAGATAAGACAAAATTTTTTCTTTAAAATAATAATTCAACAAATAAATTATAAATATCACTAATCTCATTTATAATTGAGGATTACAACAAATTTTTCAAATAATAACAAAATAGGCAAAAATGTTGATCTCCATACTATTCACTCTAAAGCCTAGCCTAAAAATCATTATTCTTCTTCTAAAACTCGTATTTGTGGAATTATGGTCATTGAACATCCCAACAAAAGATCTATCACAATGAATGTCCGAATATATTGCTCATTTAGCTGCAAATATGGATTAATTAGTTAAATAATATGGCATCATGTATATAATTAATCAATATGTCTTTGAAACTTACAATACCGACACCGTGGGATTAAACTTCTCTGTCATAGACAACCATTGAAGAACCCAAACACCAGAGTCGCGACTAAAAGTTCAGTGGCAATATTAACTAGTTAGTATCAATAAAAGATCACTTTAATTAAAGGTGTAAATAAAAGATTCACTGCAATTATGTGTACCTTTGAGGACAATTGGCACCCCCTAACCTTTTTCACATCAAAATTCATGAAATCTTTTCTTTCAGGAATGTCACCTTTTAGGTAATGCCCAAAAGTTACCATATCTGATAATCTTATAGCCTGAAAATTTTGTTCTTGACTAATCTGTTAAGATTTATGTATTATTTTACATATAGTCTGTGTATAAAGAAATGGGTTATGGACATCTTACCAAGGATTTTACAATTTCTTATCTTGGCTCAACTTGATCATCATTTAGATTAGAATCAAACTGATATAATTTTTCATCCAATAAGCTAATAACCATATACCAGCGGTCACCTTCTTCCTTAATTGGGACATAAATCTACAGCAGATAGTTAAGTGTAGGTCATTTCAAAGAGCTATGAGTATTCTCATTAATATATTCTTAACACCAATTAGCTATTGAAAAAAATATTCATCAACAATTATTCATCAACAATTATTCACTCACTTCCTCTAATTAACAAAGTTCAATTATGTCCTACTCAACTATAAGTTTCAACAAATATATTTGGGAAAGAAAAATGCAAGATTAGTTACTGAGCTTTCTTGTTTCATGGTTAGATTTATTCTATTAGCTTATAGTTAATCTCATGCATGTCTTTTCATTGATCTTCTGTGTGGAACACCATCAATTTCAGACTTCTAAACATAAAAATATTATGAAACTTAACCGTCACAGCTATAGATCTGTTGATGAATAAGAAGAAAAACGTTGAAAGAAAAAAAGAAAAAATAAAAAATGGAAACCTGAGAAACGACTCTGATGGCTTGAGAAATGGCTAGAAATCTTGGGTTTCCTTTGAGGCCATAATCTTCCGCAAAAATTTTCTTTTCTTTTTTTGTTTCTTTTCTGATTTTCTATCTCAAATGTGAAGTATATGTCTCTGTGTATGTATGTGTGATAGCTTCCATGACTTCCTTTTCGAAGAACACCACACGAAGTAGATGACCAAGAGAGGAGAAGAACACAAATTTTAGAGGCGGAGTGGACAGGGGTGCGAAATAGTCTCGATCCAGGCTCTGATAGTTGCATGCGTACATGGGTAGTCTTGAACCAGACCTAACAGTTGATGCTAGTGCCAGTTTTCATCGCAGTAGTGAAGAAGAAGAAGAAAAAGAGACCCCATCTGCAAAACATATAATAAGAGAAAGAGGAAGGGAATCATTTGTAAAAACGTTAAATATTAGGGAGTATTTAATAAAAATAAAAATATATATTTGTATTTAATCTACACCGTTAGATATAATAATAAAATGATCTAACTGTTTAAATTAAAAACCATATTAAGAGACTAACGTTAATCCCAAAGATAGTTGGGACCAACAAATCAGCCACCCTCTTGAGTATTGGCAAGTGGTAGTTAAGAGCTTTATTTTGGGCATACTGTAAGATATTTTTGTTAATAGTTGTTCGAATATATTCATTTTGTCATAATTTCTGTTACCATGTCTTCATAAAAATCACCTGCACTACTGAAGATCAGTTTAGAGATGAATGTCATCAACCTATTCAAAAGAGACATCCTGAATCTCAATAGTAAATTGGGAGAGCTTCAGGTACTGCTTGATGAGAAAGAAGCGAAGTTATCACACTATTAGAGTCTAGAGGTAAGCATGTTTAAGTCTCTCAAGACCTTAATGAGATATAAATATTGATTTTTTAAATTAGTTGTGATTGAAGTATGGAAGGGAGGATTAGACAATTTTGCGAGAGGAAAATTCACAGATGTCAAGAGGCATACATCCATCTCCTGCTGTTGGTGGTTCTCCTAATCTTGAAGCATTGGTAAGTGAAGCAAGTAATACTGAAAAAATGAATGAGGAACATTTTTGTACATGCAAGTGCTCAATATTCATTGTTGATAGATTTAACATATTAAAACAAATATTCCTATATCATCAATTCTACTCACCCATTTAATTATTTTTTTATAGGTTTTTTAAAATTAAAAAAAAAGAAAAAAATAACTAAGATAACATTCTTAGCACACATATATGTCTATACAGGACTAATGTATGGTGAATTTTTTGTTGTTATTTTTACAACACATCCGAAATTGTGCAATTCAAATTAAAACATTATTAATTGAAATTGTCTTAAATAAACAGTAATTTTCTATTATTAGAAAGTTAAACAGGCTTAGCCGCTTAGGCATCTCTGATGAATCTTCAGTTGGTTTTATTTATTTATTTTTTCGGTTTAAATCCCTAAATGTTATATTATGGACTGTGTGGTCAATAAAAAAAGGGAAGGACCTTCATTGTTTTAAATACAAAATACGAAGTAGCATTATAAAAAGGGTGAATGGATGAAATCTAAATAAACAAATAGGTTAACTAAAATTAATAAAGACTCTTACTGAATATTTAAGATCGGAGAGAAGTCAACAAATAGATTTGTGTGGCAAAAAAAATCTTTTTAAATTCGGCTAAAAACCTTTGCTATCTCTTTTCAAATTCGGAATTTCAAGTAAGAAACAGATTCAATTGGTTGACTTACTATAGAGATGTTGTAAGCACACTTTAGTGATGGTAACATCATCATTCCTTTTACTTGATTTCTTAGGTTACACTCAGTAAGGATAAAAGTTATTACTTTATAAATGAGAATTAAAACTTAATTTGTAAACATGACACTTGGGTGACTATTTTTTTCAACCTTCTTTGTGAGATATATGTAAAAACTATTTGGATCATTTTTTTTTCATTTCTTGAATATCTTTGTGAATAAGTGCATTAGCTTTGCTGCTGTTTCTATCTTTTTGATCTGTGCCAACTGAAATATAACTACAAGGAGGTTTGTTATTATTTTATTTATTTGTGTCCATCTATATCTTAGGGATAATTATCTCCTTTTCCTTTCTGTTTTATAGCTTATAGGGATTATACCATGCTTCAATTTCTGAAAAATTTGAGATTCGAGATTATTCAGGTTGATATTTAGAGCTGGGCAAACAAATAAAGTGAAAAAAAAGTAATTAGAACTTCACAAATAGAGGGTTTCAAAGTAATCAACTAAATATTTATCAGTTATACGTTATCAATTTTTTATATGAGTACATTGTAAGCTGGCTCCCAAAATCTTTTTAATTAAAGATTAGTGTTTAAAAATTGCGTGGATCAAGGAAAGGAGGTCATAATAGTTCCTTTGATATGTCTTTTACAGAACTCCCATATCACATCAAATTGGAAGTGTCTACAGCAAAAAAATGTGGTAAGTAATATCAAAATCAGCTTCTATAATTCTTTAGTATAGTATCAGACTAAACCTCCGTTCTAATTTAGTTAAGAAGAGTACTAGGGGTCAACAAGTTTTGTAATTTGTAGCTATTAATTGGTCTCATTGGTATTTTTAATGGTGTGAAATTTAATCCAATAGTGTGGGATTATTCACTTTTTTTTTAATGGTTAAGTACGCGCCAAATTTTAATAAAAGTGCTAGCCTCCTAAACTTTTTTTATGATTACTATCTAAGATTATAATTCACTTTTTATTTTATTTTTCACATTTTTATTGTTGACCCAATTTAATATATTTAATCATATTTTACAAATGTGATATTTATAAAAAAAAATAAAACTAACAAAAGAATAAAATAAAATAGAATATATTTTTATAAATAAATTATGTATACGACTCGGGCGTAGCTCGGACTTTTCCCTGGTTATAATAACAGATAATGATAATGATAGTGATAATATTATTATTTGTACTAGAGGTAGGAGTAGAAGTGGGTTGGGTTACTCAAAAGACTCGTGGTTTGTTTCGTTTCAAGCTCGACTCAGTTTGTTTTATTAAACGGGTCAGATTTAGGTTTTTGAAAAACTTATTAGTTAAAAGGTTTAATTATTCTGTAAATCTCTATAGTTTTATCGAATTTTCAATTAGGTTCTTATATTTTTTTTCTTTATAATTAGGTTTCTATACATTAATTTTTTTAATTTATTTCCTCTTAACGTTAAAAAAAACATTAATAAATTGTGAAATTATTTGTATATCCTTATCTTTTACCTATAATAAATTTACATTTCTAATTTAAAAAAAAAACTATGAAGTTTGTTGAGTCGGTTCGTCATAATATTTTTTTGTAAAAATAAATAATTTTTAGTTTAAATTTTTAACTATTCACTTATATCGAACACAAAATAAAACAAAAAAAAAGAATCAATAAATAAAATTAGTTAAGATTGTAATTTTTTGTTAAAAAGTTTATAAATTATAAATATAGTTATGATATGTGACCAGTGACGGACCCAGAAAAATTTAGTAGTGGGGCAAAAATATAATAAAATTTTGGTATATATTTTTTTACTTTCTACAATACTCAATAAATTAAGGACTAATTCATCATGAATTTGAGTTCCATTTAATAGTATGCAATTGGCTGGTAATGAATTACTACACATACGAAATGAAATTCAAACCCCAATATTTACTTAAGCGAACGACTAAGCTATCACTTAACTAATCCAAATTGATTTAGATATATTTAAAATTTCAAATAAAAATTATCTATACATATTAATAGGAACTAAAAATATATATACAATCACTTATTATAATATTTAAAATAATCAAAATATAATTTCATACACACAATAGAATATTCAAAATAACAAAAAAAAATTTATAATGACTTTTTTTATTTTTATTTTTAACATGACTAAATATTATTTTTTTATATATTTTTTAAACAATTATTTTACTTTTTATTATCTCATATTTAATTGTCAAATCTACTTATTATAATCTTTATGCATAGTATAAATAAATTTTTTAACCAAAATAATTACAGTATATTAACATATAAATAATATATTTTTTTATCTTAAATAATTTTTAAAAAATTACTAATAATTTAAGTAGTATTTAATTAAAAAATTAAATTTTAATTTAATTATTAATTAATTAATTAATATAATAAAATTAATTATTAATATTTTTTGAATTTATTTATTATTTATTTTTTATACTAAATTAAATTGAATAAAATATTTTTAAATATAAAATACAAAAAAATTATTTATATTTTTATTTTAAAATAAATATAATATAATAAATTATATATATATATATATATATATATATATATATATATGTATATGTATAAGTGTAAGTATTAGTTTTTTTTAAAAACCTTTGTGGGGGCAAATGCCCCCTCTTCCCAATGCATGGGTCCGTCCTGTATGTGACTAACGATTAATATATAAAATAAATTATACTATATAAATTATTAATTATAAATTTTAAAATATATTTAATGTTAATTTAGATATTTTAAATGCGTTATTTTAAATTTTAATTTATAAAATATTTTTTTTAAATAAGTTTATGAGCTTGTCAGATTTTAAATTGCTCAAATTTTAAATATAAAAAAAGCTTTAAAAAAATAACAAAATTAAACTTAAACCATCTATTTAGATCAGATTGGTCAAGATCAAACTCTGCTCAACCATTTCGTAATCTTTTTAACTCGTTGCGGTTACTTCTCAAGAGAGGAGTCGGAGAGAGATTGAACGAAGCGGCAAAGTTTCTTCGGTAAATGCATCTTCCTCGCAGAACTTCAAACATATCTTTCTTTCATTCTGCTTGTGGATCTTTCTTTGTTTTTTGCTTTTCATTTCCTGAAAATTCCGGATAGCAATTTTAATTAGGGTTCGGTTCACAACATTTTGGGTCATGCCTAAAAGTTTGAGCTTTAATATGAAAAAACTCGTCCCTGAAAAGTTCTTAGTCCCCATTTTTTACCACATGCCATACTGATACATGTAGAACTCTTTTTTTCAACGGCTTATCCCAGGGACACAACTGTAGTTTGAGAAGAAATGGACCGAATATCGGGTCTGCCAAAAGGTATACTTCATGACATCCTCGGAAGGTTACCAGACAAAGATGCTGCTAGGACTAGTGTTTTGTCAAAGGCATGGAGAGAAACATGGTTTTCATTTCCCAAATTGTCTTGTTGCTGCCACAATTTTTTTAGTTTACGTGGCAAATTAGACAGGTTCATTCAGTGTGTCAGTAAAAGATTAACTAGGCTCCATGACCAAGGCTTAGCAATCAAAGAATTTAAGCTCATGTTAGACCATACATTAGACTATGTCCCTGCGTCCTGCCATATTGATCAATGGATACAGATGGCTAGTGAAAGTGGTGTCGAAGTACTAGAGCTTTACCTCACTGGTAACTTTGCGAAAAGACATTATAACCTTCCACTTTGTCTTACTGAAGCCAAGTCACTTACTAAGTTGGTGTTGAGAGAGGGGACTAGACTTGACTCCGCATTGCTAAACCATTCGCTCAAGTTTTTCTCATTGAAAACATTGTCTTTGCGTCATATACTTCTTGAAGATGAAAGGATTATCGAGCATTTCATTTCACATTGTCCTTTGATTGAGCATTTAACTCTTCATTCTTGTTATGTATATAATAACCCTTCACGTTCTAGCACTATGACCTCTTGGCTGAAATCTTTAAGCTTGCAAGGTCTACAAAAGCTGAAGGACGTTGATATCCAAGGAATACAAGAGGTATATATTGATGCTCCGAATCTTGAGAACTTATGCTATCATGCTCTTTATATGGTTACACCTTTCAAGCTGAATTTGGATAGTTGCACAAATTTGAGATGGTTGACCTTGTGGAATTTGAAGATCCCAAACAAGTGGTTCCTTGAACAGTTTTATAGGATTCCTTTCCTTGAGAGTTTGATGTTGCATAGTTGCTCGTTTGAGCATGAAAGGATTAATATTCCAGGTCCTGAACTGAAGTTCTTCAGTTTATCACATTGCTCTAACTTGAAGGAGGTCAACATTGATGCTCCAAATTTATTATCCTGTGAGTATGTCGGGAAAGACAACCCTGTCATATCTTTTCTAAGAATTTCTAATCAACTTGAACTCAATGCTCATTACGATATGATTGAGAATCATCATCATCTTTATAGCTTGAGGGAATTTGTCCAAAACATTAAACCCCAAAAAGTTTTGGCATCTCTTTCCCTTTTTATCCACGAGCCATTTTCGGTAAGTATGCACTTTCTACTTGATTGGTTCCTTCTGCTTGCATATTTTCCAAATTTATTTATTATTTGTCTGTTTGTACCCTGAATTATGTATGAATATGGAAGCTCGCTACTTTCCCCTTATGAATTGGCTGCTTTCAAGTTGCTTCCCGAAAACTATTTCATTCTGCTTGCAATCTAAATTTAACATGAAGGCATTCGTTGTGGTATGTCATTGTCTCCAAGATTTTCAGCTTGAATTTTCCCCTTTACAATTTTAAGTCCAAGTTTCATTTGTTGAGTGTTGATAATATCAAATACTTATCAAGATAAATAAAATGTCATATGGAGCCTCTAACTTTACTCATTATTTCACAAAAATAACAGTTTTTCTATGAGATGCTGATGGATAGAAAGAAGCACGGGTGCTATCTCCGTTCATGGAGCAAGCCGTGTTGTTGGCATGGGTTGAAGGTTGTGAAGGCCACACATTTAGAAAGGACTTGTGAAAATGTTGAAGATCTTAAGGCCATGTTAGATGCATTGCCAGAATCCCCTGTTGAGGAATATATCACTTTTGGCTTAGAGTTGTAATCTTGCTAGACATGCATTCTCCATTTGAGTTTCTTAGATGTGTGTGCGTATGCATTTATCTTGGTACTTATGTATATATACGAAGTTAAATCTTTTTGCTTAACATAATCTACTAGTGACAAAGTATATTTGGATATCATTTATTAGAATTTTCTAGATTCTGCCATCAATTGAATTCTGGAATTTCAATTTAGGCGGAATAATGTGGTTGTTCTTGGTGAAAGTGCAAAATGAATGATGCATGCAATGAGATTATCAATCATTAGATGATTTGATATATTTGATTAAATATATTTGACTAATAATCTAAGAGTTTATAATGTCATTTTCATATAAAGATGTTATCATATAAGTATTTTTCTTTTCTGAAAAGTAGCTTTCTGAAATTCAAAGAATACAAGAAGGACGTATTGATTTTCCAGATCTTGAGTAGCTATGCTATCAAGCTTTGGATTTCGATGCACCGATCAAGGTAAATTTTGATAGTTGCAAAATTTAAGATTAGAATTTAGATTAGAATGGTTTAAGTTTTTAATGAGCAAATAATCTTGCTCTCGTTCTCACCCTCAAAACCGCAAAATAAATTCCAATTCTGCTCTCGCTATCAGCCGGAGAAGGTCAGGGTGTCATCGGTGTTTACTTTAATCTAAGAGATGTTCTTCAATTTAAATAGTTTTATGATCATTTGTGTTTGTGTCTTTTTTTTTTTCCGTTTTTCTCTCTCCCTAGAGATACATATGTAACCACATCGTGTGTGGCAAATTTCTTTAAAGTGATGAGGTATAAAGTGAAAAGATAATTTTTTTTATCTATTTTAAATTAAAATAATAAGTCTTATGATGAAAATATAAATAATGATAGTTAATTTTTTATTATATAAGTTTTTCTTTTCAAAATTTTAGGACAACTATTCCAATATTTTTTAAAAATTAAATAATAAATTATCTTTAATATCATTGCATAATAGGTATCATTTACACAGATTTAACATGAAAATATTTGGTTTCTTGTGAAATTTACTGTGAAAATTTTCATCCTTATATAGTTTTGCCCTTTAACTACTGCAATTTTAATGAAATGCCATGTTGATACGAGAATGTCAGTTTTGCAATGCCTAAACATTTATGATATTAGGATAATTTTAAGTGTATCTGAAATGTTAATATTTTAATAATTTTAACAGTTGATTTTAGTTATTAAAAAAATATATAATATATTAACTAAAATTAACGGTTAAAATTATTGTAATACCAATATTCAGTATTTTAGGTGCATTTTGAAAATTTTCCTATGATATTAAATTCCCACATTCGTTTGTGAAAGAATTTTTCAAATATGAGCTTCTAATTCTATTACTTTTAGTTACATAAATCACACAAACTTTTGTCATTGATTTAAAGTAAAAATATTATTATAATAATTGATAATGATAATGATTACTATTCATATAAGGGAGATTAGCTATTTGTTTGAGTGTTATTAAATTAATAAAAATATATTTTTTTATAAAATAATTTTTTTATTTTTTAATGTGTTTGATAAATTTTAAAAAATAAAACTAAAAATACTAAAAAATATTTTTTTTAAAAAAATTATAATTTATATCTTTTTTAAAAAATATTTTTTATATAATAAATAAATAAATATTTTTATATTATTATATCAAAATATAATTAATACATAAAAAATTTGTTTTACAGATATTTAAATATAAAATTATTTATATTTTTCCAAAAATCATTTATAAAAAAAATAATTCAAAAAAAATATTTTTAAAAAACTTATCCAAACAAACCCTAACTCATTAGTAATAGCAACTATATATAAAGCGAATTGAAGAGTAATTTAGAATTGTTAAGTGTTAACCCCTTGCGGTTACTTCTCAACAGAGGAGTCGGAGAGACATTGAACGAAGCGGCAAAGTTTCTTCGGTAAATGCATCTTCCTCATAGCATTTTAAACATATCTTTCTTTCATTCTGTTTGTGGATCTTTTTTCTTTTTTTTTTTTTTGTTTTATTTTGCTTCTCGTAAGTCCTTGATGTTGTTTATTTTCTGAAAATTCTGGCATGGCAATTTTACATAGGGTTCGGTTAAAATAAAAGTTGTTTGTTCCCATTTTCTACCAGATGCCATGTTGATTTAAAAGAGTTTGTTTTTGAGGTGTTTAGACTTTAGACATTAGATCCTTCTGTTACTCAGCTAAATCATTTATATTGACATGTAGAACTCTTTTTTCAACGGCTTATGATGTTATGAAGAAATGGACCGAATATCTCTTCTGCCAAAAACTATACTTCATGACATTCTTGCAAGGTTGCCAGAAAAAGATGCTGCTAGGACCAGTGTTTTGTCAAATGAATGGAGAGACACATGGTATTCATTTCCCATATTATCCATTTGCGACAAATTATTATTGGTTCTTATAGTCCTCAGATAATTAGCAAACTAGACATAATAATTGGCTATGTCATGAGAAGATTGTTGAAGCTTCGTGAGCAAAGCTTAAAAATAAAAGTATTTAAGCTCGATATGATGCCAGAACACAATAAGCATATGTCCCATCATTTTGATCTTTGGATGAACATGGTTAGCGAAAATCATGTGGAAGTACTTGAGCTTTGCCTCCTCTGCTCTGCCCCCTATCATGGACCTAATAGGAGAGCATATCGATATGACTTACCACATTGTGTCTTTGAAGTTAAATCGCTTACTAAGTTGGTGTTGAAAGGAAAAATAAAACTTAACCAGTCATTTTTCAATCATTCTATCAAGTTATTTTCACTGAGAACACTATGTTTACGTGAGCTACTCCTTGAAGATAAAGGAATTATTGAGCATCTCATTTCTCACTGTCCCCTGCTTGAAGATTTAACTGTATCTTGTTGTTTAGCATATAACAGGAAGAATCCATTTGGGGACATAGAATTTGTGGAATCTTTATTCCTGCATGGTCTACAAAAGCTAAAGGAAGCTGATATTCAAGGAATACAAGAGGTATATATTGATGCTCCAAATCTTGAGAACTTTTATTATGTTTCTATCTATAATTTAGGATCTCTTTTCAAGTTGAATTTAGACAGTTTCACAAGATTGAGATGTTTGCGTCTGTCGAACACTGTTGTTACAGACAAGTGGTTACTCGATCTACTCATAAATTCCCTTTCCTTGAGCATTTGGAATTGTGTCATTGCTCTATGTCTGAGAGAATTAATATTTCGAGTGCTCAACTCATGATCTTGGAGTTTTCAACTTACTTTGACTTGAAGGAGGTGAATATTGATGCTCCAAATTTATTATCATTTGACTATTGCGGAGATCACAGAGCTATTATATCTTTCCTAACAAGTTCTGATCATTTGGTATTCAATGCCTCTCCTGCCCATGAATTTAGGCATGGTTATTATAGCTTGAGGGAATTTATCCAAAACATTAAACCACAAAAGGTTTTGGCATCACTCTCCCTCTCTGTCTATCATTCGAATGGGGTAAGTAGATTCACTAGCTAGCTAGCTACTTGATTCATTCATTGTGTTTGCTTGCATATCTATGTTCCAATTCTATTTATTTATTTATTTGCTTTTATGCATCATGATTTATGTAGATTCAACAGAATTGTCTGAGTATACAGCAAGTTTCATCCATTCCTCCTAGTATCAAATGCTTGGAATTGAACTTTTGTACAAGAAACGAAGCTCTTTATTTCCATTATATGGATTGGTTGCTTTCTTGTTGCTGTCCAAAAACTATTTCATTCGTCTTCCAGTATGAATGTGGCCTGAAACCATTCACTGTGGTATGCTTATTAGTTTTCGTCATATCAGAATTGGTTCGCCATTAATGTTTTTACAATATTTTCACGTACCACTCACAACCCCTGCATCAGACAAGGTTCTGAAAATTAGATTGTTCATTGTTGAATCGGTAAAACTGCTTGTTTAAATATTTAATTAAGTTTAATCAGAATTGAATTAGGTATTATAATAATATATTTTGTATAATATATATATATAATATATATATATATATATATATATATATATATATATATTCAAAAAAAGCTTTTATAAAAAGTAACTTCTAACAAGTTTTTTCTAGTAAAAATTTGAACTGATTCAACTTATTTAATGTTTTTTTGACCTTTTTATTGATTTTTATCGAATTTTTGTAATTGATTTTCTTATCTGAATCAGTTACCAATTTTTGATTAATTGGTTAAACCAACTAATTTGATGTAGTTTTCAGAACAATACTATTGATTCTCGGTTAACAATATATATAACCAGGAGAATGTGTCATCTTAATTTTTTTCCCTCCATTATTTGGTAAAATGTGGACTCTCACTTTATATTTGTTAAATGATATCAAGAGAAAATATTAAATGGTTAAAGATCACATTTTATCAAATAATAATTAAAAAAAAATTAAGAGAATTCACACTTATATAAATGGGGTGCAGTGTCTCTAACTCTAACTAATTATATTTGTTGTTTTGGGAACACAACAGTTTATGTATGAGTTGCTGATGGACAGAAAAAAGCAGGAGTTGTTTGACTGTTTTGGTGATACAAAGCGTTGGTGGCATGACTTGAAGATTGTCAAGGTCACATACTCATTTAACGACGAGAGCGTTGACTTTAAGACCACGCTAAATGCATTATTATTGCCATTGGCTGACCCGGAATCTGTTAGTTTTAGCTTAGAATTATAATATTCTTATTATCACCTGGTACATATTCCTAATTAGATTTACAATTTTGATGTTACCACTAATCAAGATTTGGGTATTGTATTGAGTATTTTTCTTCCAAGGTTTTATACTTACACCAATTAATATTTTATTCCTTGTTGATTGTGAGTTTTATGATCCATCTAACACTATAAATTATTCGTCTAAAATTTTATAAATTTTGGAAACAATATGATATTTCATCCATTTATTTTTAATTAAAATAAAATAATAATCGGATGATTTTTTTAAATAGATTTTTATAAAATTTTGCAACAATTTAGTTCGGTATTCTTTTTAAGGAAAAAGTGAAAAACAATTCAAAACTTTTTATCATTATATTCTCTCTACTCTACTAAACATTTACCTAAAGAGTGAATTTTACACCAACAATATTTATATTTAGTTTTTATTTATCTCGAAATTTTATTTTATCAAACTTTATACCAAACTTTTTTTTAAGAAAATTATATTTTTAATAAAACTTAATGATTTTATTTGTTACTATACAGTATGCACGACGAGAAAAAGAAAAAATTAATATGAGAAGAAAAAATATAAAAAATAAATTCTAAACGGTCTTTACTATTATAGTATTATCTTTAAAGATAGTCTTTTATAAAAAAAATACTCTTTTTGGTTCTTAATATTTATTTTTATAAGATTGATAAACTTTTTTGTTAATATTTTTTTTTTGTATTAACGGAATAAGTCTACATATTATGTTAAACGATTGATTTTTCTATTAAAAATCAACTAGGATTAATAATTTTTTTTGTTAGAAATCTTATTGTCTTTTAATGATAATTGACAATGCCATTTAATTTTAATTTTTATTTTTTTAATTATATTTTTTAAATACATTAGTTAAATTTACTGTGTAAAATTAAAAAATATTACTGATTTTTAAATTATTTTTATTTATAAAAATTAAATAAATGATATATTAGTAATTAATGTATCATATAAGTATATTTTAAAGAGAGATCATTGACAGAGAGACTAATCAGTGTCACAAAATTTAAATATCAAGGGTTGAAAAAAAATGTTTTATATTCAGAAACCTTGTAGTTCTTAAAAAAATTATGAGGAATGAATTGGATATTTACTCAGAGATATATAAAACGACAGTTGAACTAGGTTTGATGGCAACTAGATCAGTGTAGTTGGCCCATAGGCCATAATCATCCCTTCAAATACCATGATATAAATAAGAATAGCAAATGAGGTTGTATATGCTTGGTTTAATGTGGTAGGTTTTGCGAACTTCATGGTTTTGGTATATATAAGTGTGGCTGCTGTTTATGTGGAAGGCATTATTAGCAGCTTGTGTTTATGAGGAAGATGTACTATAAGTTATGAATTATGATACAATGGCAAAAAAAAAAAAATGGAAAAAGAATAGCAAATGCAATTAATTTAATTTGAATTTTCCTACCACTTACAGAGGGTAAACTTTCATCCCTATAGCAAATGCAATCAATTTAATTTGAAATTTCCTACCATTTATAGACGTTCACAAACATTTTTATAACCTTTTAAATTCAGAAATTATTTGAACAAAATTGTAAAAAAAGTAAATTGAAAATTTTCTTTTTTTTTTTAACATAAGAGCTCAACACGAGAAAGTGGAGCAACAAACGAACCGATACAACGACATGAAAAGTAGAAATAATGCTTTCTTAACGTCATCTCCGGCATAGCCATCAACAACAAAAAAGGATCTAGATTATTCCATTCTCTAACACTATTTAATGATTTCTGAAATACCTCCTCTGCACTCCCTTCCTTATTATTAAAAATCCGTCCGTTTCTCTCTAACCAAATGTTCCAAATAACTAAACAAAAGCATATAAGCCATTTGTGACACTCTACCTTCTTGTTAGCAGCAACATATGTTCAACTCTCGAAGTGTTCTTTTAGGGTGCCCGGAATTGTCCACAATCTCCTTAATTCAGACAGCCATTGACACCACACCTGCCAAGTAAACTCACAACCTAGGAACAAGTGATGAATAAATTCCACTTCTTTTGAAAATTCTCTTATACGATACTCTTTGTCTTTTGAAACCTTCATCGACATTTTTTTTTTATTATTGGACTAATAAGAGAAGGATCCCGCTAGGGAGCCAATGAGATAGTTATACAATATATACAATGAACAATTTATTTACCCCAATTAAAGCTTAAATTAAAAATGGACCTATTTTTTTTTAACTTACTATCACAACCCTTTAGTTTCACTTTAATCCTAACCATCTAATTCTAATTTCAAATTTTACCCAATACCTTCTTTGTGAATCGACGGCAACCCTCTCAACCCCACCGTCACCACCTCCGATAACCATCTCAACCCTTTAGTTATACAACTGATCCCGCACCTTCCTCAGCGCCTTGCACCCGCCGATTGCTCACCCTTCTGCGCGAGCATCTTCGGTCACCGACAGCAGCAAGGACGGTCCTCCCGGATGTTCTCCGTTGCGATACACGGGTGCAGTTCGCCGGCGGGCCTCAGCGTCAGCTGGGTTGCGCCTCGCACGAGGCTGGGTCGCTGCTCGACTCGGCACCAGTACCGGGACCCCTGTGTGTGCACCCGGCGGCCTCCATCCTCCGTCCAAGCCCCTTACGTCAACGTCGTTGTTGTTGCGACCCACGAGCACCTTGCGTTGTCGGGAATGTACGGGAGGTTAGTGGGTAGATTTCTTAATGCGATTATAACTATTTGTGTTGCTGCTAGTTGTACATGCAATGAATCTGCCAAGCTGTTTGATTTTTCATAAGGAAGAACTTCATTGTTGCAATTTCAAGGGACTGGAACATGTAGAATAAGTTGTTGTTGTATTTGTTTGCTGTTGATTTTATGTTGGCGCGCAAAGTTATTCAAAAGTTTGGTTTAAAAAGTGTAGTATTGTTTGTTCGCTTTGTAGACCTTTACATGTAACCTAACGTAAATTAGTTGACCATTGTTGTTTACATGACACTATTCGAATGGTTATTTTAGCATGTTCTTGGATGGTTGGTGTATATTATAAGGACTGATATTTTGTGTTACAAAGTTTTAGCATGTTTGAAGCCTGTGTCATTTGACACGTTTCTAGGTTATAAATAACTAAGCTGGCTCAGGATTCGGTGGTCCCATAACCTTTGTCCCATTAGAAAACATGTTTTTAGAATTTTTTTAACAATTACTACATAATTCTTGAACTAATTTTAATTACAAATTAACCCCATATATTTTATTTAATTATAGAAACTGTTTTTTATTTTATAAATTATTTTATTAATTATCTATTATATTTATTAACAATCAAATACAAAAACAACAACCAATTATATCCTCCATTGATCCTAATAAAGCTTTTGGCCATTCCAATCGATTAAAATATTAAATTTGATCTCGTGACATTCGTCCATGGCTTCCAAACCGTGTTTCCTTGAAATTCAATCGATTGGTTTATCAAAACAATCGATTGAATGATAACTCAATCGATTGGATTACAGTGTATCACAAAACAATCAATTGAAAGTTGTAAGGTAGAATAATTTTCGCTTAAACCAATCGATTGTTTATACTTTCCAATCGAATGAATGCCTCAAAACAATCGATTGTTTTTGTTACTCAATCGATTGAATTCACGAAAACAACATAGATTTGCCAAATACAATCGATTGGAAAGTGATGACATTGAAGTTTTAGCCAAATTCAATCGATTGGTAATGTAATCCAATCGATTGGAAGGTGATGAAGTTGAATTTTTTGCCAACTTCAATCGATTGGTAATGCTATCCAATCGATTGAAATGTGTCATGCGCCTATTTCAATCTTGTTATCCTTTTAGAAATTATCTTATTATTCATCTATCTTATCTTTAAAATTGTATCTTCAATTTTTGCTGTTTTATTTTGATGTAGATAAACTAATCTTATCTTTTCCTTAATATTAACATTATAAATTGGTGAATAATCCATCACTAATTATTCAATCCCACCATTAAAATCGTGTATCATTTTCTTTGATTATAAAAAATTTAATTATTTTTCTTTGGAACATCTATCTACTCAATATCCAATTTTTTTTAATTTTTTATCCGTCTATTTAATATCCACTATTTCTTCATCGCTAATCACCGTTGCAGCAATCAGCAAAGGTCCAATCAAGTTTTTCATTGTAGTGTTCAAAAAATAAATCATCGTTTTGATTACAAAATCGAGGTCGGTGAATAAAATCTCTAATTTTGCAATTATTCGTTTCGATACTTTATTCGTGAAATTGATTGTGTAAAAAAAATATTTTTTTTATCTTTTATTGATTCATAGAAATTGAGAAATAATAAAAAGTAAATAGATGTTATTATTTTTTATTATTAATTAATTAGCTAGCAATCAGGGACGGATCTAGAGGGGGCGAGTAGTGGCCCGGACACCCCAAAATTTTAAGAAACTATACTTATCTATAACAATTTATATTAGGAATACAAAGGGTTAGGTGTCGATTATTTTTTTTCTATTTTACCCCTATTTTACCCCATGACAGAATGATGTAACTGCTCGTTAAGATATTCTTATTGGATGTAAATTATTGTTACAAATATTTTTATTAAAATATGTTTTGAAGGAATAAAAGTAGAATAGTTCAATAAGGATTAATTTAAAAAAAAAATAAATTTACACTAATAATTTTTCTCTTCAAATTATTAACGTACTTTTCTAATATACTCTAAGTACCTACACAATATATAATATCAATTAGCGTTCAAATTTAAGTTCCAATATTGTTATTAACGAAAGAGGTTTATTAATTTTTAAAAAAATTTACATACAATAAGTTTTGTATCAATATATCATGATTCATTTTAAAAATAATATTTATTCATCTAAGTTATAGGGTGTCTTGAAAAATCATATTTAAATAATTTTTTTTATTTTTTAACTATTTTATATTTTTAGATTAAAAGCTTTGTATTTTTTTTATTCAAACTTTATTTTTATATTTTATTTTAATTGTCTTATTCAAAACTATTAATATGGATTTTTATTTTGTAGGATAAATAAAAAGATGAGATTTTTTTAATAAATTAAATTATTGAAAAATTTACTTATTATAAAAGAAGTTAGGTATATTTTTTTATTATAAGAATACATATAATTCACTTTTGAATGTAATCACGATAAATATAAATTTATTCAATTTTTTAAAATTTACATTAATCATTAAAATTATAACATAATGAACCTGTACAAATTTAATTATAACATAATGAATGTAGCATTACCAATTGGAAAAAAATTCAACTTCATCACCTTCCAATCGATTGGATTACATTACCAATCGATTGAATTTGGCTAAAACTTCAATGTCATCACTTTTCAATCGATTGTATTTAGCAAATCCATGTTGTTTTCGTGAATTCAATCAATTGAGTAACAAAAACAATCGATTGTCATTCGATTGGAAAGTATAAACAATCGATTGGTTTAAGTGAAAACCATTCTACTTTACAACTTTCAATCGATTGTTTTGATAAACCAATCGATTGAATTTCAAGGAAACACGATTTGGAAGCCATGGACGAACGTCACGAGATCAAATTTAATATTTTAATCGATTGGAATGGCCAAAAGCTTTATTAAAATCAATGGAGGATATAATTGGTTGTTGTTTTTGTATTTGATTGTTAATAAATATAATAGATAATTAATAAAATAATAATTTATAAAATAAAAAACAGTTTCTATAATTAAATAAAATATATGAGATTAATTTGTAATTAAAATTAGTTCAAGAACTATGTAACAATTGTTAAAAAAACTCTAAAAACATGTTTTCTAATGGGACCATTAAATGATCCAAAGGTTCTAGGACTACCGAATCTTGAGCCCAGATTGGAGTAGGGGCATGTTGTTGTTGATTTAGGCGTTGGAAGAGATTAGAGATGAAAAAAATAAGTGGATAGATAGAACGTGTTTATGAGGTTAAGTCCTTTCCAATATTTTTTAACCGTAAATGCAGACCAAAAAGTAGAATAACAATCCCTTGCATTATGATCTGAAAAAGGCATTCCTTTTTCAAATAAAAAAAATTATGCAACAAAAAGAGTAAGTTAAGTTGAGGAAGATATGGTAACTTTTCAAAAACGAATATTTAAAAGAAAAGGTTGCTAAGTCTATCTTTAATTACTTAATACTTTAAATTAGTAACTATTTTTTTTGTTATATTAATATTAAGTAATATCTATTGAGGCAGCACTTTAATGGCTTCAGAAGTTAGATGATGTATTCAGTTTTAAGTTCTCTTTGAATAGTTTTAAGTTCTACTAATATTTTGTTGACTTTTGCAGAACTGTTACATGTGTTTCGTGAGCATTTTGGATATGTAGTTAATTGTAGGACTTTCTCAGATTTGATCTAATTATGTTAGCAAACTAATAAGAACCAAGAGTAAACCTAAATCAACTTGTCTTCATTGACATTTCATGGATTTGGAAAGCACTAAGAATGCACGTAAAAAACCAAAGCGGATGGAATAATGATGAGATGGAACATTTGGGTTGAAATACCATTATGATTTTTTAACTTGCTTTAATGACTCTGTAGCTCATTATTTAATGTGAAATAGTTCATGTCAATTTACAGAGAGAGAAAAAGATATATACGATAAGTTTGACCACACTTATTAGAATAAAGAACAGAATAATGAATATATAGGTAATCTTTGATTTTTGCTGTTATCTAAATTTGGTGATTTATGGAAGGACTTAAAGCCAAGATCTATTTAACTGATTTCACCTCCAGGGATTCACCCTCGACTTAAGGCTAAGATCAAAGGTGTACTTGTAATAATAATAATGAGAGTAAATGACCATTAAATCTAAAAAAAAAAAAGTTGACTTTGACTAATTAATTAAAAAAAAAATATTAACTAGGTCCTTTCAAATAATAAACTGATAGATATATATGTTTTTTTATAAGTGAATAGTGCAAAATAAAATTGAATTATCCATGTATTTTGATATTTACAGTGGTGTATATTTTATTATTATTACATGAGTATGAAAATAATATAATTTTGGATAGTAAAATATTTATTATTTTTTAAATTTTCATATATCTTTTATTAAGTGCTCTCTATTTATTACAATCCTATTAAAATAAGTGAAGTTTCGATTCAAAAATTATTATCTACATAACTATCTTTTATAAATAGACATATCAGAGAAATTAACCGTATATATAAGTATCACCGTTAAATTTTAGTTGATAAATTAATAGAAGGACATCATATGTCCACCATTTGCCATTTTAAAGTAGGGCTATACATGGGTTGGGTGAAGCCGGATTTGTTTTGACCTGGACCCGATACTAAATAATGACTAGGTCTATTTTTGATACTCTTACCTGATCTTAGACCTGATAAAATCACATCAAATTAGTTTAGGTTTGGTCAAATCCTTATTTTGGAAGACTAAATTGATACGTTTTTTTTAAATTAATTAGTTCGAAGTCAAAATCTCTAAAGATCAAATTGTCACTTTACTCTAATAATAATAATTAATTTGTTTATTTTGTATCTATAATTTATTTTTATTATTTTATATTTTAATAAAAAAATTATGTGCTAATTTTTTTTCAATTCTCGTTATATATAGAAAAAGTATATGATAAAAAAATTGAAAAGACATGACCATGTTGATAGTGCTACAGCTTACGACTGTGTGTACCATTTTGATTTGAGTAAAGATCCACTCCGGTCTTTGTTCATTTTTATGAAGAATGAAGCGATTTTTGTCTAAAAAAAAGACATTTTGATTTCCAACCTTTTTATTTTAGGACAATACGATCCTTCTATTAAAAAAATTATTAAATAATAACAAAAATTAATTTTTTTGGGATTTTATTTGCATTTTGTGGGGGTTTTAAACTTCCACAAAAATCTTTTCAATAATAGAACCAACTACTACCACTACTACCATTATCTTTTTCATCCTTATTATTATCACTCCTACCTATATTATTTTTATTGTGTAACCATACTTTATCATCATCATTATCTTCTCTACTGTCATCATTACCAATACCAATATTATCAACATTAAAGTTCTCTTCTTTTATTTCTTATTCGATGTTTTTTTTTCTTTAAAAATTATTGTATTACGATTATTTTTTTTGCGGCATTATTTTCATCAATGGTTTTTCTTCACTTAATCACCACCATTGGTAAAGGAATTTTTCAAAATAAACTTATTAATAGTTTGTGGATGTTTAAAACTCCCCACAAAATATAAATAAAATCCCCACAAAACTAATTTTTATTATTATTTAATGAATTTTTTAACAGAGAGATCGTATTGTCCCAAAATAAAAAGGTTGAGAATCGAAGTGTCCCTTATTTTGGACAGGAATCGCTTTGTCCTTCGTAAAAATGGACAAGGACTGAATTGAGTGTTTAATCTTTTGATTTTTGAGTCGTTAACTTGTTATTATACACTGTACCAGTGCAGCGATTCGTGCGTTGCACGAACATGAGATGTACATTGGACATGTGTTGTATTGAAAGATGAAGTTTATACAATGGTACTTAGTTATTTTTAATGCAGGCAATGCTAGAGAAAAAAAATAATCAGAATTTAGTTTATTTAGTATTTATTAATTGTTATAGAAAAGTTATGACTATTTTTTGTTTATTTTCTTTAATTATCAAACATTTTTATTTTAATATACCCAACATCGGATAGCTGACAAAAATTTAATAATTATGCAACTGGTTTTATTATTTATTACTTTTTAGATTGAAAATGTCATGATCAGATAGTCCTTGGCGGTAGCAATTGAAATGGATAGCATATTACCATATGTAACTGATGATCATCTAAGATTCTCGAATACTTCCTTATAAACAACATTTATTGTTGTCGTGGTAGACCTACTTGCGTTATTATGCACCAAAACCCTTAGTTCCTTCTTGTTGTTGACCCTGGACAACACAACATATAATTGTCAATGTGTAAATATTGGTTTCAGCAAGTACAAACTGACAGTAGTTAATGTTTGTTCTTGTAATTTGTTTATCGTCATGGCAAATGAAACTGTGAGCAAAAATTGTCTTCGTTAGAATCTAAAAGATAGAGTCTGGTTGTTATGAATCATGTTCATACGTGGTATTAGAACTACTTGACCGGTCTTGTCTCCTGTTAGCGTCATGCACTCAATTATGTGATTACCCAATCTTCGTACCTGCAACCTTGTTCAATTACATAAGCCGTTGGACTGATCGATGTTGCGTAATAGCATAACCAGTACACCAATTCTTTCAGTGTGAGGTGGTGTTGTGACAATTCAGAGCAATTAAGTGCATCGAGGACGTCTGGTGTTAACGTGTCTAACTCAGACTCCATTATTTCCCTCATCAATGCACAACGTATCTGAGCTAAGATAAGTTTTCTCCTTACCACATAGTTGCTGCATAATGTATGTGTTTACCTTCTTCACCACTTCCAAGTTCCAACATTGGGGCGGGGCTAGGATGGACCTGTCTTTGAAAAATGTTTTGTTGTCAATGTTAGTCAACATGTCAAGGTACACAAAGCTAATTAATTTATGAAAAGCATCTGTTGCATCATCAATTAGTATGTCATCTGGAATTTCCACTTCAGACTCCCGGAGTCTCCTAGCAACCCATCTCCAAGTTGTAGTAGCCGCTCTGCAAACTTTCTGATATCATTTATATCTGAATCACAACTCCAATAGTAAAGCGCATGTTTTTTGTGAGCGTGAGAACATTACAATACTGTCACAAATAAGATGAGTTTATGGATGCATGAGTAAGGAATTGAGCTGGGTGTAAATATGGTTGGGATTAATTGGAGAAAAAAAATTGCATTATAACCACCACAGTTAACAGGTTGATTGGGCAATTCGACATTTTGACCATCATTGGAGACACATAGAATGTCGTGGAACTTAATTGGCGATACTGAGTGATCGAATTTATAAATTTTTTCTCATCCTCCATAGGAGGCACCTCATTGAGATCAATATTCAGAGGCTCAGCCATATAATGACACTTATATGCTTTTGAGAAGTACTCTACCTTGGTACTGAGTTACACTTAAGAGTTTGTCGCTAGCCAATGAGTTGTTGCATGCACAAGGTGGGATTCGAACCCTCGACACTTACTTAATAGACTAATGAGCTAATCACTAGACCAACCCAACTTGGTTTGTGATCCTTCACTTTAATAACATAAAAAAACTCCATCGAAAAGGTATCTCGGCTTTAATGTTCCTTCAATGTGAAGGCGGTAGAGATGAACCAGATTAGGAAACCCGTCTACAATATAAGTAGTATTATACCCCCTTAATGAGCTTAAGATGATTCCAATTATAATCCATTATCTGCATGCATGGTGTGTGTTAAATTTTCTTTGTATTTCCTAAAGAATAGGCTTGGAATACCATGCATGATCTGTTAAACATAAATGCCAAAGATACAACATATTAATATAGCTGAAAGATGGTAAAAGATCTACATGTATGTACATATTTATTGAAAAATGAAATACACCAGATTAAGACATAAATGAACCAAAGCAAGTCATTGAATGAAGGTTCTGATCAGTGCATACCACAAATGGGTCAATAGGGAGGTAAAACACATGACCTTGTTGATCAATGTCATGCACTCCATCACCAAGTTGCATTGTAGTTACTAAAAAAAAGGCTAAGTTGGAGTAACAACAGCATATTTTGAGGTGGTGCATGCACATACAAATCTTATATGAATGGAATCCTAACACATATGCCGCATGCACAAAATAAGTGCCATTAGTGAACTAATATAAGAAGAGGTTTCTAAAAACTTATGGCATTTGACATTTTTAGTCGTGCCATACTGCTATGTAATGCAGGAGTCCTCCTTCATATTTTTGAGGTGTTTTAGAGTTAAAGGACTGCTTTTTGTATTTTTTGAAAGGGAAATGAAAAGTTGCAACAAATAATAACCCAATATATAATCCTTTTGAATCTAATTAATATCACGATTAATTGCATGTATTATTTCTTCATGACTAATATCTAGTGCTGTAATAATATTTTTAAATATGATAGCAACACAATAGACACCTATTAAGTTTACTTAGTAGTAAAAAACATGGGAACATTGATTTAATATGCAGAACATATTGTGTAGAGGACACAATTCATAGACAAAACAAACGGAAGCTAAATGAAAATACTAGAGAACAATTAAACATGCTTCAATGAAAGACACCAATATGGGTGAATGGTTCATTTCTGGACGACCTTGACATACATAATGGCTCATCAGAGGATGAGACAGTGAATCTCAAAAGGGTACCATCTCTAAATCCAAGCATTTTTGTAAGTCTCTTTCACCCTCTTGTCAAGTATAACTGCAAGGGTGAGTGGAGTTGTTGTCAGTAGTGTAGGGTTACGTATCTTTGTCAGGAAAACATGACTTTAAGTACGGAATATATTTGTATCAGATAATAATACTATAAATTTATTAATTCAAAGTCCACTCTATAACAAAAGATGTGCTTTTCTTCCAATAGTTTAATGAAATTGGTTTAATTATTGTTGCTGCCATATATACTTGTAGAAATACTTATTTCAACATGGTAAAATTAATAACACATACAAATGGCTCTAATTTACCATTATAACAATAAAACGATTGCAAACAATAGTAGTAAAAGATGCGAATCTCGTGAATACGCTAGAAAGGGCCACTTTGTTATTGAATTAAAATTTAAAATCAACAAAGGCAAACGTGTATCATTGATGCCATATAAGCTTAACTTACAAACAAAGCATAGCAAATTAAAAGATTTTAATTAGGCAAAAGAAGGATCACAGATACACAAATTATTGCAATAAAGGTCTATCAAGAGAAAAACAAAGAAACTGGTTACAGACCGACATCTAAGACACAACAGAGCCTACGCTCGTACTCTTAGAGATGGCCAACTTAGTAAGCATGAACTAATCATGCGGAGCCTTGGACAAAGTAGCATTGTCACCTTCTGCAACCTTCCTACATTTGGATGAGGATGAATTGGTAGAGTCTGGATAAACTTCAATCAGTTTCAATCAGTCTGCAACCTTTTTCCGATCATAAACCCAGAGACTTGCAAATTTTCTGATCAAATTAACCGGAATTGGTTTCTTTTGTTTATGCATATCTCTCTGCGCAGCATTAGAGTGATTCAGGTTGTTGGTTTCTTTTTGACCCTCTACTCGCCTATCGAATTGGTCTGCCCTTAGCCATGCTCCCCATTCCGCTTCTTCCTCACCTCCTTACGCCATATTTGTAAGATTTTTTGAGCAATCCTCTCGTATTTGAGTTGAAGGTCAATAATTTTGTTGTTGTTTCTTGAGATTCTCATCTTTCTCCTTAAGGGTTTTGTGATGTGTAGGAAGACTTGAATTTTTAAAATCCTCTCCTCCTTTCCTTTCATAGAGAATACAGCAACAACCATCACCTCTTCCAGCGCCTCTCCTATCCTTCTTCCCAATTCTTTGGTTTTATATTACTCTGGTAAATCCCACAGTTGTGTCCATATAGGAATATGAGAGAATTTTGCATCATTGATCAATAAATCTTTCCTCCATCATTTTAGATTTAGATTATAATTCTTAAAGAAAAATTAGAATTTGTTACCTCCGTGATCTAAATCATGGAAGTCTTTTAGTTATCTCCATATTATGTTTAGAATAGCCTCTAATATACCTACACTAAATGATGTGTCTACTAGTAATCTTTTAATCAAATTTTTAGTACATAAATCCAATCTCTTTTTGATATCTTTATCAACAAAAGTTATAATCTGTTTCTTCTCTAATTTAATCTATCTTTTAACCGTTCCTTCGAGATAGTAGGAACTATCATTGTGAATATCATTAACATTCTAAAAATTTTGACTAATAAAATAAAAATTTTTTGCAAATTCTAGCAGAATTTAAAAAGCCTAGCAGCAAGGCACCTATATAAACTTTCACTAATTAATATGATAACTATTAGAATAATGATTAGAAGAATTGAGATTTGATAATGGATGGGGTGCATGCCACGTGGAATTTCCACAATGGAAGAAATCTTCTTTTTAAGTATAGTTATAGGATAAGATTGCTTTGTCCTTCCTATGCTTTCTTTTCATAGAAAATAGTACGTATACATATAAAATTAGTTATTATATATTTATGTATAAATATATACTTAAATAAGAATAATATTAAAAATTATTAAAAATTATTATTTTTGGTTTTCAGTTAATCAATTTAATTTTTTTAGTATAATTTTTTAGTCTAACAATCCATCAATATTATTTTATACTAGGAGTGTATATGATCCGACTCGGTCCGAAGACTCGATCCGGTCCTAAACATTTTAGGGGCTAATTTAGTGTAATTTCATCGGGTCTAGGGTCGGGTAAGGGTCTCAAAAAATAGACTCGGTCATTATTTTGGGTCGGATCCGGATCATAGCTCGAGTCACCCGAACTCGGCTCGATGGCCCGATCATCATACACAATCAATATTTTGTGTTATTAGTGATGGATGATGACTATTCTTATGTGGAATTTAAATATTGTAAACCTTAATATTTTATTTTATTAGTCATTATAAGATTATAAATTAATATTTTATGTTTAAAATGCATAAGACTTTAGACTAATGCATAATATTGTGTTATTTGTATTGATTTAAATATTTGGTGTTATTAAACAATATTAGTATTGATTATGGTTATGCTTTAATTTTAGAGAAGGGTTAGTTTTTGTTATATTTTTTTAAGTGAATTTTACTATATGAATTGTGAAATAATGGTTGGAGATTAGGTGATTTTTACATGCTAAAGACCCGGCTTTCACCCGGTTTTTACCCGATTTTCACTCGGCCTGAAGGTGCGTAGGTTTCATCGGGTCTAGGATCGAGTTAGGGTCTAAAACTTAAGCCCGGTCTATATTTCGAGTCGAGTCTGGGTTAAGCCAAATCCGGTGTGGCCCGACCTATGTACACCCCTATCTCATACTTTTAAATATTAATGGCTAATTGATAGTCAAAAATAATAAATTATAATAATTTTCTAACATTTTTATTTAATATATATTTTATATAAATAATTAATTTAATTTCTAATTTTTTATATATATTTAATATAATTATTTTTTTTATTAAATGTTTTGATTTAACGTATATTCAACCATCTTACACTAATAAGAGGATTGAGTTCTTCATCAAAAAACTCTCTAATTGAATATTCTCTTAATCCAATAATAAAAAAAATGTCGATGAAGGTTTTAAAATACAAGGAATCTCGTATACGAGAATTTTTAATTTACTTTTTTTACAATTTTGTTCAAATAATTTTTGAATTTGAAAGGTTATAAAAATATTTCTGAACGTTTGCTCTCTACCTAGGAAGTTTCAAATTAAATTGATTGCATTTGCTATAGGGATGAAAGTTTATCCTCTACAAGTGGTAGGAAAATTCAAATTAAATTAATTGCATTTGCTACTCTTTTTCCATTTTTTTTTGCCATTGTATCATAACTTATAGTACATCTTCCTCATAAACACAAGCTGCTAATAATGCCTTCCACATAAACAGCAGCCACACTTATACCAAAACCATGAAGTTCGCAAAACCTACAACATTAAACCAAGCATATACAACCTCATTTGCTATTCTTATTTATATCATGGTATTTGAGAGGATGATTATGGCCTAGTTCAACTGTCTTTTTATATATTTTTGGATGAATATCCAATTTGGACCTGATAATTTTTTTCAAGGACTACGAGATTCTAGAACAGGTTATGGCCTATATATATAAAAATTGCTATTGGTCTAGTTGCCATTAAAGCTAGTTTCAACTGTCTTTTAATATATTTTTGAGTGAATATCTAATCCATTTTTGATAAATTTTTTTTAAAAGATTACGAGATTTTTAAAAAAATTTTTTTTTTTTTTGCTTTTGATATTTAAATTTTGTGAGATTGATTAATTTTTCTATCAATGATCTCTTTTCAAAATATATTTATGTAACACATTAATTACTAATATATCTTTTATTTAATTTTTATAAGTAAAAATAATTTAAAAATCACTAATATTTTTTAGTTTTATCTAATAAATTTAGTTAATGTATTTAAAAAAGATAATAAAAATTAAAAATAAAAACTAAACGGCCTTGACAATTATCATTAAAAGATAACGAGATTCTAATAAAAAAATTTGGGGTAAATACCCTTTCCGGCCCCTGAATATTTTAAATTGGGACATGTCGCACCTTTATCATTCAGAAACCTCAACCAGGTCCTCAACCATCAATATTAGTGGACGTATCGACTCCTGTGACCGGTTGCCAATAGGTTGTCTGGATGACGTGTCAGGTGGAGGCTGAGTTGTCAAATATAGGTGCCACGTGTCACTAGAAGTTGTTACAGGGACTAAAACCCCCTCCCTGCAACTGAAACGACGTCATATGTGCTGGGGTAAGGTGTTCATATGTGCTGTTGAGGAGGGTTTGGGACGAGAGAACGTTATAGAAGGTGGATGGTTGCGGCGCGGTCGGATTCGGAGCCGGTTGTGAGTTGAAGCTCGGAGAGGTGAAAGAGTTCTTCGAGATTGTTGGGAAGTAGAAGCGGTGGTGGAGTTGGTGGTGGTTGTTGTGGCAGAGGAGTAGTGGTGGTGGTGGTGGTGGAGGATGTTGTCGGGAGAGAGAACCTCCATTAGGTGAAGCTTTGGGAGGTTGTGGAGGAAGAAGAAGAGGTGGATGACTCGCATGAGTTGCGAAGGTTGTGAGGCAGTGGTAGTGAGTTGAAGCTCGGAGAGGTGAAAGAGTTCTTCAAGATTGTTGGGAAGTAGAAGCGGTGGTGGCGTTGGTGGTGGTTGTTGTGGCGGAGGAATAGTGGTGGTGGTGGTGGAAGGTGTTGTCGAGGGAGAGAACCTCCATTGGGTGAAGATTTGGGAGTTTGTGGAGGAAGAAGAAGAGGTAGAGGACTCGCATGAGTTGCGAAGGTTATGAGGCGGTGGTAGTGAGTTGAAGCTCGGAGAGGTGAAAGAGTTCTTCAAGATTGTTGGGAAGTGGAAGCGGTGGTGGCGTTGGTGGTGGTTGTTGTAGCGGAGGAGTAATGGTGGTGGTGGTGGAAGGTGTTGTCGGGAGAGAGAACCTCCATTGGGTGAAGCTTTGGGAGGTTGTGGAGGAAGAAGAAGAGGTGGAGGACTCGCATGAGTTGCGAAGGTTGTGAGGCGGTGGTAGTGAGTTGAAGCTCAAAGAGGTGAAAGAGTTCTTCAAGATTGTTGGGAAGTAGAAGCGGTGGTGGCGTTGGTGGTGGTTGTTGTGGCGGAGGAGTAATGGTGGTGGTGGTGGAAGGTGTTGTCGGGAGAGAGAACCTCCATTGGGTGAAGCTTTGGGAGGTTGTGGAGGAAGAAGAAGAGGTGGAGGACTCGCATGAGTTGCGAAGGTTGTGAGGCGGTTGTAGTGGTGACGGTGGTGGCGGTGGCGGTGGTGGAGGAGTGCTGGGGAGGGGTGGTGAGTGGAGGGTGTTGCCGGTGGGGCTAAGAACAATTTGGGCAGGGAGGGGATTTTTAGTCCCTACAACAACTTCTAGTGACATGTGGCACCTGCATTTGACAACTCAGCCTCCACCTGACACGTCATCCAAGCAACCTGTTGGCAACCGGTCACAGGGGTCGATACGTCCACTAATGTTGATGGTTGAGGACCTGGTTGAGGTTTCTGGATGATAAAGGTGCGACATGTCTCAATTTAAAATGCTCAGAAGTCGGAAAGAGTATTTACCCAAAAATTTGTTAATCCAAATTAGCTTTTAATAGATAAATCAACAGTTTAACATATCATATACAGAAAAAAAATAGTGACAGAATGATTAACCAATCTTATAAAAATAAAAATCAAAGAACGAAAAAAGTATTTTTTTTTAGAGAACCTCATTGTCGGAAGTCGTTTAAAATTTTTTCTTTATAAAATTTTTTCTCTATATTTTTCCTTTTCAAATTAATTTTCCCTTTTTCTCATCGTGCATACTGCATAGTAACAAATAGAATCATTAAATTTTATTGAAAAAATATAAATTTTAAAAATAAAAAGTTTGGTATAAAATTTGACAAAACAAAATTTTAAGATAAATAGAAACTAAATATAAATATTGTTGGTGTAAAATTCACTCTTTAGGTAAATGTTTAGAGATAGTAAAATGATAAAAATTTTGAATGACTTTAATTAGTTGTATTTCCTTAAAAAGAATACCGAACCAAGTTGTTGCGAAATTTTATAAAAATCTATATAAAAAAAACCATCCGAATAGTATTTTATTTTTAATTAAGAATAAATGGATGAAATATCATATTGTTTCCAAAATTTATAAAATTTTAGACAAACAATTTATAGCGTTAGATGGATAAAACTCACAACCAACAAGGGATAAAATATTAATAGAAAAAGTCTAGGGGGCCAACAACTTTTGTGTTTTGTGGCCAATATTTAACCATCAAAAGAAAAGTAAGTGATCTCTCATCATTAAATATAATCTCACACAATTAAAAATACTATTGATAGCCAATTGATGGTTACAAAATACAAAAATTGCTGTTTCCTAGCACTCCTCAATATTAATTGGTGTAAGTATAAAAACTTGAAAAAAAATACTCAATACGATACCCAAATCTTGTTTAGTGGTAACATCAAAATTGTAAATCTAATTAGGAATGTGTACCAGTTGATAACAAGAATATTACAATTCTAAGCTAAAACTAACAGATTTCCGGTCATTAGTTGACAATAATATTGAATTTACCGCGGTCTTAAAGTCAACCTTCTCGTCATCGTTGAATGAGTATGTGAGCTTGACAATCTTCAAGTCATGCCACCAACACTTTGTATCACCAAAATGGTCAAACCACTCCTGCATTTTTCTGCCCATCAGCAACTCATAGACAAACTGTTGTGTTCCCAAAACAACAAATATAGTTAGTTAGAGACACTGCACACCATTTATATATATTGTTAACTGATAATCAATAGTGTGGTTCTGAAAACTACATCAAATTAGTTGGTTTAACCAATTAATCAAAAATTGGTCACTTGATCAATCTGATTCAGATAAGAAAATCAATTTAAAAAAATCAATAAAAAGGTCAAAAAACCATTAAATAAGTTGAATCAGTTCAAATTTTTACTGGAAAAAAACTTGTTAGAAGATATTTTTTAAAATAGATTTTTTTTAAATATATATATATATATATATATATATATATATATATATATATATTATACAAAATATATTATTATAATATCTAATTCAATTCTGATTAAACTTCAATTAAATATTTAAACATTCAGTTTTACCGATTCAATAATGAACGATCTAATTTTTCAGAACCTTGATTGATACAGGGTTGTGAGTGGTTCACGAAAATATTGTAAAAACATTAATGGCGAACCAATACTGATATGACAAAAAAACTAATAAGCATACCACAGTGAATGGTTTCATGCCATAATCATCCTGAAAGAAGAATGAAATAGTTTTTGGACAGCAACAAGAGAGCAACCAATTCATATAATGGAAATACAGATCCTCATCCTCATTTGGAGAAGAGTCCAATTCCAAGCATTTGATACTAGGAGGAATGGATGAAACTTGCTGTATACTCAGACAATTCTGTTCAATCTACATAAATCATGATGCATAAAAGCAAATAAATTAATAAATAAATAGAATTGGAACAGATATGCAAGCAAACACAATGAATGAATTAATCAAGTAACTAGCTAGCTAGTGAATCTACTTACCCCATCCATATGATAGACAGAGAGGGAAAGTGATGCCAAAACCTTTCGTGGTTTAATGTTTAGGATAAATTCCCTCAAGCTATAATAACCACGCCTAGAATCATGGGCAGGAGAAGCATCGAATACCAAATGATCAGAACTTGTTAGGAAAGATATAATAGCTCTGTCATCCCCGCAATAGTAAAATGATAATAAATTTGGAGCATCAATATTCACCTCCTTCAAGTCAGAGTTAACCTCCAAGATCATGAGTTGAGCACTCGAAATATTAATTCTCTCTAACATATTGCAAGAACACAATTCCAAATGCTCAAGGAAAGGGAAATTATGAAATAGATCAAGTAACCACTTCTCTGTAATACTGGAGTTCCTCAGCCGCAAACATCTCAATCTTGTGAAACTGTCTAAATTCAACCTGAGGGGAGCTTCTAAATTATAGAAAGGACCATATGCATAACATAAGTTCTCAAGATTTGGAGCATCAATATATACCTCTTTTATTCCTTGAATTTCAGCTTCCTTTAGCTTTTGTAGACCATGCAAGAATAATGATTCCACAAATTTTTCGTTTTCAAATGGATTCTTCTTTTTATATACTAAACAACAATATACAGTTAAATCTTCAAGCAGGGGACAGTGAGAAATGAGATGCTCAATAATTCCTTTATCTTCAACGAGTAGATCACGTAAACATAGTGTTCTCAGTGAAAATAACTTGATAGAATGATTGAAGAATGATTGGTTAAGTTTTATTTTTCCTTTCAACACCAACTTAGTAAGAGATTTAACTTCAAAGACACAACGTGGTAAGTCATATGGTGGAACACGATAGGTGTCAAAGTAGAAGAGGCAAAGCTCAAGTACTTCCACACGATTTTCGCTAACCATGTTCATCCAAAGATCAAAATGATGGGACATATACTTATTGTGTTCTCGCATCATGTCGAGCTTAAATACTTTTATTGTTAAGCTTTGCTCACGAAGCTTCAACAATCTTCTCGTGACATAGCCAATTAGTTTGTCTAGTTTGCTAATTATCTGAGGACTATAAGAACCAAAAATAATTCTGTCGCAAATGGATAATATGGGAAATGAATACCATGTATCTCTCCATTCATTTGACAAAACACTAGTCATAGCCGCATCTTTTTCTGGCAACCTTGCAAGAATGTCATGAAGTATAGGTTTTGGCAGAGCAGATATTCGGTCCATTTCTTCATAACATCATAAGCCGTTGAAAAAAGAGTTCTAAACGTCAATATAAATGATTTATCAGAGTAACGGAAGGATCTAATGTCTAAAAACCTCAAAAACAAACTCTTTTAAATCAACATGGCATCTGGTAGAAAATGGAAACTTTTATTTTAACCGAACCCTATGGAAACTTTTATGTAAAATTGCCATCCAGAATTTTCAGAAAATAAACAACATCAAAGACTTACGAGAAGCAAAATAAAACAGAAAAAAAAAAGGGGAAAAAGATCCACAAGCAGAATGAAAGAGAGATATCACAGATATGTTTGAAGTTCTACGAGGAAGATGCATTTACCGAAGAAACTTTGCCGCTTCGTTCAATCTCTCTACGACTCCTCTGTTGAGAAGTAACCGCAAGGGGTTAACAATACTAAATTATTCTTCAATTCGCTTTATATATAGTTGCTATCACTAATGACATAGGGCTTGTTTAAGTAAGTTTTTAAGAAAAAATAATTATTTTTTATAAAAAAATTTTAAAAAATAAAAATAATTTTATATTTAAATATCTATAAAAAAAAATTTTATATATCAATTATATTTTAATATAATAATATAAAATATTTTTTGTTTATTTATTATAAAAAAAATTAAAATTTTTTAAAAGAAATATAAATTATAATTTTTTAAAAAAAGTATTTTTTATTTTATTTTTAAAAATTTATCAAATATACTAAAAAATAAAAAAATATTTTCTTATAAAAATATATTTTTATTAAGGGATTTTTTATTTTTATAAATAAAATAAATATGATTTTTACCAAAATCCGTAATTTTAAAAAAATTTACCTTTTTAAATTTTTCTTTGTTAACTCGTTTACACCGTAAACGAGATAGCAGTGCTTGTATCTCGTTTACACGGTAAACGAGATAAGGCATGTCCGCGCCTATAAGTATAAGTCGTTTACAGCATTGTTTCGGGTCCCATTTTGACTTAGTCAACCTCTTTCTCCCCCTTTTAACCCTTTCCTACTCTATTTTTGACTGATACAGTCATGGCGCGCTAGGTGGAAAATGACGGGGACATCAACAGGCTGAACGAGACGTCACATTACGCCGAGGCGGCCGACTTCGAGGTTAATTGCGTTCTGTTCATTTAATCTAAGTATGTGGCCATTGTTAGGGTAGTCCTGTAGTGACAAGAACGTAATTAAATGGTTTTTAAAACTCTATTTGCTTGTGCAAAGTTGTTATGGCTTAATTATTGGTTTGGAACTCTGTTTTTGTTGTGCTAGGTTGTTAGTATTGATAGCGTTCTAATTAGGATTTTATTATTGGCATATGTGATGTAGAGATATGTGTAGGGTTTAAACATAAAAGTATGTTTTTAAGTAGAAGTAGCTGTAGTTTAGATAGAAATATTTGCTTAAAACAATTACTAAACAGAAAAAAGTAACATATTCATTAAAACAAAAATTTATAATCATCTCTTTATGAGGTTGAATTTCTTTTATAATTCTTCAAAGGCCTCGACTTCTACTGCCTCGGCGAGTGAGTCATACCCATTCTCCACCCGACGCCATCGTCCCGTATCTGGTTGAGGCCGAATTCGACGGCACGATGTTCCAATATCATAAATGTTTAGGCCTTAAGAAACTAACATTCCCATGTCAACATGGCAAACTATACAAGGATGACTTTTTCACAGTAAATTTTATAAGAAATCAAATATTTTCATGTTAAATGTGTGCAATTATACCTATTATGCAATGATAGAGAGGATAATTTATTATTTAGTTTTCAAAAAATATTGGAATAACTATCCTGAAATTTTGAAAAGAAAAACTTATAAAATAAATATATTAGTAAAATAATATAATAAAAATTAACTATCATTATTTATATTTTCATCATAAGACTTTATTATTTTAATTTAAAATAAATAAAATTTTATTTTTTCACTTTATACTTCATCACTTTGAAGAAATTTGTCACATGCAGTGTGGTTACATATGTATCTCTAGGGAGGGAGAAAAAAGAAAAAAAAGACACAAACACAAATAATCATAAAACAATCACCATAAAACTATCCAATTTGAAGAACATCTCTTAGATTAAATCATTAAAGTATACAACGACGAGAGTACGGACCCTCACTTCTCCGAAAGATAGCGAGAGTGGAATTGAAATTTATTTTACGGTTTTGAGGGTGAAAACGAGAACAAGAATTTTTGCTCATTAAAAACTTAAACCATTCTGATCTTAAATTTTGCAATTATCAAAATTCACCTTGAACCGTGCATCGAAATCCAAAGCTTAATAGCATAACTACTCAAGATTTAGAGAATCAATACATACTTCTAGTATTCTTTGAATTTTAACAAGTTACATTTTAGAAAAGAAAAATACTTATATGATAATATCTTCATATGAAGATGACATTATAAACTCTTAGATGGTTAATTAAATATATTTAGTCAAACATATCACATCATATAATGGGTCACAATACCATTGCTTGTATCATTCATTTTGCACTTTCACCTAGAACAACCACATTATTCCGCTTAAATTGAAATTCCAGAATTCAATTGATGGCAGAATCTAGAAAATTCTAATAAATGATATCCAAATATACTGTGTCACTAGTAGATTATGTTAAGCAAAAAGATTTAACTTAGTATATACATAAGCACTAAGATGAATGCATACGCACACACATCTAAGAAACTCAAATGGGGAATGCATGTCTGGCAAGATTACAACTCTAAGCCAAAAGTGATTAATTCCTCAACAGGGGATTCTGGCAATGCATCTAACATGGCTTTAAGATCTTCAACATTTTCATAAGTCCTTTCTAAATGTGTGACCTTCACAACCTTCAACCCATGCCAACAACACTGTTTGCTCCTTGAACGGAGATAGCACCCGCACTTCTTTCTATCCATCAGCATCTCATAGAAAAACTGTTATTTTTGTGAAATAATGAGTAAAGTTAGAGGCTCCATATAACATTTTATTTATCTTGATAAGTATTTGATATTATCAACACTCAACAAATGAAACTTGGACTTAAAGTTGTAAAGGGGAAAATTCAAGCTGAAAATTTTGGAGACAATGACATACCACAATGAATGCCTTCATGTTAAAATTAGATTGCAAGCAGAATGAAATAGTTTTCGGGAAGCAACTTGAAAGCAACCAATTCATAAGGGGAAAATAGCGAGCTTCCATATTCATAGGAAAACATAATTGAACATGTTTAATACATGGAGGAGGTGATGAAACTTGCAATACACCCACACCCAGGATTTCTCTAATCTGCATAATTCAGGGTACAAACAGACAAATAAATAAATAAATTTGGAAAATATGCAAGCAGAAGGAACCAATCAAGTAGAAAGGGCACACTTACCGAATATGGCTCGTGGATAAAAAGGGAAAGAGATGCCAAAACCTTTTGGGGTTTAATGTTTTGGACAAATTCCCTCAAGCTATAAACATGACGATGATTCATAATCACACCGTAATGAGCATTGAGTTCAAGTTGATTAGAAATTCTCAGAAAAGATATGACAGGGTTGCCTTTCCCGTCATACTCGCAGGATAATAAATTTGGAGCATCAATGTTGACCTCCTTCAAGTTAGAGCAATGTGATAAACTGAAGAACTTCAGTTCAGGACTTGGAATATTAATCCTTTCATGCTCAAACATAGAGCAATTATGCAACATCAAACTCTCAAGGAAAGGAATCCAATAAAACTGTTCAAGGAATCACTTGTTTGGGCTCCTCAAATTCTGCAAGTTCAACCATCTCAAATTTGTACAACTATCCAAATTCATCTTAAAAGGTGTATCCATATCAAGAGCACGATAATATAAGTTCTCAAGATTCGGAGCATCAATATATACCTCTTGTATTCCTCGGATATCAGCGCCCTTCAGCTTTTGTAGACCTTGCAAGTTGCAAGCTTAAATATTTCACTCAATAGGTCATAATCCTAGAATAGTGTGTATCCTCCACGTGAAGGGTTATATACATAACAAAAATGAAGAGTTAAATGCTCAATCAAAGGACAATGTGAAATGAAATGCTCGATAACCCTTTCATCTTCAAGAAGTACATGACTCAAAGACAATGTTCTCATTGAGAAAAACTTGAGCGAATGGTTTAAGAATGCAGGGTCAAGTCTAATCCCCTCTCTCAACACCAACTTAGTTAAATTCTTTGATTGCTAAGCCTTGGTCACGAAGCCTAGTTAATCTTTTACTGACATACTGAATGAACATGTCTAATTTGCCATGTAAATTAAAAAAATTGCGGCTGCAAAAAAGAGTTCTACATGTATCAGTATGGCATCTAGTAAAAAAAAGGGACTAAGAACTTTTCAGGGACGAGTTTTTTCATATTAAAGCTCAAACTTTTCAGCATGACCCAAAATGTTGTGAACCGAACCCTAATTAAAATTGCCATCCGGAATTTTCAGAAAATGAAAAACAAAAAACAAAGAAAGATCCACAAGCAGAATGAAAGAAAGATATGTTTGAAGTTCTACGAGGAAGATGCATTTACCGAAGAAACTTTGCCGCTTCGTTCAATCTCTCTCCGACTCCTCTCTTGAGAAGTAAACGCAAGGGGTTAAAATTTAAAAAGATTGCTCTTGAATACGCTTTATATATGGCTACTGTTTAGATCAGACTCGTCAAAATCAAAGTTTAATTTTATTAATTTTTATAAGTTTTTTCCAGATTTAAAATCTGACCAATTTAAAGTTTAACAAGCTCATAAATTTATTTAAAAAAAGCAATTATTCAAATCAGTTTTTAATAATTTTAAAATTGGATATTTTAGTTCTCAAGAAAAATTAATACACAGATTAATTCTTAAAATTTTATTTTGATAGACAAATCAGTCTCCAGTTTATTTTTCAGCAGAATAATTATCCAAATCAGTCTCCAAAGATTTTAAAAACGGACATTTTAGTTCCAAAAAAATTAATGTACAAATTAATCCCTCAATATTTTTTTCCGTTAGACAAAACAGTCCTCCGTCTAAAAAGAAAAGAAAATAAAATTATTATTATTATTGAGCAATGCTAGGGGGCCAGCAATTTTTGTGATTGTTAGCCATCAACTAGCCATCAATGATGATTTGATGGTGTGAGATTGGTGTGAGATTTCATCCAATGGCTCACCTTTCTCCACTGGTTACATGCGGGCTAAAATTCAATAAAACTGCTGGCCCTCTAGACTTTTCCTTATTTATTATTAATTGCACAATAATATTCTACTATATTTTTTTTGTACTTTTTGAACAAAAATAATAATAAATTTATTCATTATATTATTAGAGATTATTCTACAAAAAATTCAAGATTAAAATCATATTTTTGTATTTAATATAATCAAAAGATGTTCTATGTTAAAAAAAATATGTATTAAAAGAAAATATTTTAATTTAAATTTATATTAAATACATATTTTTTTTAATACAAACATATTTTTTAAAATAGAATATTTTTTATTATATTAAATACAAAAATATCAAATGGTTTTAATCTTGAATTTTTTGAAAAATAAACTCTGATAATTTTATTATTATTATTATTATTATTATTATTATTATTATTATTATTATTATTGAGTGACTATATATATATATATATATATATATATATATATATATATATATAAAAATAAGAATCTGATGAATAAATTTATCATTATTGTTTTTCAAAAAATACAAAAAATTATAGTACAATATTATTATGTAATTAATAATAATTATTTTATTTTATTTTTATTTTTGGATGGAAGACTGTTATATCTAACGGAGAGAAACGTTGGAAATTGATTTGTACATTAATTTTTTTTGGGACTAAATTGTCCATTTTAAAAATCCTTGGGGACTGATCTGAGTAATTACTCTGTCGAAAAATGAACTAGGGACTGATTTGTTTGTCGTAGTAAAACCTTGGGGATTGATCTGTGTATTAATTTTTCTTGGGGACTAAAATATCCAATTTTAAAATCCTTAGAGACTGATTTGGGTAATTACTCTTTAAAAAATCTATTTCGTAAATTAAAATTTAAAATAATACATTTAAAATATTTAAATTGATATTAAATATATTCTAAAATTTACAATTAATAATTTGTAAAGCATAATTTATTTTATATATTAACTATTCGCACATATCATAATCATATTTACAATCCATAATTTTTTTCTTAACAAAAAAATTACAATCTTAACTAATATTAACTATTAATTCTTTTTTTGTTTTGTTTTGTGTTCAATATAAGTGAATAGTTGAAAGTCTAAATTACGAATTATTTATTTTTACAAAAAAGTTTTTCTTAAATTAGAAATATAAATTTATTTATTATAGGTAGAAGTCAGGAGTATACAAGTAATCTTACAATTCACTAACGTTTTTTGACGTTTAACGCCAACAGCGACTAAATTAAAAAAAATTAATGTATAGAAATCCAATTAAAAAGAAAAAAATATAGAAATCTAATTAAAAATTAAATAAAACTATAAGAACCTATAAAGTAATTAAACCTTTTAATTAATAAGCTTTTCAAAAAACCTAAATCTAGCCCGTTTAATAAAACAAGCTGAGCTGAACTTGAAACAAAACAAGCCAGGAGTCTCCGTTGAATAGTCCGATCCACTTCTACTCCTACCTCTGATACAAATAAGACAAAAGAAGGATCACAAATACACAAATTATTGCAACAAAAGTCTACCAAGAGAAAAACAAAAAAATTGGTTACAGACCGACACCTAAGACACAACTAAGCCTACGCTCGTACTCTTAGAGGTGGCCAACTTAGTAAGCATGAACTAATCATGCGGAGCCTTGGAGAAAGTGGCATTGTCAGTTGTCACATTCTTCTGCAACCTTCCTACATTTGGATGAGGAGGAATTGGTAGAGTCTGGATAAACTTCAATCAGTCTGCAACCTTTTTTCGATCTTAAACAGAGATACTTGCAAATTTTCTTATCATCGAAATTAGTTTTTTCTGTTTATGCATGTCTCCCTGCATAGCATTGGGGTGATTCAGGTTGTTGTTTTCTTTTTGACCCTCTACTAGCCTACTGAATTGGTCTGCCCTTAGCCATGCTCCCCATTCCGCTTCTTCCTCTCCTCCTTGCACCATGTTTGCAAGATTTTTTTTCGTATTTAAGTTGAAGGTCAATAATTTTGTTGTGACTTATCGATATTCTCATCTTTCTCCTCAAGAGTTTCTCTCCTATCCTTCTTCCCAATCTTTTGGTTTTATATTGTTCCGGTAAACTCTACAGTTATGTCCATATAAGAATATGAGAAAATTTTGCATCATTGATCAATGAATTTTCCCTCCATTTTTTAAGATTTAGATTATAATTCTTGAACAATCAAAGAGCTCCTTTTTTTCACCCTGAGCAATTCGATTTTATCTTTGAAAAAAAATTAAAATTTGATACTTTCGTGATCTAAAACACAGAAGCTTTCTGGTTATCTCCATTATGTTTAGAGTAGCCTCCAATATACCTATAATGAATAATCTGTCTGCCAGTAATATTTCCATCAAACTTTTAATACATGAATTCAATCCTTCTTTAATGTCCTCATCAGCAAAAAATATAATCTGTTCCTCCTCTAATTTAATCTATTTTCTAACTGTTTTTGTGAAACAGCATAAGCTATCATGGTAAATATTATTGACACTTTAAAGATTTTAACTAACAAAATAAATATTTTCTACAAACTCTAACGGAACTTAAAAACTCTAACAGCAGGGCACCTATATAAACTTTCACTAATTAATATGGTCATTATTAGAACAATGATTAAAAGGTAAATTTATATTTTCAATAAAATTTAATGATTCTATTTGTTAATAAAATAAATGTGACCTGCTGTTTATAAATAGAATCATTAAATTTTATTGAAAATATAAATTTTTTTTAAAAAAAAATTGGTATAAAATTTGACAAAATAAAATTTCAAAATAAATAGAAACTAAATATAAATACTGTTGGTGTAAAATTCACTATTTAGGTAAATGTTTAGTAGAGATAGTAAAATGATAAAAATTTCGAATGACTTTAATTAGTTGTATTTCCATAAAAAGAATACTGAACCAAATTGTTTTTATAAAAATCTATATAAAAAAATCATCTGAATATTATTTTATTTTAATTAAGAATAAATGGATGAAATATCATATTGTTTCCAAAATTTATAAAATTTTAGACGAATAATTTATAGCGTTAGATGGATAAAACTCACAATCAACAAAGGGATAAAATATTAATTGGTGTAAGTATAAAACCTTGGAAAAAATACTCAATACAATACCCAAATCTTGCTTAGTGGTAACGTCAAAATTGTAAATCTAATTAGGAATATGTACCAGTTGATAATAAGAATATTATAATTCTAAGCTAAAACTAACAGATTCCGGGTCATCAGTTGGCAATAATAATGCATTTAGCGTGGTCTTAAAGTCAACCTTCTCGTCAACGTTGAATGAGTATGTGACCTTGACAATCTTCAAGTCATGCCACCAACACTTTGTATCACCAAAATGGTCAAACCACTCCTGCTTTTTTCTGCCCATCAGCAACTCATAGACAAACTGTCGTGTTCCCAAAACAACAAATATAGTTAGTTAGAGTTAGAGACACTGCACACCATTTATATATATTGTTAACTGATAATCAATAGTGTGGTTCTGAAAACTACATCAAATTAGTTGGTTTAACCAATTAATCAAAAATTGGTCACTTGATCAATTTGATTCAGATAAGAAAATCAATTACAAAAAATCAATAAAAAGGTCAAAAAAACCATTAAATAAGTTGAATCAGTTCAAATTTTTACCGGAAAAAACTTGTTAGAAGTTATTTTTTAAAAAAGATTTTTTTTGAATTCTGATTAAACTTCAATTAAATATTTAAACATGCAGTTTTACTGATTCAATAATGAACGATCTAATTTTTCAGAACCTTGATTGATACAGGGTTGTGACTTGTGAGTGGTTCACGAAAATATTGTAAAAGCATTAATGGCGAACCAATTCTGATATGACGAAAAAACTAATAAGCATACCACCGTGAATGGTTTCATGCCACGATCATTCTGGAAGAAGAATGAAATAGTTTTTGGACAGCAACAAGAGAGCAACCAATTCATATAATGGAAATAAAGAGCCTCATTTGGTGAAGAGTCCAATTCCAAGTATTTGATACTAGGAGGAATGGATAAAACTTGCTGTATACTCAGACAATTCTGTTCAATCTACATATATCATGATGCATAAAAGCAAATAAATAAATAAATAGAATTGGAACATAGATATGCAAGCAAACACAATGAATGAATTAAGTAGCTAGCTAGCTAGTGAATCTACTTACCCCATTCGAATGATAGACAGAGAGGGAGAGTGATGCCAAAACCTTTTGTGGTTTAATGTTTTGGATAAATTCCCTCAAGCTATAATAACCATGCCTAAATTCATGGGCAGGAGAGGCATTGAATACCAAATGATCAGAACTTGTTAGGAAAGATATAATAGCTCTGTGATCTCCGCAATAGTCAAATGATAATAAATTTGGAGCATCAATATTCACCTCCTTCACGTCAGAGTAATTTGTAAACTCCAAGATCATGAGTTGAGCACTCGAAATATTAATTCTGTCAGACATAGAGCAACCACACAATTCCAAATGCTCAAGGAAAGGGAATTTATGAGATAGATCGAGTAACCACTTGTCTGTAACATCAGTGTTCGACAGACGCAAACATCTCAATCTTGTGAAACTGTCTAAATTCAATTTGATCGGAGATCCAAAATAAGGGAAAGGAACATAACGTAAGTTCTCAAGATTTGGAGCATCAATATATACCTCTTGTATTCCTTGAATATCAGCTTCCTTTAGCTTTTGTAGACCATGCAGGAATAATGATTCCAGAAATTGTTTGTTCGGAAATGGATTCTTCCTGTTATATACTAAACAACAATATACAGTTAAATCTTCAAGCAGGGGACAGTAAGAAATGAGATGCTCAATAATTCCTTTATCTTCAAGGAGTAGCTCACGTAAACATAGTGTTCTCAGTGAAAATAACTTGATAGAATGATTGAAGAATGATTGGTTAAGTGTTATTTTTCCTTTCAACACCAACTTAGTAAGAGATCTAACTTCAAAGACACAAAGTGGTAAGTCATATTGATCGTATCGATACTCCGTCCCATCAGGCAGTCCACGATAGGTGGCAGAGTATAGGAGGCAAAGCTCAAGTACTTCCACACAACTTTCGCTAACCATGTTCATCCAAAGATCAAAATGATGGGACATATACTTATTGTGTTCTGGCATCATGTCGAGCTTAAATACTTTTATTGTTAAGCTTTGCTCACGAAGCTTCAACAATCTTCTCATGACATAGCCAATTAGTATGTCTAGTTTGCTAATTATCTGAGGACTATAAGAACCAATAATAATCTTGTCGCCAATGGATAATATGGGAAATGTATACCATGTATCTCTCCATTCATTTGACAAAACACTGGTCCTAGCAGCATCTTTTTCTGGCAACCTTGCAAGAATGTCATGAAGTATAGCTTCTGGCAGAACAGATATTCGGTCCATTCCTTCATAACATCATAAGCAGTTGAAAAAAGAGTTCTACATGTCAATATAAATGATTTATCTGAGTAACGGAAGGATCTAATGTCTAAAGTCTAAACACCAAAAAAACAAACTCTTAAATCAGCATGGCATCTGGTAGAAAATGGGAATAAACAACTTTTATTTTAACCGAACCCTATGTAAAATTGCCATGCCAGAATTTTCAGAAAATAAACAACATCAAGGACTTACGAGAAGCAAAATAAAACAGAAAAAAAAAGGAAAAAAGATCCACAAACAGAATGAAAGAAATATGTGTTTAAAATTCTACGAGGAATATGCATTTACCGAAGAAACTTTGCCGCTTCGTTCAGTCTCTCTCCGACTCCTGTGTTTAGTAACCGCAAGAGGTTAACACTTTCCAATACTAAATTACTCTTCAATTCGCTTTATATATAGTTGCTATTACTAATGACCTATAGCTTGTTTGGATAATTTTTGAAGAGAAAATATTTTTGTGAATAATTTTTTTATAAATTATTTTTAAAAAAATAAAAATAATGTTATATTTAGATATCTGTAAAACAATTTTTTTGTGTATTAATTATATTTTGATATAATATAAAAATATTTTTTGTTTATTTATTATATAAAAAGTATAAAAAAATATAAATTGTAGTTTTTTAAAGAAGTTTATTTTTTAATATTTTTAATTTTAGTTTAAAAAAATTATTAAATATACTAAAAATTATATAAAAATTATAAAAAAATATTTTATCAACTTAATAACACTCAAACAAACACATAATTCCTTTTATACCAATAGTAATCATTAACATTATCAATTATCTATAACAATATATAATGTCAAAACTGAGTTTTTGGTGTCCAATTTTATATTCCAATATTGTCCTTAATTATAGAAGTTCTCCATACATGCATGCGTAGTTACTTTAAATAAAAAGAGATATCTACTCTTTCTGTTAGGGTTTAGGTATGAGTGACGGAGTGAGCGGGGGGTTCACGAAGAGGGTGACACACCGTGAGGTAACCGGTAATATCGACGGTAGAACTAAGGGAGAGAGCGTCGGGGGGTTTGTATCTGGTGAGAAGGAGGAGGGTACTAGGGTTTCTAAGGAAAAACATGGCTTTCAAAAGGTTTCCTTCCGCGACATGGTGACTGGACAGAAGTCTCCGTCTCCTATGCTTTGGAATGAGGCTTTAGATGGAGAGAGGCTAGCCAAGGTGATCAATTCGCATCCTCCTCGGGTCATCTTCTCAGAAGAATGGCTGGCGGCGTTATCTGTACCATATAAGGAAGCGATCGTCGTCAAAGTCTTGGGCAAGCATATGAATTACACGGCGATGGTGCATAAGCTGGGTATGGTGTAGAGATTGAAGGGTGGGTTTCAAGTTCTGGATGTTGGAAATGGCTATTTTCTGGTGAAGTTTGATGCTTTCGAAGATTGTGCTGGGAGTGTGAACTTGGGGGATGATTGTGCTGGTTTTGGGTGGGTAATTCGCGATAGCTCCAGTCAATGGGTAATGGGATGCTCAGAAGATTCCTTTGGATCTAGTGTCATCAAGATGGAGTTGTGGAGTATATGGAAAGGTTTGGCTTGGGTTTGGGAGGCGGGTCTTAAGCTTGTTGTCTGTGAGACAGATTGCGCAGCAGCTTTTGAGCAAGTGACTGGTTGGCAAGTTCCACTCTGGCATCTTGAAAAAGAAGTGATACAACTGATCTTTGACTTGAAGTTAAGAAGGGATTGAGATATTCGTTTTGAGCTTATCCCGAGAGAAGCTAATGTCGTGGCAGATCGGTTGGCAAAGATGGGATCTGGAGGTAGCGGAACTGATGAGGTTCACCTTTGGCACCAGCCACCAGAGGTGGTTTGTCCTCTCTTATTGTTAAGAACCTAATTTTTTTTCTTTTTCTTTTCTGCTCTTTTGTTTTTTCTCTTAGTTGTTCACCAAAAGAAATAAAAAAACTTCCACCGTTAACAACAACACATATTCTTCTATCTCATTTTCATTCTGTTTTATCACTAATAACCGTAGAAACGCGTAACCTCTTCTTCAATTCTTCATTTCAATAATTTATCCTTTTCAATTTTTCTTAATTCTGTTCTCCATCCTGAATGTGCTTCTCTGTATATAACAATTATTTGGATGAGTTTTTGTGGTTTTTTAAACTAAATAACGACCATGTCAAATGTTGATTTTTGATGCCATGTATGAAAGGAGGAAAAAAATAATTAGCAGTGATAAATAATTTTTGTATAGATCTTATCATTTTGTTTTGGATATATTCTTTATGTGAGTACTTTATACCAAGAGTTTGATCTCATTCTTCTGTTATTAATTTTTTTTATCTCATTATTGGATTCGTAGCACTTTTCTGTATTTTTATTATAGTCATCCTTCTCCTTCTTTCAACATCGTGATGGTATCCAATTCTTTCTTCTTATTTTACCCCTGTTTTCTTTTTATTAAAAACTGGCTTTATCCCAAGACAGAACTTAAAAACTTATTTCAATAAAAAAAACTGCTACTACGTACTCAATTCTTTTTATTTTATTTTATTTTTTTCAAAAACTGGCTTTACCCCACGATAGATTTAAAACTGATTCACCTTCAACCTACAATAGAGTTTAAAGCTGATTCACTTTCAATAAAAAAACTATTAATACGTACTCAATTTAAATACCGATTCACTTTCAATAAAAAAACTTTTGCGCCTTCAATCGTACTTTAACCAAGAGAGTTAAATATCTGTTTCACTTTAAATTGTGCTCTTGCAATCGTTTTTCTTCTTTGTGTCTTGCTACCTTATCTTCTGACAAATATAATTGAAAAATTCAACGAATCAGCGATCACATTATATCAACTAATATAATTCCTATTCCAAATCCATTGCCAAGTAACAATTAGACAAATGGTCAGAGCCACCCATCATCATCGTCATCATTTTGTTTCAGGTAACATAAAACTTAACATGTATTATGATAATTTAATTTTTTTGGGTTATAAATTCAATTTTTGCTTATATCTGTATTCTACTCTTTGAAAAATCTAGGATTGAAAGCGCATGATAATGGAGTTGGTCCAAATAACAGACGTCGTAGTAACATAATTGGTTGGTATTCTATAACAAAATTAATTAAATTAATATACACTGTTTATATATTTCTGATGCTTATTATTTAACTTAAAAAAATTACATATAACAAGCACTCCTTAATAAAAAAATACAAAAAATTACTAGAATTTGGTGTCCAATTTTTTTTAGACTTAGTATATTCTTACATAATCTATTTCATAAAATAAATTTAGTGGACAAAATAATAATTTTTTTAATATTCCATCTTTATCATATAATATATAAATAATTAAAAAATTAAAATAAACAATGTATTCATAAAACTAATAATAACAAATAGAATAAAAAAAAATATTAACATATCGTTTATTTTTTACCATGTGTATTTTTAAATCTGAGTGGTTAAATATATTTTACAAAGTAATAACTATGAAATAAAAATAAATTTATTGTTCTAAATTATAAAAAGAAATATTGAGTACTCTTTAACTAAAACTTTTATTATAAATTTATTACAAAAAAATATATTTATGTTTCAAATTAATGTAGATGTTTGAGATAAAATATTAAAAATAAAAAATATGCATTTGCATTCTTATATTAAAAAATAAATGAAGTCATTTTATATACAAAAATACTACGTTATAAGATAATTACAAAAAGTTATCAAACATAATAATTTTATTATCAAAATAGTATTTATATATTGTGTTAAATTAATGTAACATAATGATTTTTAATATATTTTAATTTAATTTTTTTAGTTTTTATTTTAATTTATATTTTCATATTTTAAAATTTTGGTAATAATATATATTATTTATAATTTTAAAATAAAACCAGGAAGAATATGACTTAAATACAAACATAATGATAGAAGAAGAATACAAGAATATTGATATTTCATCTCATGTATTTAAAAATACATGGCATAAATAAAAATGAATCCTTCTTACTATAAAATTATTGTCCATTTAAAAATTTAACAAATGCCAAAATTTGATCACGGTAAAATGGGTCATAATTTTATAAAAAATCTAAATACTATATTAAATATTACAAACAGTGATTTTTGGATAAATAATTTTCAAATTCTAAAATTAAAAACATAGATAGACGCTTTACATATTTATATGAGTTACTGAATCAATTTTTATTGAATAACTATCTTAAATATCAATTATAAAAAAATGCTACTATATCAGCCAATGATAATAATCATGAGACACGTAACATTATTTATTATTAAAAAATATATTAATCTAATATTATTTATTATTAAAAAATATATTAATCTAATAATATTAAATATGTAATAAATTTCTAATGTGAAATGTTAACATATAAACACAAAAAATAAAGATAAATTAGAGTATAACAAATAAACTACTTTTTAAAAAATATTTCTGCAATCTTAACAGATAAAATATTCATCATATTGTTAATTTATCATAATAAATTAAAAAAAATAAATTTAAAAATATCACAAATTAATGGACAATATTCAAACTTTGAAAAAAATCAATAAAAAAATTATAATAGAAGTATATTATTTTTAAAATATTTTCTGTTTCAGAATAAATTAAACAAATTTAAAATAATTAAAATCACCTTTATACGCGACATAAAAGTTAACTTTAATCATGATAACTAATTTTACTCTTATGAATTTAAATTATGCTTATTATCTGTATTATCTGTATTGCTCTTTAAAAATATAGGTCTGGAATCACATTATAATGAAGCTATTCAAGCATAGTTGTCAGAACCGAACCGGTGATTGAACCGGTCAGGTCACTGGGTCATTGGTTCAACCGGTGGGTCACTGGTTGAACGAATTGACCCGGTTCTATGTAAATAAAAAATAAAATATAGTTAAAAATTTAAAATTAAAATTTAAAATACATATTTTCACTAACATTTTAAAAATATCTAGCTATTCTAAAACAATATGAAACAGGAACAATAAGTATTTTGTTAATTTTACTCTATCATAAATATTTTTATTTTTTATATTAAAATAACTATTATTTTTTAATTTTAATAATTTATTAATTAGTTTATATCTATTATACTATTATATACTACAAGTATTTATTGAAAAATAATATTAATAGATATTATATAATTATAAAAAAATAAATAAGTTTATAATTATTGTTAAATAAAAATATAATTAATTTAAGAATGAATGAGTTTATAACTAAAATTAAAATAAATTAAATAGAAGTAAATTATTTGCTGAAAGATATTTATATATATTAATTTGTATATATATTGATAACAAATTCAACAGTCTGGTGGTTGTGAGTATCATATTTTTCCTTGAGGAGGGGGGTTCGAACCCAGCTTTAATATTTTGGAAAAATCTTGAAACTGAAGCGGTTCGGTCAAATCGGTCTTACCAAGTTTGACCGTTTTTTATCGGTTCACTCTGGATTTGACCGGTTCGTACCGGTTCACTACCTTATCCGGTCAGATCATTGGACCAAACCGGTTTAGGATTCGGTTTATTAATTTTTCGGTTGAACTAACCGATCTGGTCCGATTTTGCTAACAGTGTGTTCAAGTAAAAGATGTGGTGATGTCCTAACTGGTTAGTACCCTATATATTTAAAATATTTTTCGGTTGAACTAACCGATCTGGTCCGATTTTGCTAACAGTGTGTTCAAGTAAAAGATGTGGTGATGTCCTAACTGGTTAGTACCCTATATATTTAAAATATGTAATAACGTCGTTTTAAGTCATTTTGTCTATACATTATGTAACACCCTCACTATCTGAAATCACGCTTCCGGCTGCGCCACTCTGATAGCAAGAAGTATTACGACCATAGTTGTCAGAACCGAATCGGTGATCAAACCGGTCAGGTCACTGGGTCACTGGTTCAACCGGTGGGTTACTGGTTGAACCGTTTGACCCGGTCCTATGTAAATAAAAAATAAAAAATAGTCAAAAGTTCAAAATTAAAATTTAAAATACATATTTTTACTAACATTTTAAAAATATAAAGTTATTTTAAAACAATATGGAACGGAACATGAATAATAAATATTTTGTTATTTTTACTCTATCAAAAATATTTTAATTTTGTTTTTATATTAAAATAACTATTATTTTTAAATTTTAATCATTTATTAATTAGTTTATATCTATTATACTGTTATATACTACAAATATTTATTAAAAAATAATATTAATAGATATTATATAGTTATAAAAAAATAAATGAGTTTATAATTATTGTTAAATAAAAATATAATTAATTTAAAAATGAGTGAGTTTATAATTAAAATTAAAATAAATTAAATAAAAGTAAACTATTTGATAAAAGATATCTATATGTAATATAATTTGCATTTATTTTAATAGAAAGCACGCTAGCCTGGTGGTTGTGGAGTCTTTTAGTTCCCTTGAGGGTAGGGGTTCGAACCCTACCTCAAACATGTGAAAACCAGAAATAAATACTTTATCTTAAGAAAAATGCAAACAGGCATAGGTTCATATACAAGACTCCCTACATAATAACTCTCATAATATAATATACATATAAAACATATAATTCCTATCCCAATACAAAAACATAATTCTTTTTTTGATAAATAAAGTAATCTTAAACCATATAATGCTTAAAATTAAATCTTTTTAAAATAACTACTTTAAATGAAACTTCTAATTTTATAAAATTTCGACAACATTTCCTCTAAAAATCGAATTCTGCCACCCTTTTCGGGTCCCAACAAAACCATTTCTCAAACTCCTTTCAATTCAATTTCAAAATCAGACCAATTTCAATATCTTAGTCCATTTTCAATTTAAACTCATTTTTCAACAAATCAAACTCATTTCCAATATTATAATCCTTTTCAGATCTCAATTCATTTCCAACAAAGCCAACCAACATTTACTCAAACCCTTTCCAACGGTTTCAAATCCAAGTCATTCACAAATCTCAAGTCATTTTCCAAACCCAAACTAACTCTAACATCAAATCATTTTTCCAATTTCTCAAATTATACTTGATAAACATTTAAATCGGATTTTCAAATTAATCTTTCACTAGCTATCTCAATACCAACTCAATATTCAGAAATAACCACAGTCAAGTAAGCAATCACATTCATTCAAGACAATTCAGTTCAATTCATAAGACTCCATAATCACTAAAAATAATTATTTGCTTAAATATCAATTTATAACAATTCTTAAGAATAAAAATGAGCTTAATGAAAAGGCCCCTACCTCAATTTAGTTTAAACGCATCAATTCCTCTTTCGTTCATCACTTCTGTTTGGCTTATGATCCTCACAGAGAGCAATTGCCTTACCAGCCTTTGATATTATAGTCCTATAATCTTCAACATTAGCAACATAGAGATGGTTATCAATCAAAACAGCGGTTGAAGCAGTAGAGCTATCATCCCAGTAATGTCTTCTTCAATACAGAAATGAGAATAGTACCTTGGTGCGTTCACTATAGCCAATTGACATCAGTAAAAAATGGATGCTTCATGAGATTATCAAAGAGATGCTTTTTCAAATACTCTGCAAGCAGGAGAACCACCATGACCATCAAATATTCCAGTAAGCATTTGAATTACCACCAATTTTCAATGTTTTAATATCGTAAAAGTCCTCCATCTTAATACCTTTCTTTTGAATACTTTAAAAAACAAAAGTTTTGGTATATATAAATTTTCAATAGCAATAAACCATAGACTTACAATAAGGAAAAGCATGGTGTGCTTTTTCAAATACTCTGCAGCAGGAGAACCACCATGACCATCAAATATTCCAAGTAAGCATATTGAATTACCACCAATTTTCAATGTTTTAATATCGTAAAAGTCCTCCATCTTAATACCTTTCTTTTGAATACTTTAAAAAAACAAAAAGTTTTGGTATATATAAATTTTCAAATAGCAAATAAACCATAAGACTTAACAATAAAGGAAAAGCATGGTGTAAAACAGAAGTTACAAGATAGGCTCAAAAGAAAAGGGGTTACATGGTGTCAACCTTAAGGATTTTAACATAGCTCACTATCATAACTCTCTTTGATGTCACATACTTACAAGCTTCACCTTTAGCGTTCACGAACCGTGTCCTAAAGAACTACCGTGTTACAAGTTTCACCTTACGCTTATCTATCTCACGTTGCTCCGGTCACTTTACTAACTTGTTGCAAGTCGTCATCTTATACGAATTGACTTGCCAAAGTTCACCTCCTCATCTACTAGTCATTCCCTGAAAAACTAACGCTTCGGTTTTTATTTTCTAGGGACCACGTGTGACATTGAGATAAACGTCAGTATATTCAAGGAGTTACAAATCTAAGGAAAAAATGAATAAGTGACGAGGATAAAATTCGTATAAATTCAGGAGGATGCATAAGATTGCAACTAAGTAATGAATTACAGGCACGAGAATATGTTCTGGAAAGAAAATCATTTTACATCTAAATAGGAAATCTGAATCCAGGAACTCTATAAGAAATAAGAAAAGTAGTGATGATTTAAATTGAAATAAGTTCAAGCCAGAACAGAGGAACACTAAGTTTACAAGAGAGGAATAACTGAATTAACGACATCATTTGCAAAACTCAAAAGCATGGGAAAGTCTAAGAAAGTATGATTTCTCACTAAAAAGAAAAGATATGAAATAGATATCCTTCAAGAGAGGTAACAGAAGCGTAAATATTGGGTTATGTTAAAACAAATTCAAATTAAATTCGATTTGTGCAAAACTTGAAATAATGAAAATTAATTGAGCTAAAAATCTTGAAAAATCTTACAAGATCATAATCAAACAAGAATATGCATAAAAATTTACATCAAGAGGTAGAACTAAATTCTGTTCAGAAGGAAAAGTCCGAGATAAATTAGTCAATAAAAGAATACTTGGTACGTTACAAACAAATAGGTTTCAATTGCATAGAAAAGTTTTAAAACTTCATATCAGTGAACATATGCTAAGTTCCAAAATGATTTTATTGAAATTTAAAGTAAGGCTACAGATAGAATCTAGCGAAAGAAGAACTGAATTGAAACTTCTTCAATGGAATTCAAAACAAAAACCTTAGAGCGAGATTATAAAAAGTGGTATGTTGCACCAAAATAAGTTTGAAATTTACTCAAAGGAATACAAATTTTGATAAAGAAGAATAAGCAACCAAAATGGTGTTTCACAAGAACTTGGAGAAACGTTTGAAATTATAAGTAAGCAAGGATATACAAAAACAAGAAGATGTACCAAAAGAAAAAATCAAGTTGTAACCCTATGAAGGAATGAATTCACTTTCCCAAAATAATTATTAGAAGTTTTAATAAGGTATTGCATCAAAACAATCCAATTTAAAATAAATTATATGAAGTTTGTCAAATAAAGATTAACTAAAATAGAAGCAAAAATCTTTTATCAAGAATCTTAGAGTACATAATCAAGTAAAGACATATATAAAAATTTGAGTAAATATTGGAGGAGAATCAAATTATGTTAAAAAAAAAAAGAAACCTAATGTAAAATGTTCCTATATGGTTAATAAGAGTATAGTATAGTAGCTTTAAAAAACAAGTATGTTTTTAGCTACATAAAGGATTTATTTATTTCTTATAGGAAAGTACATGTAAGATCAGAGATAGTCATATCCAGAATTCAAAGAATGGTTACAGACAAGATCAGATAGAATAGAGAGATCAAAACTCTTCTCAACAAAGATTCCGAAACAACTTCGAAAGAATATTACTAGAATTGTTATCTCATACCAAAACAAACGCAAAATTTTTACCAAGGGGAGTACTTTATTCATTTAGAGGAAATCAGGATCGAAAATTGTAACCTGGGCAACATACGTATAAGTTGTAGCAGGCGAAGTAGAAGAACCAAATCACACAATTAGCTTGCTACGAATCGTAACTCTCACGGTTTCAAATCACTCAAGTATTAAGAATTATGTGTTACGCTAGAACAGATTTAAGATCGAATAAAAAGGTACATAATTTATGAAGAAATACATAAATAATGACAATGATGGATAATCAAATCTGGTTCCAAAAAGGATTGAAACAAGAAGCGAAAAAAAATGATAAATCGAAGAATAAGCAACACGCGCATCATGTGGCAAGATTAAAGCTCCTATCTTCGGTATAAACTAATCAAGGAATAACATCTGACGTTTTTCAAAGAATTAAGGACCATTGTCTTGCTAAACAAGTTCAAAACCAACTCAAAAGAAAAACTCATGATTCGTAGAGAGAAATATAAACATCAAGGATAAAGGTTCCAAATGATTTCAAGTGAAAAATCAGGAATATAATCAAGCAGAAATATATATAGGAACGAATAAGTATCGTTAGGAACAGAGTCGAATCATATCCTAAAAGGAAAAATTTAAAACAAGGAATTCCAACATAACCAATAAAAGAGAAAACGGTGTGCTAAGCTACATGACACGAACAAGATCATACGTCAAAACGGAACTAACTTCAAAAATTAATTTCTAACGCTCCCAGAACCCGTGAACCGCATCGCTTATTAATTCTACTTTGTCCATGATAACCTATTAACTTTACCGTACACATAAACCATCAACATTAAGCTGGCCAGACTTAATATCAACCGATATGCAATGGTAAGCTAACAGCGTTAATCAAAAGATGGTCATGTACATAAAGCTCTAATTCTCGTCATTCGGACAAGACCTAGAACATGACAGACACGCAGAGTATGCAATGAAGCATAGTCAGTTTATTTCCAAGGCTCTAACAGGAACAAACTGCTCTGATACCATAATGTCACACCCTCACTATCTGAAATCACGCTTCCGGCTGTGCCACTCTGATAGCAAGAAGTATTACGACTACTTTACATACTAAATAGTAAAATAAGAGGCTGTGCCTCGAAACTGTATCCCTGATTTTTTTGAAAACCAGAAATAAATACTTTATCTTAAGAAAAATGCAAACAGGCATAGGTTCATATACAAGACTCCCTACATAATAACTCATAATATAATATACATATAAAACATATAATTCCTATCCCTCTTACAAACTTGTAATAACAAAGACGAGGGAAGAAAATAATCTAATTAATACAACAACTTAATAAACCAAACGCAGTATAACTCTTCTTAAAACTTCTTCATTCAGTTCTTGAAAAGGTAAAGCTGTAGAGGGTGAGAACCTAACCACACGGTCTCACCACGGAGTTTCAAAGTTGTCATAAGAAGATATTTAATAGGAAAACTGTTTTCAAGCTCAGTAATTGATTATCATTGCCTTATGAATCTTTTAAAAACCAATAGATAATCGTTCAAAACCTTTTCAAATAAACAATGTTTAATCTTTCAGAAATCTGAGACATTTCCTTTCTTATAAGAAAATCTCAATCAAAGACTAACCACGCAATCAAACAACACAATCATTAATTCAGCATCAAAGTTCAATCTCAAATGTAGCACGCCAGGACAAACACAGGCAAGGCAAACAAGGAAAGCACAAGTAGGCAGCAGTTACAGCAAACAGTTCAAGTAGCAGTTACAAACAGTTTAGCAATTAGACAAACCAAAACAAGTTCAAACTCAAACAAAGCATACAAATGCATATGATGCATGTCTGTCCTATGGCTGATGAGGCTCATCTGTCGGTTATCCAGCCAACCCGACAAGTCTGAATTGTCCTTAGACTATCCCCCGACGTGCATCCCCAAGAATCTATGCATAGCTTTTTCTCAAATAATCAATATTGCTCAATGGGGGTAACATACCCGGAAATTTATATAGTGCCCGGTCACACTTACGTCGTAGGGTCAATAGAGTATCGAGTTTTCAACCTAGTACACGTGGTGGCAAGCCACGACACTTTATCCAGGGAACCTCGTATCTCAGATAATCCAAATTCATAAGCCATATCTCATTTTCAAATTCATTCAAAAACCATATTTCAAAGAAAATCATCATCATCCTTCTTTCCATTCCGTTCATTAACAATCCCAATACAAAACATAATTCTTTTTTTGATAAATAAAGTAATCTTAAACCATATAATGCTTAAAATTAAATCTTTTTAAAATAACTACTTTAAATGAAACTTCTAATTTTATAAAATTTCGACAACATTTCCTCTAAAAATCGAATTCTGCCACCCTTTTTGGGTCCCAACAAAACCATTTCTCAAACTCTTTTCAATTCAATTTCAAAATCAAACCAATTTCAATATCTTAGTCCATTTTCAATTTAAACTCATTTTTCAACAAATTAATCTCATTTCCAATATTATAATCCTTTTCAGATCTCAATTCATTTCCAACAAAGCCAACCAACATTTACTCAAACCCTTTCCAACGGTTTCAAATCCAAGTCATTCACAAATCTCAAGTTGTTTTCCAAACCCAAACTAACTCTAACATCAAATCATTTTTCCAATTTCTCAAATTATACTTGATAAACATTTAAATCGGATTTTCAAATTAATCTTTCACTAGCTATCTCAATACCAACTCAATATTCAGAAATAACCACAGTCAAGTAAGCAATCACATTCATTCAAGACAATTCAGTTCAATTCATAAGACTCCATAATCACTAAAAATAATTATTTGCTTAAATATCAATTTATAACAATTCTTAAGAATAAAAATGAGCTTAATGAAAACGCCCCTACCTCAATTTAGTTTAAACGCATCAATTCCTCTTTCGTTCATCACTTCTGTTTGGCTTATGATCCTCACAGAGAGCAATTGCCTTACCAGCCTTTGATATTATAGTCCTATAATACTCAACATTAGCAACATAGAGATGGTTATCAATCAAAACAGCGGTTGAAGCAGTAGAGCTATCATCCCAGTAAATGTCTTCTTCAGAATACAGAAATTGAGAATTAGTACCTTGGTACGTTTCACTTATAGCCAATTTGGCATCAGTAAAAAAAATGGATGCTTCATGAGATTATCAAAGAGATGCTTTTTCAAATACTCTGCAACAGGAGAACCACCATGACCATCAAATATTCCAAGTAAGCATATTGAATTACCACCAATTTTCAATGTTTTAATATCGTAAAAGTCCTCCATCTTAATACCCACAGCTAAGCCTTCCATCCTCACTATTCCACTCTCCACTTGCAAACCGGCCATCATCATCTTTCTCTCGCATCATATCTACAAGGGAACCAGCACTTCTTGACACGGAACCCGTACCCACCATCATCACTGGGAATGTCTTGAATTGACGAGTAGGCGAATAAAAAATACTAGGGACAGCTTGCAAACTCCTCCTAGTGTAGTTTATTCTCACTCATTTGGCAAAGGTTTCAACTTGAACAACCAAAGACCTTACACAACTGCTGCATACCATCTAAATGACCAACCAAGAAGACAAGGGTTCCGGCGGCAGCTCCAGTAGCTACCTCTAGTGGAGGCGCCAGCTGAATAACTCACAATAACAACTTCATTCAACATAAACACTCTCTCACAACAGCAACGAAATAACTTAAGCGTACAAAACGAGGGTAAGGCTCACCAGAGCAGTAGCGGCTTCAACGGTGGTTCTCCGGCGACAACGGCGTCGTTTTCCGACAATAGAGGCACGGCTACAGCAACGGCGGTGGCAGAACAGCAACTCCAAGAATCCAACCACTGAACCAATCTTCACCAAATTCCAAACCTTGATTTTGGAAAACCCAATCTACGAATCTTCCTCATCAAACCCCGATGACACCGTGCAACTCACCGGCATCCATGGCAGCGGCCGAGATGAAGCACGGCAGTGAGCTGCTATGTACATCGCATCTTTTCCTCTCTCCTTCGTCCAATGGCAACGACGACGGCAAGGGTTCTGGCGGCAACGCGAATGCTTTCAACAGACGTCGGTGGTGACTCTGATTACGACAACAAGGTGCGGCGGTGGCGACGAGGCAGTAGTAGTGTGTGACGATGGTGGTGCGAGCTGGACAGCGGCGACCTCTTCTCCTCCCTCTCCATCCTCGGCTCTCTTCTCCCCTTCGTTCTCCCTCTTCTCTATTTCCGCTTCCTCCTTTTTCTCCTTTTTTCCCCCTCTCCGTTTTTTTTCCCTGTCTCCTTTTCTTTTCTTTTGTTTTTGCTGAAGGCTGAGGCATAAGGGCTGAGGTGTGGCGGTGATAAATTAAGGTTAGAATAAAGTGATTTAGATAATTTTAATAAAATTAGAGGTACAGAGTATTAATTAAAAATTTAATTTAGTCCCTCAAAATTATTTTAAAATATTATTTAATTATAAATTTGTTAATTAATTTTTAATAAGTATTTTAATTTAAAATTAGAGATAATATAATTTATTTTCTTTATTTATAAAATTAAAGTATTAAATTTTAAAATCTCAATTATTTAAATTAAATCATATAAAATTTTTATCCTTTTATAAATGTAAAGTTGTATAATTTAAAATAGAAAATTACTTAATGATTATGAGATTAAGTAAAATTTTTAATTTAATTATCAAAACTTAATTTAATTACTTTTAATAAAATAATTTTTTTAAAAATAAAGTCTTTAATAAATAAATAAATAAATTGAAACTAACTCATAATAATATATATATATATATATATATATATATATATATATATTTGTTTTTTAAATTCTGGATCTTACACATTACATCTTAATATAGAAGATTAACAAAATTAATTAACTTAATTTACACGATTTGATTTGATTTCTGAGAACTAATTTTTAATTCTTTTAAGATAATCTACAACATATTAAGTTTGTATTTTTTTTTTTGGTATAAATGTAGGTCGAGACACCACTGCTACTAATTCAATGTCTCAATCAATCTCTTATAATGAACCAGTTACAAACAATACTAAAATCCATGCAAATATAAATAGTTAGTACTCACTTACTCTACTTATATTTTTAATATTTTATCTTCATCGCATAATATTCATTTAAAATATTTTTTATTGTATTGAATAAATTAAGAGGTTTGATATTACACACTACTGTATAAAATGCCTAATGTCAAACAAAAGTATGAATTCTATAATAAAAATAAATAAAACAAATAATTAACAAATTTTAAATAGGCAATACATTCATAAGACTAATAATAATAATAACTTTGTAATAAAATTTTGGTAACAACATATATCTTTTAAAATTAAATAGTAAAATTAGAAAAGATCAACCTTAAACACAAAACAACAACTATTGAAAAATAGTACAAAAATATGTCTTATTTTATCTCATGTATTTATTAATGTATTGTACAAATTATATGGATCTTTTTTATTATAGAATCTTTATCCAATTAAAACTTTAATAGATAGTAAAATTTGATCATAGCAAAATGTGTTCTAATTTCTTAAAAAATATCTAAATACTATATTAAAAATTACAAGTCAATAGGTAACTAAATTAAAAATTCTCAAATTAAAAACATAGATAACATTGTATATATTTTTATGAGTTATCGGACAAATTTTTATTGAATAACTAATTTAAGTACAAACTAAAAAAATGCTACTACAAATAGTATTTAATGGGAATAACCGTAATACACATAACATCATTTAGTGATGAAAAATAAATCTTAATTAAATTACAATAACTAGATAATAAGTCCTTGATGATAAAAGAAATTATCAAATTAAAATTTAATAATGTATAGAATATAACATAAACACAAAAAAAAAACAAAATAAAGTACAATAAATAAACTAATTTTTAAAAATATTTTCGCAATTTTAGCGGATAAAATCCTTATCATATTGTTATTTTATCATAATAAATTTAAAAAATTAAATTAAAAATATTATAAATTAATAGACGACATTCAAAACTTTTAAAAAAATACAATAGAAGCATTATCATTCTGAAAATACTTTTTGTATATTTTAGTATAATTGAGAATAGAAATTTACTCTATCGAATATTTCACCTCATATATTACATAGAACTTTAAACTATGTCCATTTTATATTACCTCTTTATTGTGTGATTTTATAATTTAACATTTTAAAGTGTTTTATAGTAATTTTAATTTCAACAAAATATGATATAAATAAGATCACGTCAATATTAAAATAAAAAAATACTTATCTAATAAATTTGAAAAGTAAATAATATATTAACAAAAAAATAAAATTAATTTCTTAAAAACAATAGAAAAGTGGCTGAAGAGGCACGTGCCGCTAATTATAATAATACTAACAAAAAGCCGGGACATATGCGCGAATCAGAGACAATCTTTTTTATAAATTTATTGATCTTAAATTATAAATTATATTATTAATAATAGATATGTACGTATTATTGATTTGTATGAAATATATGATGTAAAAATTTTAATATAACCTATTTAAAATAGCAGAATAAGTGATATATGACAGAAAAATATAGAAGGTAGATAATGTTATGTTTGTCATATATATATATGTGTGTGTTATATATATGTGTGTGTTATATAAGAATTATATTAAATAAGATTTATTGGTTACCTTAAAGAAATAATGAGATTATTTTTATCACTTTTCTTATGACAAAGTGTTTATGATAAGAGGTAAAACTCATTTTTTTAGAAAATGGATTCCATTTTAAAGAAAGAGTGGGAGTACAAACTAACTTTTTGAAAAAGTAGCCTATTTGTATAATGATACAATTCTATAAAGATAGATCTAATGGTTATTTAGACTTTTTATAATCATGTTCAATAAAGATTGTCATTAAAATAAAATTATGCACTATTGTAATGGGAGATTTCATATTTTAAGAAAACGTGATATTTATTATGCACTAAGTGTATTTTACAAAAGATCAAGCAAACATGCTCAAAAGCTAAGGTGTTTAAGGTCAAAAGAATTTTGATAAACACAAATGTGCATTGAAAAATTATAGACATGATTGATTGGTTCTAGTGCAAGTGGGAGATTATTGTGATAATAGTATCCCCAAGATCCAATCTATCATGATTGGCTCTCGTGCAAGTGGGAGATTGTTGGGAATAAATAGTATGACCACAATCTAATCAATCACGTGTCAAATAATTTGTTATCGTTATTATATTAAAATGTTAATATAATAATGTCCTTGATTAAATTTAGAGATTTATCATTGTGATAGTGATCACAATATTGAGAGATAAATCTTTTATAATTTAATCTAAATTGTTCTTGGTCATAGGATTATTAAAAAGGATATTAATAATCTGGAAAGATCAATATATATATAATGGTCTTCATTGGATGAAAATTAATAGATCTCATTTATTAAATTATATATATAGATGGTGCATATAGAGATATGCCCATTGAACTGACTCACTTTGAGAATTCCTAATGGTTATAATTACCGTATATTTGTCAATAGGATATTCTCAAGATGAACATAGTAATAGAGTTTCCTTTGACATGCGACTGTCATAGTAATTAACAATATATTTATTATACTTTGATTCCGGACACCTAATACCTTAGGGTGCTAGTTGAATGGATATTGGGTATAATTTAAATACTTGTAGAATTAATGATTAGTCAATAAGGAATCCGTCAACTCTCGGTAAAGAGTTTGAGCTCTATGATTATAATGATTGAGATGAATAAAACCTTGGCCAAGGAGATTGAATGAATGAAGAAATGAGTTTCTTAGGTCATTCACAGTTCATTATAATAATGGTAACAAGTTAGAGTTTGACAATTAAACTATACTCTAAGGGTTAACCAAGAGCTGGAAAGATGGAAGGAATTATACTTTGTTCTTCTGAGGTTCTTAGTAAAAATATATTACTTCATACTATCGGGTCGTTGAGGAGTGTTGCTAGACGCCAACCTTGATTAGTAAATTTAGTATGACTAATTTACTACCCGCTTAGTATTGAATCTATGGGGTCACACACTAACGAGTGTTCTAACCTTTGCTATAGAATTATTTGATTATTATTTTGATTTGATCAAATAAATAATTATATTAATTCAGATGGAATATTATTATATTTTTTGCTAGCACCAAAAATATAATAATAGTATGATAATTGAGAATATTAAATGAGATTTGAGAATAATTAGTTATTCTATTTCTAAATTTGAATTATAAAGTTGGATGAGATCTTAACTGATTCTGTTTCAAATTAAATTATGATATGATTCATAAATTTGAAAGATTCAAATTAAAATAGTAAGATATGATTTAAAATTGAATTGAGATTCAATTTTAAAATCAACAACAAATCTCATACTATATATAGGTATGCCAAGAGTAGAGGTAAACATGAGAAAGAGCAGAGAATAACAAGAGTTTTATTCCTTTACCTCTACGCACATAAACGTATGTGAGCCTAATTCTTGGAGAAGAATTTTATGGCGTGCAAAGAGTTGCAAGAGGTTTCTCAATTTAGATCAGATCCATTGGTCAAAGAGTTGACAGCAAGGGTTGGTCTCGGTGTGGATACGCATAGCGCCTTCGTACCATCGAAGGAGAAAAATATTTTTACTAGCGTACTCAGGTATTTAAATCTGATCTAATATTATATTATATTATAGGAATAAAGTTTACGCACAAAATAGATCTTTAAGGATTACTTTCTTTTCTTCCACTGCGTGTTATGAACACATGGTAATCCTTCAGTGGTATAAGATTTATTGGACCTAATATCAATTCTATTGTTGTGCAATCTCTTAACACATATAAGACATCTCCAAACTCTAATGTTTTTTGAGTTTCAGCTTATGTCTTTTCCATATCTCATATGGGTAAAAAAATGGATTTAATGAGAAATTTGTTAATTTAGCAATATTTTAAAATGTAGTCCAAATATTTAACAAACAATGATCCTCAATTAAATCAAATTCCATATTTCTTTAAACATGATAGAGTACATGGAGTACTAATATTTGTGCATTGAGAGAATTTCATTATCTATTCAATAGAATATCAATTAGATGTTAGAGATTTTACTTTAAGCTCTTATAATAAAAATACTCAATATCTTTATTAATGGTCAAACTAACTATTAAGAGCAATTTTAATTGGCATTCTCAATACTCATATTGAGTTTTTCTAAAAAGATCACAAACATTAATCATATTAAGGCCAATTATAAATTGTTTGAAACAAAATAAATCTCCAAAAATACTTGCAAAAACAATTTTTGCTAAAACCATTTGGCTAATGGCATTCCAACTTCTAAAGTTATTTAATTCAAAATATATTGTCCAATACTCCCACTAGTTTAAATAAATCTTTGATAGTCATACTATCTTATTTTGAGCATCATACATCTTTTAAGATGTTCAATAATAAATAGTGGGTATATGCTTTTGAAATTAGAACTCATAGTTATCAAAACAACCCATATTGTAATAAAATAATATTTTAGATACTTCACAAGTACTTATTATTCTATCACTAATTTTTATTGGACAATATTATTTCAATAGGATTATCATGTCCATCAAATCCTTTTATACATAAGAACAATTCTCAATGTATAGCCAATTTATTACTTTCAAGTATGCCATATTTAAAATATGAAAATAAATCAAGAAATCTATATTTCTAGCAAAATTATTTATAATCGTGAATGAGTACCTTAGTTGTCAAGTTGTTACTCATACCTATTCTAAATAAACATGATTAAATTATATCCCATATAATTATAATCCCAAATAATTATCTGGTTATCAAACAATTATTTAACTGAATTATATTTTATACCCCTAGGTTGTCTAGGTTCAAATATAAAATTAATTCTCCTTATGCATCATCATATACATGAATAAATTCTATCCGTGATTACAAGTCTCCTGGTTTTCAGGTCGTTCCTTGTAAACAAGAGATAAATTTATTTGTTTGACAATCTCCTAACTTTTAGGATTTGGATTTATCTCTATTGTTAGAGAATTTTTCATCAGTACTCATAGATTAAATTTTATACTCCCAGGTTGTCTAGGAAAAATATAAAATTAAATCCCTAATACATCAAATGTATATACTGATTGTTATCTTGAAAATAAAACTCCTGGTTGTCAGGTCGCTCTTTATAATCAAGAACATTAGAAAAACTAATTTCTAAAATTATAGTGTTAAAAACACATCAATCAAATCAAAATTTGATTTTTCATGTACTAACGTTTAGCATTAAAAAATTATCAAATCAAATTTGACCTTTATATATACACTTATATATATAAAAAATGAACAAAAGATATTTTGTATCTTATTCCTTTTATTGTGATCAAAATCACACTAAAATTTAATAAATAAATAAAATCATTCAAAATATTTGATTATAAATATAACTTTTATATTAAAAATTGATAATTTAATCACAATTAAATAATTAAAATAAATTAACTATTAATTTATTAAAAAACCATCTCAATGAAAATAAATACATCACATGCTTAAAAACAATTTGAATTAATTCTATTAATTCATAAACTTTAAGAAAATAGGAATAAAAATTTAAACGCAAAATAGCCAAAGCTCTGATACCACTGAAGGATTACCATGTGTTCATAACACGCAGCGGAAGAAAAGAAAGTAATCCTTAAAGATCTATTTTGTGCGTAAACTTTATTCCTATAATATAATATAATATTAGATCAGATTTAAATACCTGAGTACGCTAGTAAAAATATTTTTCTCCTTCGATGGTACGAAGGCGCTATGCGTATCCACACCGAGACCAACCCTTGCTGTCAACTCTTTGACCAATGGATCTGATCTAAATTGAGAAACCTCTTGCAACTCTTTGCACACCATAAAATTCTTCTCCAAGAATTAGGCTCACATACGTTTATGTGCGTAGAGGTAAAGGAATAAAACTCTTGTTATTCTCTGCTCTTTCTCATGTTTACCTCTACTCTTGGCATACCTATATATAGTATGAGATTTGTTGTTGATTTTAAAATTGAATCTCAATTCAATTTTAAATCATATCTTACTATTTTAATTTGAATCTTTCAAATTTATGAATCATATCATAACTCAATTTGAAACAGAATCAGTTAGGATCTCATCCAACTTTATAATTCAAATTTAGAAATAGAATAACTAATTATTCTCAAATCTCATTTAATATTCTCAATTATCATACTATTATTATATTTTTGGTGCTAGCAAAAAATATAATAATATTCCATCTGAATTAATATAATTATTTATTTGATCAAATCAAAATAATAATCAAATAATTCTATAGCAAAGGTTAGAACACTCGTTAGTGTGTGACCCCATAGATTCAATACTAAGCGGGTAGTAAATTAGTCATACTAAATTTACTAATCAAGGTTGGCGTCTAGCAACACTCCTCAACGACCCGATAGTATGAAGTAATATATTTTTACTAAGAACCTCAGAAGAACAAAGTATAATTCCTTCTATCTTTTCAGCTCTTAGTTAACCCTTAGAGTATAGTTTAATTGTCAAACTCTAACTTGTTACCATTATTATAATGAACTGTGAATGACCTAAGAAACTCATTTCTTCATTCATTCAATCTCCTTGGCCAAGGTTTTATTCATCTCAATCATTATAATCATAGAGCTCAAACTCTTTACCGAGAGTTGACGGATTCCTTATTGACTAATCATTAATTCTACAAGTATTTAAATTATACCCAATATCCATTCATCTAGCACCCTAAGGTATTAGGTGTCCGGAATCAAAGTATAATAAATATATTGTTAATTACTATGACAGTCGCATGTCAAAGGAAACTCTATTACTATGTTCATCTTGAGAATATCCTATTGACAAATATACGGTAATTATAACCATTAGGAATTCTCAAAGTGAATCAGTTCAATGGTCATATCTCTATATGCACCATCTATATATATAATTTAATAAATGAGATCTATTAATCTTCATCCAATGAAGACCATTATATATATATTGATCTTTCCGGATTATTAATATCATTTTTAATAATCTTATGACCAAGAACAATTTAGATTAAATTATAAAAGATTTATCTCTCAATATTGTGATCACTATCACAATGATAAATCTCTAAATTTAATCAAGGACATTATTATATTAACATTTTAATATAATAACGATAATAAATTATTTGACACGTGATTGATTAGATTGTGATCATACTACTTATTCCCAACACATAATGATAATTTAATCTGATTAAAAAATTAATATATAAAATTTAGAATACTTAATTTCTTTAATAATAGTTAATATATTATCTTTACAATTAATAATTTTAGTTAATAATTTTTAAATTATATTTTAATTAAATTTATAAAAACAAATAAATATATAAATTTGTTGTTACATACAAGAGGAATTAACTATCTTATATTTTTAATTGAAAAGAATAATGATACATAATCAATAAAATTTATTATTTTTTTAATATTTGGCTTACATTTTTTTTATGACTACTTGGCTTACACTTTAAACATTAAATATTAATTTCATTATAAAATTTTAATAATATAAAAAAATATCAATTTAAAGTATTAATTCCTAACATTTCTCTAAAGTTAAGCACAAATGTGCATTATTTTATACATAACTTTTTATATATAATCGTAATATATTAAGACTATCTTTTCATTAAAATTTTTTTATCAAAAAATAATATATTATATTTTTTATTGTTATTTAATTATTCAATTTAAAATTTGATTTATAATTTAATTTGTTACATATTATTTGAGTTATTATTTAGTGAGTATTTTATGAATAATATATTTTTAACATATTTAAAAAGTCATTTTTATTCACAATGACATAGAAGTGAACAAAAGAAAAAGATATTTTTAAAATTTTTCACTTTCTATATTCCTTTATCAGTTTTTCTATTTTTCCTCTCGTCTTTTATTTCCTTCTTTATTTGCTGTAAAACTAAAAAAAGAAAAAAAAATAAATTAAAAGTGTTTCCTCAAATCAATAAAAATGACTCAAATACTTCATAAATAAATTTCAACTATTAATCACATAAATTAATAATGTATTCTTAAAAAATTACACACATTCTTTCATTAACCTAATCATTCCAATAAAAAAAATCAACACAGTTCTTGTAAAACACACAAATTTTTATAGTTTAATCCAATTATGTAAAACATAGAAAAGATAGAAAGAATGGTGTCCGGTGACTATAGATTCTTAAAAGGAATTGTATATTTACATATAAAAGCATATATAAGCTATGTTTAAATCGATAGGAAGTAGGGGAATGAAATGAAATAGAACAGGATGAATTGAAGGAAACATAGTAAAATGATACAATTATTTGTATGGAGAAATAGTTGTGTTGGATAATTTTGAGTATTTTATTTAAGAAAACCTAAAGCATTTTGTCTGTGATCTTAATTGTCAAATATTTTAATTGCACCTAGTTATCTTTATTTTAACTATCAAGAAAACAACATGGAAACTGAATTGAAGCCCTAAATAAAAAATGCTTAAAAAGAAGATCAGCTAGCATGTGAGATAATTTTACTAAGCACAAACAGAATAGCTGCAATGCATATTTATTTATTTATTTATCCTAACAATATAGATCAAATAAAGGACAAATGACTTGGTTAAACCAAGTACATTTGAAAATGTCCTAAATATCCCAAATGAAAATTTACAACGTCAAAGTCCCAGACCACGTTTTTATATAAATTGAATTGAATAAATTCGATTTAGCAAAACAGATAGTAAATCGAATCTAATTTATTCGAATTAGCCAATAAACAAAATTCCATGGAAATCGAATCAAATAAATTCGATTTAGAAATGAACTAATTCGATTTATACATGCAACCAGCGTTAGAGTAAATCGAATGTAATTGTTTCGATTTACAAAGGAGAGAGGTATATAAAAACCAGATGCTATGCGAAATTTTGTAGAAGAGAGATTCATAATGGCTAGTGATGAGAGTTTTGTAGCTCTTGTGCACTATAGAGGGTCCATTAAGAAGAAAACGCGATCAGGGATTAAGTTCACTGACAAGGACCCGCTGAGTATTTTTCTCAAACCTTCAACAAGTTTTGCTGAGTTTAAGAGTACTATACTACGGAGACTAGGACTGCATGGCGTGAAACGGGTGGAGAAGTTGTTCTATCGTATTCTGATCTCCGTGTTACGCGATGATGTGAAGTATGATTCATTCATTATTAGCAGTGACGAAGATATGCAGGTGCTGTTTCATTGTCGCCGTCAGTTTCTTGAGGTGAGGACTTCGGAGTTGTTGGCGGAACTTGTAGATGTGGCATCTAGTTCTAGAGGCTCGAACAGGAATATGCACTCCACAGGATATGTAGCCAGCTCTAGTGCATTGCCTGTTGAATCATCGTCAGCAGTGCCGGTGTTTGCACCCGAGCCAGACTTAGTGGCTTCACCATTATTTGCCGTCAATTTGAATCGAAGTTGTGATGCATTAGTTGGCGAGGCTGGACCGTTGGGAGACGGTGATTTTGCGGTGCCCAGCTCTCCTCCGTGTGTTCCGGTAATCGGAGAGGTTGCAGCACCCGAAGGGGTTGAGGATGCATTGCAGGATGATGATGATGATGATGTGGAGCTCGCAACGATTGCTGCAGATGATAGCGAGGAGGAGACTCCACGGACGACTCAACCTGCCGATGGGGGAGCTTCTAGTTCAAGTACTAATCAGTACCCCCTCCCCCCACTTCTCTGCTCTGGACTTGGATGCCATGGCGCCTCAGGAAGATCCGCCTGTACCTGTTGGGTTCGAGGCGAGAGACTCGCAAAATTCAGGAGGCGTATCTGAGTTTCAGGTTGGCCAGCAGTTTCAAGATAAGGAGGAAGTTGTGCTTAGCGTGAAGACATATAGCATTCGCCGTGGGGTTGAGTACAAGATATTGGAGTCGGATCACCGCAAGTACTATGGCAAGTGCAAGGAATTCGGGAGCGGGTGTGTATGGCTAATCCGGGTCAGCCTTTAGCAGCACAATGGGATTTGGGAGGTAAAACGGTACAATGGTCCTTATACTTGTCTAGCCACATCCATCTCTAGTGACCACAGAAAGCTTGATTATCATGTCATATTGGCTTTCATTATGCCCCTGATCAGAGCTGATGCTGCAACATCGATTAAGGTACTGCAGAATGCCACGGAGGCACACTTCGAGTTCAGACCAACGTATAGGAGGGTCTGGATGGCCAAGCAAAAGGATGTGGCACAAATTTATGGAGACTGGGATAATTCGTATAATGAGTTGCCACGATAGGTATTGGGCTTGCAGATCACTATGCCGGAAAGTGTAGCTATGTTGAGGACGAGTCCTGTTCGAGTGGGTGGGCAGTTGGATGATTCTACAGCTTATTTCCATCGCTTGTTTTGGACATTCCAACCATGTGTTGAGGCATTTCGACATTGCAAGCCGTTGGTTAGTGTGGATGGGACCCACTTATACGGCAAATACGGTGGTACACTACTTATCGTGATTGCACAGGACGGTAACTCCAACATCATCCCTATTGCCTTTGCACTCGTGGAAGGTGAGAATGCGGAGTCATGGTCATTCTTTCTATTCCACCTTCGGGCTCATGTGACGCCTCAACCGGGTATACTTGTCATATCAGATAGGCACAATGGGATAAAGGCTGCGTTGGAGGCTCCTGATGGGGGATGGCTTCCCCCTACTGCATATAGGGCGTTCTGTATCCGTCACGTGGCAGCTAATTTTGCCCTGACTTTCAAGGGGAAGGATGCAAGGAGGCTGTTAGTGAATGCTGCATATACAAAGACGGAGGTGGAGTTTCAATACTGGTTTGACATCCTGAGAACGTTTGATCCTGCGATGTGCGACTGGGCTAATCGAATTGAGTATGCACTTTGGACTCAGCATCGGGATGAAGGCCGCAGATTTGGGCACATGACTACAAACATATCTGAGTGTGTGAACTCGGTCCTAAAGGGTGTTAGGAACCTCCCGGTGTGTGCATTAGTGAAAGCCACATATGGGCGGTTGGCCGAGTTATTCGTTCGCAAGAGAAAAGAAGCCGAGGCATAGTTAGGCACTGGGTAGCAGTTCAGTCAACATCTGCTTAGTGCGATCGAGGCCAACCTGAAGGCCTCAAGGTGTTTCACCGTGATGCAGTACGACAGGGACAACTCATAGTTTACAGTGGCTGAGACCACTACGACAGGGGGCTTTTCACTTGATTCATATGGAGTATCCCTCAAGGATCAGACATGTGATTGTGGCTATTTCCAGGCACTACATTATCCATGCCGACATGAGTTGTCATGGTGTGCATATGCATGCCTAACGTGGTCCACCTATGTCCACGAGGTGTATCAACTTAGCTCCGTGTTCGATGTTTATTGGATGGGATTCACTCCTCCTATTCCGGAGGGATACTGGCCGCCATATGATGGTCCGACCATCGTTCCAGACCCGGCTAAGAGACAAATGACGGAGGGACTCCCCAGGATTACTAGGATTCGGACTTCGATGGACGAGGCGGACCCGAACCGGCCCAAGAGGTGTGGACTATGCCGACAACCCGGTCACACACGTAGGAGTTGTCCCCAGAGAGGAGTGACGGTTGGATCTGCACCTGCCAGTGACGTGTGATGTCTTTCATTATTGTAATGTCATGTTATATTTCAGTTTAGCATTTTATTTCAGTTGTATGGTTTATTGTAAGCAGTAGCTATCTACTATTGATGTTAACTTAACTTTATCATGCATTATGCTTTTATTACTGAGTTTACGCGTGCTTTCTAGTCATTCCTTATTTGAATAAAGGTTATCAGCGATTTTTTTTTGTAATACAATAGAATGGAGATACATAACTAGTACAGAAATACGGAAATACATGTAAGTTTCCATAACTTTCCATAAATAAGTGTTCGTACATAACTAATATGGAAATACATAAATAAGCGGAGATACATAACTAATACAAAAATACATAAATAAGCGGAGATACATAACTAATACAGACACACATAAAACATGTAACAGACACACGAACTCCTGATATGATATGTGAACCGGTGAAGCAGCGCCGAGGTCGTCTGACCCACCGGTTTCTATGTGCAAGGGGGACCTCATCACCACCCCCGTCATCGTTACTGTCCAAGTCATCGTCCCCTCCCTAGGGATCTGCATCTGGCATGACAGCATGCGATGTAGACGGAGCAGCCTGTGATGAACTGCCACCCGCGAAAGCAGACAGGGGTGTCCGGGGCCTCGCTCAATTGCTTGAGCTGGTATCGCAGCTGCCCTAAGGTCACCAAAGATTAGCTCTGGCGATAAAAACCTCCTGCCATGCTGATACCACCAATCAAGGTACTCATGAGAAGGTCCTGGATCAGGTACGATATCAAATTGTAGCACGTGCTGCACCCTATCTGACCAATGAATGTGCCAACTCTGAAAACTCAACGAAAACCAACAATCTCCGCCCCTCCCATCCTTCGACATCAGAAAATCTATGTTCAGGGCAGCACGTGGCCGACCCTGAACCCCACCAAACTGAGGAAGAACCCGGTCTACTGGATGCCACTCAATAACAGTGAAATAGATCAACGCTGTCGCAGCTCTCCACAAGGTCATATGGCGTGGCTCTAAGATCTCGGGATGTACCACCTGCACCACCTCCGCCAGGCTATATGGCATCCATGAAAACTGCGCATTCAAGTTCAAATTGTTAGTCCACATAAACTAAAAAGGATTAAAATACAACATGAACATGAAAATACTCACATCCCCCGCCTGGAGCAAATCAATCCTCAGCCTCCAATTCGCAACACAAGGCCCCTTGTCGCTCAAGCTCAGCTGATAACCTCCTCATCTGAAAACCACAACATTTAGTTAACCATAATTGTAAATGCTAAATAAATGGATAATAGTTCGCATGACTAAATGGAGACTACCTTGAGGCCAACGGCCAATAGAAAACATCATATCCGTCCGGTTGAAATCCAGGGAACCTCCAAAAGATCCACGACTGGAGGAGCTGCAGTGGACCAGCCAACTTGACGACATTTCTGTTCGCCACATGGCACATGCACCTGTATAGCCATGACAACGCAGCGGAACCCCAATTGTACTGACCCATGTCCTCCAACCTAGCCACATACGGTAGCCATCGGATGTGGAGGCGGGTACCTGACTTGTCCCCAAACAGCTGTGTCGATAGCAGCATCATGATGTACGCACGGGCGTACCTCCTAACCGTCTCGTCATCTGCCGCCTGTGGAAGATCACTAAATGTCTCCTCAAACCATGTGCACTTCACTGTGAACTTGTCAATGCAGTTCGCAGGAGGCAACACCCCGAGCGGCTCCTCAAACCACACCCATGGTGGTCGGCCGCCCTCTATAAACCGTGGAAAGTCTGTTAGGCAGCCGTTAACATACTAACCGTCGACTGGGAGACCAAGGTGGTACGCTACATCCTGTAGGGTTATGGTGCACTCTCCAAACGGCATGTGGAATGTATGCGTCTCAAGGCGCCATCTCTCTACGAAGGCGCTGACCAACGGCTCGTCCAACCGAAACCAACTCTCGTTCAATCTTGCGAGATGGTACATACCAGCCATCTGCAAGTAAGGAACGATCCTATCATCCAACCTCATACTGTGCTGCCGTCTCATACTGCTGATGCATCGATGGGGCTGCATAACAATAGAACATAACTTCTCACATTCGTCACAAAAAAATCCCACAATGAATCCCAACCAATCCTTTATAGATAGAACTCCTAACCACTACATTACTCACGATCTAATTTTTCGTATTAACAAAACAGTTACTAACATGAGATAAAAACATGTTCTTCTTATCAAAAAACATCAAATACAGCACTTAACCCTGTTCATGACTCTACACCTAACCCTATTCTATAGTTCATGACTCACTAAGATTGACATGAACTAAATTCAAATATCTGTTTCTAGATTTATTTTAAAAATCTCACACTAACAGTTCTAACTAACAACTAATTTATTTAAAAAAAAATTAAATATTAAAAAAATACTAACCTCGAGGTAGACAGCTCCAGCGATATGCGCGACTCCATCAAGTCGATACAGACGATTCGGGTCGTCCTCCATGCATGCAGAGTGAGTCCAAACCGGGTTGCTTTCCAGAGAATCTCGGAACTGGGTGGTGAGGTTGGGGGTGGGGTATGAGCTTTTAGGTTCGAATCAAGTGAATTCGATTTGTTTAAATAGCGAAGAAGCATCTAAATCGAATCAACTTGATTCGAACTATACTCGTTCCAATTGCATGTAAATCGAAGCAAGTCAGTTCGATTTACAAAAGCCCTAAATCAAAACAAGTTATTTCGATTTACGTTGGTTTTGATTTCGTTGGCTAAATCGAATTAAGTTAATTCGATTTACACGGTTTCTGAAATCGAATTCAGTAAATTCGATTTATACGGTTTCTGAAATCGAATTGAGTTGATTCGATTTGCATACAAATTCTTCTCTCACATAATTCGAATCATTTAAATTCGATTTACTTCGTGTTTGGCTAAATCGAATTGAGTGAATTCGATTTATATAAAAATTAACATTGGGACTTTAACGTTGCAAATTTTTATTTGAAAATTCAGAACATTTTCAAATGTACTTGGTTTAATCAAGTCATTTGCCCTCAAATAAATACTAAGATTCGAATAAAGAGAAAGAACACCTATTCAAGGAACATGTTGCAGGTACTGACACCAACTACGATTGCAAAATGCCATGTAGTATGAATGTATAAATCATGAGCTATGAAGAGCATTCCACCCACCAATGAGGACATCTTATCCCATCAAGGATGACATCCTATGCACCCTATGAGCCATCCTCAAATCTATTTTTTTTGCAAATGTAACCTGAATCAACATTTTAGTTTTTCTCATAAAAAAGACATGCTTAAATATAAATTTTAGCTCACTTAAATAACTAAAATAGTTATTTTGTCAGCTTTATTATCCAACTACAACAACAATTATAGCATTAAAAAGGATAAGGATCACCATATGAACAAAATGAAATTTCAAAAAACAATTTAGGTTATGTTCATTGTTAGAAAAAATGCTATGCGTCAAATCCTGAATTCTCTTAATTTTAGTTAGAGTGTGATATCATAATATACAAATGTAAGTTAGATGATGAAAAGAAAATATAAAAAAAACTATTTTTATATATTTCTATTTAGAAACAGATTGTGAGCATTAAAATCAATACCTAAACAAAAATAACAACACTTATAAAATATAAAAATACTATACACACATAAAAATTAAGCAATTAAATAGATTATTATATATTAGTATATAAATATATATTATTTAATTTATTTTTAATATATATTTTATATTAATAATTCATTTAATAACTGCCTTTTTAAATATATCTAACATAATTGTATAAAATATTTGACTCTTTATTATGATAACTATATTTCTTTTTTAAATGAATCTTCGAAGATCATGTAGCTCAACGCTAAATCATGCTTCAAGTGCATCAGCACCGAATTTCTTTCAACCTTCTTTTAAACGATTAGATTGAAATTAAGATTTTTTTTAAAATATATATAAACATTAAAACAAAAGAATTACAATATTTATAAGTATTAGAACAAATTTATAATAATATTATATACAGATTGGGAGAAAAGCTGCTTCAATCGAAGGTTAAAATATAGAAAAAATATTCAGCCTGATCTCTGAAATTATACTCGAGCTTTAATTTAGTCTTTAAAATTTTAATTGCCTCAATTTAATCTTTAAATTTTTCAAATTTTAATCACATTAGTCTCTATAGTGATTTCTGTCACAGAGTTAATTAAAAAATTTAAAGACTAACTTAAGGCAATTAAAATTTTAAAGACTTTTTTAAAACTCAAATGTAACTTTAGAAGCCAAACTGAATATTTTCTCTTAAAATATATGTTTAAACTTCCGAGTATAGAACAAATCATCCATTCAAAATATAAATCTATAAATAAAATGTGAGTCATAACAAAATACAATTAAAGGTGCACCGAATAAACCAATTTACGGAGTTCAATCCTTATATATTTTCAGATACTAAAATTATAATTTATACTTCATGTAATATTAAATTTATGTAAAACTATATTCTTTTATGAACTACATATTATTTTTGCTGTAAAAGGAATACAAGTTTCTAGTAAAATTATTTTTTCTCCCGAAGAAAATTGTTGCCTAGTTTAAAAAACTGTAAATATAAGTATACATACTTATATTATATTTTTAATTGAGTCTCTAACCTTGTTTTAAATTTGTAATTATATTTTTATTGTTTTAAAAATATTTGACTTAATAAAATATACCAAGACATATTTATTAATAGTTAATATTTTAAGATTGATAAAAATAATTTTGTAATATTTAATATTAATAGAGATTTAATAATAAATTAAAAATTAGTGCACAGATTTAATTGAAAACTTTTTAAGTGTAAACATCTAGTTACAAATATGAAGAAACTATATAAAGATAATTTAACTTTTTTATAAATATAAAATAAAAAAAGTTTAAGTGCTAGTAATTTTAAGTTATATTGGTCAATATTTTTAGTTAACAATTCAACATTTTTAGTTTAGCAATCTAACACTATACTTCTAACTAATATTTTTAAATATTATTGGTTAATTGTTGAAAAAAATTATACTAATTTTATAATATTGCTCATATAAAATTTATTAAATTGGTAGATAATTTGTTTAGTAGATAATTTTGAATTGAATTTTAAAAACAGTATATATATAAAGAAAAAATCTACAGAATAATATTATTTCAATCAATTAGTTTAAAAATAACAAACAACTAAAAATAATTAAATATCAATAAAAATTCAAAACTAAAAATTAATAGAAGCATCCAAGACTTAAGTAAAAATTAAAAAAGATTTGAAAGTGAAACAAAATAAAATCAAGTTTGAATTTATAGTTTATGATTTATGGTTTAAAATATAAATTTAATTTTAGTGTACTGTCAATGTAAAACTGTTTTAATTACATAATGGCTATATTAGCAAAAATAACTATCTTTTATATTAATAGTCATGTAAGAGAATGGTTATGATTAAACTCTTAAAATATATTAATTTGGGATTATGATTTATGATTTCAAGTATAGCATTAACAAATCATAAAAGTTATAAATGGATAATTGAAATGTGAGCAATAACAATATACAACTAGAAGGTGGACTAAATGAGCCAACTTATATCACCTCAATCCATAAATATTTTAACGCTCATTTTAATCTCTTAATTATCAATTACTTCAAAATTATCACGGACTTAAGTTGGCCTCAGTAATCAGTATCATTTATGTCATGCTTTTATTTTGTATTTTCATGTAATACTAATTTATGTCAAACTATTTTTGGGAAGAATGACAAAGGATTTGAGAGATTCAGATTCTGATAGAGTCATAGCAAAATAGATAGAGTACTTAGTGAGGCAATAGTTTACACAGTATACAGAATGAGAAGAAACTAATAAATAGCTTAGCAAATAATATAATTAGTTTATTTTTATTTTTGTGTATATTAATCTAGTATATTTTTAATTTAATCTAGTATATTTTAATAATAATATGATATTTCAAACACATTTTTACATTTGCTTCTACAGGATTAGTGAGAAAATTCTAAACATGAACATTCACATCTATCGTTACCTTATAAAGAAAGAAAATGTTGTAGAACATTTGATATATACGTGTAAGCACCTGCATACATACTAATTATCCTAATACAGCAGCAACGCCAATGTTCTAAACCAAATAAGGAATATCTATCAGTTAGTTGATACTAGAAAGATTACAATTCTAAGATAAAACCAATATTTTCATCAGCATAACATGTTGGCAATGCATCTAACATGGTCTTAAAGTCAGCGTTCTCATCAACCTTGAACGAACAAATAACCTTGACAATCTTCAAGGCATGCCACCAACATTTTGTATTACTTGAACTGCAGTGGCACTTCTCTTCCTTTCTTCCCATCAGTATCTCATACAAAAACTGTTGTTTTTTGCAAAATAACAAATGGAGTTAGAAAGAACACATTATACAGTCACTGCTGGGATGGAAGTACTGTTGTCGTTGTAAATGCAAGACTCGAGAAGATTGGAGGATAATGACATACCTCAATGAATGCTTTACTATGAACATAATAGCGAAAACTCAATGAAATAGAATTCGGGCAGCAACTTGAAAGCAAGTAATTCATAAAAGGGAAATAGTAAGGTTCATTTTCCGGAGAAAACTCTAATTCCAAGCGTTTTATAGTTGGAGGAATAGATGAAACTTGCAATGCACCCTGCTTTGGTTTAATCTACATAATTCAGACAAACAAACAAATAAATAAAATAGGCAAATATGCAAGCAGAATGAATCAATGTAATAGCAAGTGTATACTTACTAGAACTGGCCAACAGATAAAGAGGGAGACTGATGCCCAAATCTTTTGGGGTTTAATGTTTTCGACAAATTTCCTCAAGCTACAAAGGTCCCGAAAATCCACAACCGTAAAAAGACAATTGACTTCCAATTGATTAGAACTTTTCTGAAAAGATATACCAGGTTGGTTGTTTCCCACACCCTCATACGCAAATGATAATAAATTTCGAGCATCAATGTTAAGCTCCTCCAAGTTAGAGCAGTATGATAACTTCAAGACCTTGAGTTGAGCACTTGAAATATTAATCCTCTTAGACATAGAGCAATTGCCTAGTTTCAAACTCTCAAGAAAAGAAAATTTATTTGTTTCTAAAATCAATGCTCTTCAAATCCCATAAGCACAACCATTTCAAATTTGTGCAACTATCTAAATTCAGCTTGAAAGATGCATCTGGATGAAGATTATTATAACGTAAGCTCTCAAGATTTGGAGCACCAATATATACTTCCCGCATTCCTTGAACATAAGCTTTCTTGAGCTTATGTAAACCATGCAAGAATAGTGATTCCACAAGACTGAACGCAAACACTTGAGGAATTCCGCTAATTGGAGGGTTATATACAGCACAATCGACCACCGTTAAATCTTCAATTAGAGGACAATGAGAAATGAGACGCTCTATAATCCCTTCATCTGCAAAAACTAGATTGCATAGTTTTATTATTCTCACTGAGTAAAGCTTGATGGAATGGGTGAGGAATGCTTGCTCAACTCTGATTCCGCCTATCAACACCAACTTAGTAAGTGATTTGGATTCAATGACACTGAGTGGAAGCTCATAAAGCCTGTCCGGACTGTATCTCCCTACATAGTAACCAGGGAGGCCAAGCTGTAAATGTAATACTTCGCCACCACTTTCAATAGCCATCTTCATCCATAGATCAACATGGTGGGCCATGCACTTATGGTCTACATAGTCCATGATGAGCTTGAATTCTTTGATTGCTAAGCCTAGGTCACGGAGCCTCAGCGATTTTCTCCCAACATAGTCAATAACTTTGTCTATTTTGCTATGATAATTGTCTACCGTTACATCTTGACTCCTAAAAAGTTGATCGCTGCAAATAGACAATATCGGAAACGTAGACCATGTTTCTCTCCAAGCCTTTGATAAAGCACTAGTCCTGGCAGAATCTCTGTCTGGAAGCCTTGCGAGAATGTCATGAAGTATAGCTTCTGGCAAACCAGATATTTGGTCCATTTTTTCCCAGCTTCAGTACTGATAGCGAGTATAATATCATAGATGGATAGGTTACAAATCATAAAAGTGCGAAGAAAGAAAGGAAAAAAAAGAAAATACATGTTTATTATCAAAATGATTCATTTGGGAAGCGAGGGATTTATGATTATGAATGACTTTCAACTAAGTACAGTGATGATATTTTTCATTGTAAAATTCATCAAATTTTCATCATGACCCAAAATGCCCCATCTGAAACTCATAAAATACTATAATAATAATAATAATAACAATAATAATAATAATAATAATAATAATAATATAAAGATCAATGTGGGAACCTATCTAGATCTCCATCACAAATTTTTTTCTATTTATTATTATTATTATGTGAAATGAAATAATGTTTGGAATGGAGTTAAGACAAAAGAAAGAACAAATGGTTAATTTTTTTCTCTATGGAACTAAGATGATCGTAATTTTTAGTGTTTTTTAAAATCGTGAAACATACTTAAAGCCAAAAGATTGAAAGGTGGAAGTAATTGTTAAGTACCAGGCCCTTGGGGCTTGTTTAAGGTCGTAGATGGCTTTATTTAATTTGCATAGAAGTTTAGGATTAGAGTTACAGAAACCTCGAGGTTGGGACATAAACACAGTTTCATGAAGAGTTTCATTTAGAAATGCATTGTGAAAATCATATTATTGAATTTTCCAACCTTTTGATAAAGCAATAGTTAAAATCATCCTAATTGTAACTGGTTTTATAACAGGTGAAAAAATTTGATCAAAATCAAGTCCAGCCGTTTGAAGAAAATCTTTTGCAACCAACCTAGCTTTATGTCTTATGATCTCACTTTTTGCATTCTTTTTAACAGCAAATATCCACTTATAACCAACTACTTTTTCATTTTCAGGTAATTCAACTAAGGACCATGTATCGTGATATAATAGTGCTTTATATTCTGTGAGCATAGCATCTCTCCATAAGGGATTGTAGAGATCACTTTGAATACTTTTAGGCAATAAATCAAAATTAGAAGAGACTGAAGATTTTGCTACCTGAAGAGTTTTTGGAGTTCTATTACTTGTCTTGGACCTTGTCTGGATGGATATTTTCTGAAAGAGTGGTTGTAGATGAGGGGTTTGAGGAAAAAGGCAAATCAATGTGAGTAGAAGTAATCGGTATGAGATCCTGGGTAGAAGTTGCTGTCCCATTAGCCTGTGAAGCTGTCTGCATTGGATATATTTGTTCATGTTCTTCACTATGATGTGTATCACCAGAATTGATGTTGGACATTGAAGATGAAGGATCAACAGAAGAGGGATAAATGGATGTAATCTGAGGTAAAAAATCTAAAGCAGTAGCATTACTAGTGCAAGTTTCATTAATAGTAGTAGAAAAAAAAGAGTGAGATAGAAATTGATGTTCATGAAACACTATATCTCTAGAGACAATTATTTTTCCACTTTTAGTGAGACACCTATATCTTTTTTTATTCAAAGCATAACCTAAAAATAAACAGGGTTCAGATTTGTATTCCAATTTATGAGCAGTGTATGGTCTCGTGTGAGGAAAACATAAACATCCAAAGATTTTCAAGAAAGTATAATCAAGTTTATGATGATATAATAGTTCAAAAGGTGATTTATAACTTGTAACATATGAAGGCATGCGATTTATCAAATATACCAAGGTTGCAAAAGCCTCATTCCATAGAGTTAAAGAAAGTGTAGTACTAGATAATAAAGCTAAAGCAGTTTCGACTATATGCCTATTTTTTCTTTCTGCTAATCCATTCTGTTGAGGGGTATGGGGACAAGTGAGTCTATGAATAATTCCTTCTTGTTGTAAAAATTCAATAAATGTGTGAGATAGATATTCTCTAGCATTATCAGTTTGAAGTTCTTTAATAGAGTATCCTAACTGTTTTTTCATTTGGGTTTTGTACAATTTAAAAACACTAAAGACTTGTGACTTGTTTGTTAAAAAATATATTGTAGTGTGTCTTGAATACACATCAATGAATGAAGCATAATATCTAATACCTGTATGAGCAGTGATTGGGGATGACCCCTAAATATCAGAAACAATCATTAATAAAAGGCAATTATAAGTAGTATTAGATGGAGAGTAAGGTAACCTATGAGATTTTGCTAAGCAACAATGTTCACATACACTAGAATCAGAAGCATTTTTATTATTCAGAGGTAATGAACAATTAGTTATAATAGACTTTACAATTGGTAAGGTTGGATGACCAAATCTTTTGTGGTAAAGATCTAATGTCAAGGTTTGAGCAACAAAAATTTGTGTATTAAATTGTCTAAAGTCTGATTTAGGAAGAGTCACTATTTCAAAATGATACATTCCATTAATTGCTATGTCTTGGAGAAGCACTTCTTTGGTAGCCTGAGATTTCACAAAACAAACATCAGGCCAAAACGAAAAATACAAATTGTTATCTCTAGCAAATTTGGATACACTAACAAGGTTATGTGCAATTGAGGGAACATGCAGTAAATCATATAAATAATATCTTTTATCTGTTGGTTTATGATGCAAATATGAATTACCAATATGCTAAATTTTAATACCTGAACCATTACTAATATAAACTTGATCTTGTCCATGATATTCTTGTGCTTGTTGTAGGTTTGACGGATCAAGAGTACAGTGATGAGAAGCGCCAGAATCAGCATACCAAGATGGATAAGCAATTGTAGCACGTGTAGCAAGCATTGCTTTGGGATTATGGAATGAGGGAGGTGGAAGGAGTGCATTGTGCATCAAAGAGTTGGGTGAATTTTGTTGTGCATGTTGAAATTATTGGTCAAATCTAAAATAACAGTAACTAGCAATATGCCCCAACTTGCCACAAATTTGACATTGTGGCCGATTTGAGTTTCAAGAACCTCTTCCTCCACGATTTGTTCTTCCTCCACGCCCTCTTCGACCATAAGTGCCTCTATTAGGTGTAGGCGGTGTGTTTCTTGCATAGACAGAATCAAAATTAGTCTGAGTAGAAGGTTGGGATTGAGTAAAATTGACCTGTACCATTGAGGGTTCTAGTTTCTTGAACCTCTCCACAATGTCTTCTTGAGCCATCAAGAGAGCTTCAAGGTCTGGAATGGAATAGGGTAGATCTTTGGCAGTGACATATGTCAAGAATGAAAATACAAAGTGGGTATGAAGTCGACTCCAAATGTCATGTGCAAAAATACAACCAAGAACTCGATGTTTGAACGAGGGATCCAGTGATGAGTAAAGCCAGGAAGAGACATTGTAGTCATCAAGCCTCCATTCTTTATATGTCTTTGTTTCATTTTGTGCCTTTTCATCAGCAGCTGATGCGTATTTTGTTGGAATTTTCTGTTGGTCCAGGTGATCTTGAAGTTCTTGACCTAAAATTGTAAGAATAGCTGAATGGCGCTAGGTGAGAAAATTATCATCGTTGAGTTTTTCTGGTAAAGGACCAGAAAGGGGCTTTAGAATTGGTGCAGAGGGTAATGCTTGAGTAGCAGCAGCAGATGATGGATTATTGTTGATAATTTCTGGCTCCATGAATCTTGGGCGCTATCTGATACCATGTGAGAAATAAAGTCTATACAAAGTAGAGAACAATTGCAGAAAGAAGAAGAAAATGAATGTTAACTATTACTCTCACTCCTTCTACAATAAATTGAAGAGTCTTATTTATACATGAATATTAAGACTCTAGAAGCTACTAACTCTAGTTTCAAAAATAACTAATGTGGTTAATTATTTTTCCTTTATATATGCTATTAATATATATATATATATATATATATATATATATATATATATATATATTAATATTTACAAAAATGATGTATGTTTTGTTACTATCATATGAGTATGAAAACAATATAATTTTAGATAGTGAAGCACTTATTACTTTTTGAATTTTCATATTTTTTTATTAAGTGCTCTCTATTTATTACAATCATATTAAAATAAGTGATGTTTTGGTTCAAAAATTATTATCTACATAACTATCTTTTATAAATAGACACGCCAGAGAAATTAACCGTACATATAAGTATCACGATCACCTATGATAAACAGACACTAACACGGACATGGGACACGCACGACATAGGACACGCCGATACGCGAATTTTAAAATCTTATAAGATACAGAAATATACATACATATAAAATATAAAGTATTCTTTAGATAAATTGTAATTATATTTTGATATTTTATTGATATTAAATATGAATTAATTTTTTTAATTATTTTTAATATCTTATTTTAATCATATCAAGTATTTAAAATATTTTTTGGTATAATAAATAATAATATATACTATATCTAAATTTATTTCAAGAATATATGTCAAGAATAAGATTGAACACTCTGACACGTAATGGTATTTAGGTGTGTCCAAGCGTGTTTAGTGAAAATTTTTTTATTTTTTTATTAAGACACGGTTTGGACACATCAGACACGCGTGTTGGATGAGGGTCGGCAAGTGTTGTGTCCAAAAGGTGTCTGACACGCAAGCACGGCAACTCAGCGAAGTGTCCATGCTCCATAGAGTATCACCGTTAAATTTTAGTTGATAAATTGATAGAAGGACATCATATGTCTATCATTTGCTATTTTGGAGTAGGGGTGTACATGGGTCAGGTGAAGTCAGGTTTGTCTTGACCTGGACCCGACCCTAAATAATGACCGGGTCTATTTTTAAGATCCTTACCGTTTCTAAACCCAGTGAAATCATACTACTTTCGGATCACACTAAAACGGAGTCTAAATCGGTGAAGTTCGGTCATTGATAAATTTTATGTCAAAAAATTATGATGCACTTATTTATAAAGAAGAAAAAAACATACTTGTTACCGAGAAGTTGATATCCATATTTGAAATTGAATTTGTCCATAAATTCTAATTTCGTACTTCTTTGATCTATTTTCTAATTCAACTAAGTGTGATTAAAAATAAAATAATAAGCTTATAATTAATTTAAAACATATATACCTTTAGTCCCCTTAGGGTGCACATGGGTCGAGTAAAGTCGGGTTTGTCTTGATCCGAATCCGATTCTAAATAATGACTGGATCTATTTTTGAGACCCTTATCTGCAGACCTGATAAAATCACATCAAATTAGCTCCTAAAGTGTTTAGATTCGGGCCGAATCTTTAAACTGAGCCAAGCCATCTAGACTCCTATTCTAAAAGATTAAATTGATACTTTTTTTAGAAACTAATAAATTTGAAATCAAAATCTTCAAAAACCTAATTGTGACCTTATTCTAATAATAATAAGTATAACTAATTTGTTTATTTTGTGTTTATAATTTATTTTTATTATTTTATATTTTAATAAAAAAATTATGTACTATTTTTTTTAATTCTCATTATATATAGAAAAAGTATATGATAAAAAAATTGGAAATACATGACCATGTCGATAGTGCTATGGCCTACCAGTGTGTGTACCATTTTGATTTTTGAGTCATTAACTCATTATTATACACTGAACAAGTGCAGCGTGTAAGAACCGCAACGAATCAACTGATTAATTAAGTGAATTAATTGCCCAAATTAGATTCCGAAAGGTTAGAGAGAGAATTTTAGGATTTAAAGGTGATTTTTGGACTCAGTGGGTCTTTCTGAGTCAGAAAATGTGCTTTCTACGAAAAACCGTGAAAAATTGTGAACCGGCAATTGAACCGGTTGAACCGGTTCAAGTCTGCCTGGTACCGCACGAGAAAAGTGAAAACCATCAAAAACCTTAGAAAAACATTAGAAATGGAAAACCGGGCTTTAATTTTAAAGATTTGGCCCGAAGTTAGGCCAAACGGGCTAAAAACGCTAACGGGTTGGACCGGGCCCAAGTTGGGCCTAAGCCCAACATATAAATACACTTAAATGAACCCATTTCAGCCACTTTCACCCTCATAACCTAAACACAACAGCAGCTGAAGTGAAGAGAGAGGTGAGAGCTTTCCACCATTGTTACTATTCACTTCAAACTTCCCAAGCTCATATCTTGAGCTACGGAGCTCCGATCGCCGCACCGTTTGCGGCTACGCGTTCCTTGTGAAGAGCTCTACAAAACCCACCCAAGAAACCCTCAAGGTAATCACGAAATCCTTCCAGTTCTGCTCTTCAAAATTTCAGGTTTTATTAGAGTTTTGGGTTAAATGGGTTTTTATGATTTTGGATGTTTAGGTTTGCTCTAATCCTTGCTTAGCTTTGGATTTGCGTTGTCAAATCTGTTGGGAAAGGTAAAAGCTCTTAAACCCTTGTGAGATTATGCTTATGTTGAACCCTAGGTTGATTTGTGGTGATTTATATGTATATAGTTTGATTATTGTGGCTTTGGGAGCTTTTGGAACTTATTTGTGCTTGTTGGAGTGGATTTGAAAGCTTGGATTGTGGTTGGAAGCTTGTTGGTGCTCATTTTGAGTTTGGGTGCATAAAGAGAATCGGCCAAGGTATGGTTTCGGTTTCCTCTATGTAGTATATAATATTCATGGACACATAGGCTAGTGACCAATAGGATAGGTTGAATTAAAATGATGGTTGGTATACTAAATACTGATGAATTGATGAATGTTGAGTTGATTGTGATGAATTATAATGATATGATGATGTTGAATGATTGTATGGATTGGGAGTTGGTTCTTATAATGATTGTAGTGTTATGATTTATGAAATGGTGGGTTTGATGGTGATTTTGATCATAAGTGTTATATATTTGATGTTGGAATTGAGAATAATGAAATGAGAAGAAAAATGTGGTGAGGTTGATGTATTATGCTATAACAGGTACATTTTGATGAAAAATGGAGCTTTGGATGATTTGATATGATTTGGTATGGGTATGGTGAGATAGTGTGGTAATTGTGAAGTTTGGAAAAATTGAGTTTTTGGTAAACTTTGTTTGATCATAACTTTTGCCTCGGTTTTCAAAATTGATTGAAAATTGTTTAGAATTAAAGATCTTTGAAAATTCTTCGAATCAGTATAAGGTTTGTGAAAATTAGAATTTTGTAGAGAAAGTTACGATCATTCAAAGTTGGTGTTAAAAACCTAGTTTTGAGTATTAGAACGTGGGATATAAATTAAGGGCTCTAGTACATGATCTTAAGGTAAATTAGAAAACGGAGGTCTAAGTTTCTGGCGTGCTGAGAATGGTTTGATGTTAGGTGAAGGATGATTGGTATGTGAGATGAGAAATGATGGACTTTTGGTATTTGGAAACTGAGTTATAAAAGGGACAATGGTTGAGATGAGTCGGGAACTCGGATTGATGTGATGGATTTATGTATGCTGAAAATACTTTTGAAAACCACTGAAATAATATTTTTACATGATATTTTGAGACGCTATGCGCCTGGCAGGGACGGTGGTTAATCCCGCCTGTCGAGGTAGCGGCGGCGGCGTAAGGACGGTGGTTAATCCCGCTTACGTTGAGATGTGAGGTCTGAGGCAAGAATATCCCGCTCGCATCCCTTCGGATCTATAGGGCGAGCAGGCGCCGGTACCTGGACAGTGATCCGGGCACTATATCTCGGGGGTTCCCATATGAGAAATCCGAAGGGCGACGTCTCCATGGAGATGTGTCGGGTTGGCAGTTGAATCGACAATGTGATATCACAGCCAGTAGGGCAGGCATTCATCATATGCATATTCATATCTGCTTGTATGCTTTGTCTACTTGTAATGGTTTGCCTAATTGAATAACATGCTTACTTGCTATCTGAATTATTTGCCATATATGTTACTACTTGTGCTTTACTTGCTTTGAACATTATCTGTGTTTTCTGTTGGGATTGAGGAGGTTCGGAAGGCGGTGGCGATGGATCGCATGGAGGATCGGTTGGTGAAGGCTGTGGGACAGCGGTGTTTGGTTAGAATAGAAATCCCTTAAGATAGATAACCTGGTTTATTTAAGTCAAGTTGGTATGTTATGCTTAAATGTTTTATAATGCTTTAAGTTGAATCTTGTGATGGATATGAAGCTTAGGATTGCCTTTGGCGTCCCGGGGTCTTATATCCTATATCACTGGGAACTGTTACCATACTAAGAACCTCCGGTTCTCATACCATATTGTTGTTGTGTTTTTCAGATGCAGGTCGCAACCCACCTCGGTGAGTTGCTTTGGTTGGTGACAGGAGCGGAGAATCTTGGATCATTTTGGAGTTCTTTTTGGTTTATTTTGTTTATACATCTCTCCTTTTGTATTTTGTTTTGCCTAGAGGCATGTATTTGAGAGAACAAAACTTGTATAAGCTATTTTCACTGTATGGTTGTGTATATCAGTATATGGCTAGCCGGCTTAAACTCCGCGAGTCGTGACTAGTTCCCTATGATATTATATACTTATCTTTTGTTATATCTCCTCTGTTTCTTATGCCTTAAGCTAGTAGCTCCGTTAGTACGTTTGTGCTTCAAAATTCTGTTTTTGAGCTATATCTTTCATCGGGCTTCTAGATTATGCTATTCTTTCCATATATATATATATATATATATATATATATATATATATATATATATATATTATGTATGAGTTTAGAATTGTCGTAATCTCTGATTAACCTTAGCTTTACGACGCGAGGTAAGGCTTAGGCTAATTAGGGTGTTACACAGCGATCCATACGTTGCACGAACATGAGATATATATTGGACATGTGTTGTATTGAAAGATGAAATTTATACAATGGTATTGAGTTATTTTTAATACACCCAGCGTCTAGTAGCTGACAAAAATATAATAATTATGCAACTGGTTTTATTATTTATTACTTTTTAGATTGAAAATGTCTTGATCAGATAGTCCTTGGCGGTAGCAACTGAAATGGATACCATATTACCGTATGTAACTGATCATTCTAGATTATCGAATACTTCCTTATAAACAACATTATTTATTGTTGTCGTCGTAGACGTACTTGCATTATTATGCACCAAAACCCTTAGTCCCTTCTTGCTGTTGATATGGACAACGCAACATATAATTGTCAATGTGTAAATAGAGGAGCATTAGCAGCAGTAGAATTTGTGATGTGTAGTTATCAATTAGCTATTATTAATATTTTTAATAGTGTGAAATGATATTTAATAGTATAATTTTTTTTTTGTGATTAAGTACTAGCCAGATTTCAATAAAAGTGCTAACTCCCTAACTTTTTTTGGTGTCTGATTGTTATGAATCATGTTCATTACATTTAAGAGTTTGTTGCTAGTCAATAAATTGTTGCATACACAAAGCAGAATTCGAACTTCCAACACTTACATAAGTAGACTAATCAGCTAATCATTAGACCAACTGAACTTAGTTTGTGATCCTTCACTTTAATAACATAAAAAAACTCCATGGAAGAGGTATCTCGGCTTTAATGTTCTTCCAATGTGAAGGCGGTAGATATGAACCAAATTAGGAAACCCGTCTACAATATAAGCAGTATTATATCCCCTTAATGATCCTGAGCTTAAGATGATTCCAATTAGAATCCATTATGTGCATGCATGGTGTGTGTTAAATTTTCTTTGTATTTCCTAAAGAATAGGCTTGGAATACCATGCATGATCTGTTAAACATAAATGCTAAATATCATGGTTCTGAAAACCGAATTGGACCGGCCGGTTCAACTGGAAATCGATCACCTAACCAGTCTGGATAAAGCTAGAAACCGCTTGACAAAAAATCGGTGAAAAATCGATCGAACCGGCAGTTAACCAGTGAATCGGAAGAACCGTCCAAATTTTTACCGATTTTTGGTTTGAATGTAACACCTCCCAACGGCAACATTTTGTCTCAAAAAAAAAAAAAGGCTAAACGAAGACACGAACCTCTGAACCCTAAATTGAGCAGCCATCTTCTTCTTCAGTCTTCAGTTCTTCACAAATCTCTCCTCTCTTCTCTGAGAAGTGAGAACCATAGAAGCCAGTCAAGCTACTGCATCCGCAGCCCCCACCGCGTCAGCCCCCACCGCATCAGCCCCCACAGCGTCAGCCCCAACTGCGTCAGTCCCACCGCGTCAGTCCCCATCGAGTCAGCCCCCACCGCGTCAGCCCCACAACATCAGCCCCCACCGCGTCAGCCCCCACCGAGTCAGCCCCAACTGTGTCAGCCCCCACCGCGTCCTTGTCATCGCCGAGCTCGCCTTCTCTGTGTTCGCCAGTGTCGATTCCTCTGTTGTCGCCGTTGCTCGCCTTCCTCCTCGCCGCCGGTAAGCCTTGCCTCCTCTGTTCGCAGTTTCGCCTTCCTCCTCTGCTTGCTGGTTTATTGTTTGCTGGAATAGATTTATTTGTTATTTTTGATTTTCTGTTCATGATTTTCTGATTTATTTGTTTGCTGGATTCATGATTTTCATTTATTTTGATTTTCTGAGGTTATTTTGATTTATTTGTTATTTGTTGTTTCTGATTTATTTGTTATTTATTCATGATTTTGTTGCTGATGCTATTGTTTGCTGAGGACCTGAGGTTATTGTTTGCTTGTTGAAGGTGAGAAAGAGAAGGGATCAGTGTTTGAGATGCCTTTGTATTGAAATATAGCTGTGGTGGTTTTGTTGTCAACTGAGATTAGAGCATCCATAAAGATCCTTTGCAGCCATGAAGTACCTGCTTGGAACAATGATGGCATGCACTAAAACATTTGTGGTTATGGAACTTGTGGTGAGTGATTTTGTTAAATTTTGATGGATGATAGTTGATGGTATTTTGTTAAATTTTTTGAAATAATTTTATTGATGATTGATTATGTTTTTTTTTTAAATATTTGAAATTATATATTTAATTTTTAATAATTTTATTTTATATTTAATTAAACCGATTGAACTCCGATTGAACCCTGATCGAACCATTAAACCAGTGAACCAGTTACTCTACCAGTTCATTGACCGGTTCGATTCTCGCAACCTTGCTAAATATACAACATATTAATATAGCTGAAAGATGGTAAAAGATCTACATGTATGTACACATTTATTGAAAAATGAAATACACCAGATTAAGACATAAATGAACCAAAGCAAGTCATTGAATGAAGGTTCTGATCAGTGCATACCACAAATGGGTCAATAGGGAGGTAAAACACACGACATTGATCAATGTTGTAACGGCCTGGCCCAACCAACTCCGGGTTGGGCCAACCCGATGAGTACCCGACCCGAGTGGTCGGGCACATGCGTTCTACCACGTGACCTGGATACGCGTCCCTGCCAACTCCTCACCACGGCTATGAGGAAGTTTCGCGGAAGGTGGGCCTGTCGTTGCGGGGCCACCTCTGACACCGTATAAATAGGGAAGGACCTGCCCTTCCCCCAAGGTATGTCACCTTTTACACCTGTCACATCTTCCACCTGCACACCAATTGACTTGAGCGTCGGAGTGTCTTTGCAGGTGGCACCCCCCCTTTGTTCATCTCCTCCTGTGACGAGAGCTCGGTTACTCGGCAGATCCTAGCCCAACACCTTCCAGGTCGACGCGTTGCCACACCCATCATTGATCACCCGACTTGTCCGGCATCCGACAACCGAACATTGGCGCCGTCTGTGGGGATTTCAGCGCTCGAATGGAAGTTGCGCCGGGTCACGGAGACCAGGCTCGAGGAGCCGGAGCGGAGGGGGCAGCCTCCGTCGCCTCGTTGAGGGGGCGGCGGAGGTCTCCCCGACAACACACAGAACAACACACAAGGACACGACCTTTCGGGGGAACGGGCAGCGACAGCGCCATAATAATGCAGGAGCTACGCCACAGAGTCCAGAACCTAGAACGCCAGCTGGCCGATCGGGAGCAGGACGGACGAACCACCGATCCCAGCTACACACCATCCCCAGAAAGAGAAGAGGACGACTCCCACCGAAGCCGCTCGCGGCGCACCCCCGCATCCCGAACGGAAGCGGAGAGCACGCGCGAGGAATCGCCCATCCCGAGAAGACGAAATGACACGGTCATCTATTCCAGGGGAAGACCAACTCGCCGAGCCGCGCGTGATCGCGAAGACGGGGAAGGGAGAACACGACAACCCGTGATAATGGGCGCCACCCCATTCCACCGATCTATCCTCGAAGTCCGATTGCCGAAACACTTCGACAAACCAACGGACATGAGGTACGACGGAACCCAAGACCCTCTAGAACACCTCACGGCCTTTGAGGCCAGGATGAATCTGGAGGGGGTAGGGGACGAGGTAAGATGCCGCGCCTTCCCGGTAACCTTAGCGGGACCCGCGATCAGGTGGTTTAACGGCCTCCCGCAGGGGTCCATCCACAGCTTCTCGGATATCAGCCGCGCATTCCTGGCCCAATTTACAACGCGAATAGCAAAGGCGAAACACCCGATCAACCTTCTGGGGGTTACTCAGAGACAGGGAGAGCCGACAAGGAGGTACCTAGATCGTTTCAACGACGAATGCCTTGAAATCGACGGCTTGACCGATTCGGTGGCCAGCCTTTGCTTAACAAATGGCCTCCTCAACGAGAACTTCCGAAAACACCTTACCACGAAGCCGGTCTGGACGATGCACGAGATCCAGACGGTAGCCAAAGAGTACATAAACGATGAGGAAGTCAGCCGAGTCGTGGCTGCCAACAAACGGCAGTCCGGCTACAATCAACCGCGGCAACACGGGAACGGGGACAGGCCAAAGGAGCGAACCAGGGAAGAGGCACCAAACAAGACGCCGAGGACATTCCCCCGAGTCGGGAAATTCACCAACTACACCCCCCTCGCGCTCCCTATCGTGGAAGTGTACCAACAAATAGCAGGGAAAGGAATCCTGCCGAAAGCCCGGCCGCTCAAGGACCGCACCGGAGGGAACAAAAACCTCTATTGCGACTACCACAAAGGCTACGGTCACCTGACACAGGATTGTTTTGACCTAAAGGACGCACTCGAACAAGCGATAAGAGAAGGCAAACTAGCAGCATTCTCCCACCTTATCAGGGAGCCAAGGAGACGTTATCGCGACGAAGATGAGAAAGGCAAGACCCGTTCGGCCAAGCGACAGCCAGAGCCGGAAGGCGGAGATCACGGCCTCACTGTGATAAACGTAGTAACGGCCAAAAACGCTGCACCCAGATCCAGATCCGCACACAAGAAAGATACAAAGATACTGTCAATTTCCTCCTCATCGATGCGGAGTTCTAAGAAGCCTCCGCTCATCTCCTTCGGCCTGGAAGACCAATGGTTCGACGACGCCCCGGAAAACCCACCCATGGTCATCACGGCCCGGGTGGGAACCGGCCTCGTTAAACGCATCCTCGTCGATACAGGGGCGGACTCGAACATCATGTTCCGCAATGTATTCGACACGCTAGGGCTCAAAGACGCCGATCTGACGACTCACCAACACGGGGTCATAGGGCTAGGGGATCATTTCATTAAGCCGGACGGAGTGATATCCCTGCCAATCTCATTGGGACAACCTCAGGGTCGAAGGTCGGCGATGGCCGAGTTCGTGATCCTCCGAGACTCGACTGCCTATAACATCATCTTGGGAAGGAAGACGATCAACGACTTCGAGGCTGTAATCAATACAAAGCTGCTAGTTATGAAGTTTGTTACCGACGACGGATCTATAGGATCCGTAAGAGGAGACCTCGAGACGGCGGTCGCTTGCGACAATGCCAGCCTCTCCTTAAGAAAGAAGTCTAAAGAGGCGTCCGGCGTATTCCTGGCCGACCTAGATGCCAGGGTAGACGACAGGCCAAGGCCGGAGCCAGAAGGAGATCTAGAGAAGTTCAGGTTCGGCGACGAAGAGGATAGATTCACATTCGTCAACAAGAACCTCCCGTGCGAGCTGAAGGAGCCCTTGGTCAAAATGATAAGAGCCAACAGAGACTTGTTCGCCTGGACACCGGCCGACATGCCGGGCATAGACCCAAGAATCATGTCGCATCATTTAGCCGTCAGGGCGGAAGCGCGTCCAGTGGCCCAACGTAGGAGGAAAATGTCGGCAGAAAGGGCAGAGGAGGTGGCCAAGCAGACGGCCAGCCTCCTCGAGGCAGGCTTTATACGAGAAGTAGACTACTCGACATGGCTCTCAAACGTAGTCCTGGTGAAAAAACACAACGGCAAGTGGAGAATGTGCGTAGACTACTCTGACCTCAACAAAGCTTGTCCGAAGGATTGCTTCCCCCTCCCTAACATAGACGCACTCGTCGATGCCGCGGCGGGATATCGGTACCTGAGCTTCATGGACGCCTACTCCGGTTACAACCAGATACCGATGCACCGTCCTGACGAAGACAAGACGGCGTTCATAACGCCAGGGGGAACATACTGCTACAAGGTGATGCCATTCGGCCTAAAAAATGCGGGGGCTACGTACCAGAGGCTGATGAATAGGATATTCCATGACCTCATAGGGAAGACAGTCGAAGTCTACGTAGACGACATCCTTGCGAAGACGACAAGACCTGACGATCTCTTAAACGATCTGGCAAGTGTCTTTGCGTCTCTCCGACGACATGGCATGAGGCTGAACCCCCTCAAGTGTGCTTTCGCCATGGAAGCAGGGTAATTCCTTGGATTCATGATAACCCAGAGAGGGGTGGAAGCCAACCCGGAGAAATGCCAAGCCATACTCCAGATGAAGAGCCCGGGTGATATAAAGGACGTCCAAAGGTTAGCGGGACGGCTGGCCTCGCTGTCGCGGTTTCTCGGAGCATCCGCAACAAAGGCCCTGCCATTCTTCAACCTCATGAAGAAAGGAATAGCGTTCGAATGGACACCCGCATGCGAGGAAGCCTTTCAGCACTTTAAGGAAATTCTGGCGGCACCCCCAGTCCTCGGGAAGCCAAAAGATGGGGAACCGTTGTACCTTTATCTCACTATAACAGGAGAAGCTCTGGCCGCAGTCTTGGTGTTAGAAGAAGGGAGGAAGCAGCAACCAGTCTACTTTGTCAGCAGGGCCCTGCAAGGGGCAGAATTGAGGTATAACAAATTGGAAAAGCTAGCTCTGGCACTCCTGACCTCTTCGCGGAGGTTAAAGCAATACTTCCAAAGTCACCAGATTGTCGTAAGAACGGACCAAGGGATCCGACAAGTGCTCCAAAAACCCGACTTGGCGGGAAGAATGATGACCTGGTCCATTGAACTCTCCCAGTACGACATACGATACGAACCCCGGCAAGCCATCAAGGCGCAGGCGATGGCAGATTTCTTGGTAGAAGTAGCGGGGGATCCAACCGAAGACACGAACACACGGTGGAAGCTCCATGTTGACGGAGCCTCCAACCAAGCGTTTGGGGGCGCCGGGATCATCCTGGAGAGCCCAGCCGGGGTCGTGTACGAACAGTCAATCAAGTTCGAGTTCCCCGTCTCAAATAACCAAGCAGAATATGAAGCCCTTATAGGAGGACTGGCCTTGGCAACAGAAGTTGGGGCAACGAGGTTGGAGATATGCAGCGACTCGCAGATCGTCACCTCCCAAGTGAACGGGAGCTACCAAGCTAGGGACCCCCTACTGCAGAAATACCTGGAAAAAGTCAAAGACTTGAGCCGAAAGTTTGAACAAGTCACGATCCAGCACGTTTCCAAAGAACGGAACACACGGCAGATCTCCTGTCGAAGTTGGCCAGCACCAAACCAGGAGAGGTCAACCGATCTCTCATCCAGGGGAAGATGAAAGAGCCGGCGGTCACACTACATCTCACAAAGCTAAACCCCTCATGGCTGGACCCCATCACCGACTTCTTAGAAAACGGCAAGCTCCCCGACAATGAAAAAGACGCCAAGAAGCTAAGAAGGGAAGCTGCCAGATATGCCATCATCCAGGGTCAGCTGTTCAGAAAAGGGTTCAACCACCCCCTGCTGAAGTGTTTACACCCCGACCAGACGAATTACGTCCTTAGGGAAGTCCATGAGGGGTGTTGCGGCCACCACATAGGAGGCAAGGCCCTAGCGAGGAAGTTAATCCGAGCCGGGTACTATTGGCCATCAATGATGACCGACTCCATGGAATTTGTCAGGAAGTGCGTCAAGTGCCAAGAAAACGCCAACTTCCATCGTGCGCCGGCCTCAGAACTCAGCTTGCTAACGTCCTCCCGACCGTTCTCCCAATGGGGAGTCGACCTCTTAGGACCCTTTCCCGTATGCCCGGGGCAAGTCAAATACCTTATAGTTGCTGTTGACTACTACACGAAATGGATAGAAGCCGAACCGCTGGCCAGTATATCCTCGTTAAAGAAACGCCCTTTCGACTAACGTACGGGACAGATGCAGTGATACCAGTAGAGATCGGGGAACCGAGCCCTAGACTACTTCTGAAGGGAATAGAGGAAACCGTCGAAAAGGACCTGATAGAAGAGACCAGGGAAATGGCCCACCTGGCGGAGGCGGCACTAAAACAGAGAATGGCTTTACGTTACAACGCCAAAGCGCTCAAGAGAAAGTTCGAAGAGAACGACCTCGTTTTGAGGTGTAACGACATCGGCCCATCCACCCCTGGGGAAGGCAAGCTGGCGGCAAACTGGGAAGGACCGTACCGAATCAAAGAGGTAATCGGAAGAGGAGCGTACAAGCTAGAAAGACTCAGCGGCAAAGAGGTCCCGAGGACATGGAATGCGGATAACTTGAGAAGGTTTTATTCCTAAGCCATTTCTGTAATAGTACTTCAATATCCTCAATTATAATGATTAAACTTGCTCGATTTTCATACGCCATTTTTGCCTATGTTATCACTAACCTTTTGAGAAGCGAATTTTTGCCTATGTTATCACTAACTTCTCAAGCGACTACTATGAAAACAAGGGTACACGGCCCCGGGGCTAATCACCCCGGGAGCCCCTCAGGTCAAAAACGCGGTAAACGACCTTAACAAAAAGAACGCCACAAACGGCAAACACGAGTAAACGGAAACGAAACGACAGCAAGTAAAACTAGAAATTAAACAAACGGGTAAACGATCCCATAAGCCCATTAACGGGCACCAAAAGTCACAGTACAAGGTTCAACAAAAGAAGAGTTTAATAGTACAAACACTACTTCTTCGGCATATCAACAACCTTCCCATCCTTGATGGTCTTAAAAACACCAATCGCCGACACATCGAAGTCCGGAGAAATAATTTTCACTTGAGCTTTGAGGGCATCTTCAGTCGTGAAAATTGCATTCTTCCCTTGCTCCCTGACCTCCTTGTGTTTCCGCTTGAACAACTCGGCTTCCTCCCGAGCAGCCTTAGCGGACGCTATCGCTTCGTCCCGCTCTTTCTCCAGAACGGACACCCGACCTTGCGCGGCACTCAATTGGTTTTTCAAGGTCACCTCTTGCTCCGTCAAGCGGGCCACAGAGGCGTCGGCAGCCTTCAATTTCTCCTCCGCCGAAGTAGCCTTTTTCTGGGCGGCGTCGAGCTTACTCCCCGCTTCGACTAACCGATCCTGAAGCGTTTTAACTTGGGTTTTGTACTTGTTGTTGGCATCAAAAGTAGATTCGAGCTTCCGACGAAGCGATGCCATACCGGAAAGTTCAGATTCAGCCTTTCAGGCTATGGCCGCACCGCGAAGGAGGGTACGGTACATCCACCGAGCCTGCCCCGAGAGGTCGGTGCCATGGAAGTGATCCTCCGTACCCGGGAGCAGCTGGGTATCTATGAACGTCCCAGCGTCAAAGTTCCTTTCCATGACAGTCAGAACCCCCTCGGGACTGGAATGCGACCTCTGTCTCTTGGGAGTAGGGATGATGGACAACTCCTCCTCCTCCTCACGACGAGATGAAGACGAGTGCCCGGGAACGGGAACCTCTGGAGGAATCGGGGTTGCGGAAGTCGGAGTGGCGACCTTCGCGGATGCCTCAACCTCGGGAGGATGCACTTCCGGAGGAGCTTCTGGAGGAGCCGTCGCCTCCTGTCCTCCAGTGTCCTCACCCGCGTCGTCCTTAAGGAAAGTTTCGAACAAGTTATCCATGCCGGTCACCTCGGCAGAAAGTCCCACTGCAAACAACAAGTTAAGAAACGAATTAGTAAAAGCAACAACGGAACATTTAAGTAGACGATGACACGACAAAGGAAACTCACGAATATAATCTCGAGCGGCCTCCCGATTACCCATAAGGAGGTGTGGATTCACATTATTCCTCCCAAGAACCGCCCACAAGATGTCGGCCACCCGCCGGTCCACGGCCGACATCTTGTTATAAGAGACTTTGATAAAAGGATTAGACCCCGCCCCGAAGCTCCAATATGTCGGGATGAGGCGCTGCTTTTCCAGAGACAGCCAAAAGGGGTGACGACCCTTGACCGGATGTACCTTAAAATACTTGTCCTTGAATCCGTGGTAGGAGTCCTCGAACAAACCAAAGATCCTCCGGCCTTGGGCGGACCGAAAGGACATAAAACCTTTCTTGTGTTTCCCCTCCTTCGAAGGGTTTGTTAGACTAAAGAAAAAGAGGAAGACATCAACAGAGGTCGGCAACTCCAAGTACTCGCACACCATCTCGAAACAGCGAACGGAAGCCCAGCTGTTCGGATGCAATTGAGACGGAGCCACTGAAATTCGGTTCAGGAGTTCCATCTGGAAGGAGGAAAGGGGAATGCGAACCCCCACCTGAGTGAACATGGCCTTGTAGAACCAGATCCAATCGGGAACCCGGGGGGCATGGAAGTTAATCTCATAAAGCCGCTCGTGAGGGGCAGGGACGTATACGTCATAGTTTGCCTCCTCGTCGGTACCCCCACAGAGATACTCGGCTTGGCGAAACTCCGTGAGCTCTTCCTCACCCATCTGATTGGGAGAGTTCTTGAGGTCGGAAACCACCCACGCATACGGGTCGTAACCCACGGCGGAGCTAGACGCTCGGCTAACAACACGAGGCATACCTACAGTGGGGGCACCGTGCGATTAGTCCGTGAGGTCGGAAGCCAGGGAAAACCTAAAGAAACCCCACGTGCCATGACCACAAGGGGGACTAAACAAAACCAAGGCCAGAACAATGGCGCAAAACCCCCATGACACACCACAGATGGTAAAAACAAAACACGAAGGAAATACATCCATGAACAAACAAAGAAAAGCAAGCACAGAAAAGATGCCCACAACAAGCATAAACAGACATGCAATCTATCAGTAAAGCAAAAAAGATGGTTACCTGGGTGATCAAGGAAGTTTGGACAAGGGCGAAGCGCACCGGAGCGATGGAAATAACTTCTGGTAGTGGAGCGATGAAAATAACTTCTGGTAATGGAAATGCAGGAAGAAGGAATGGGCAGTGTGATCAGAAAAACAAGAAGAAGGAAAACAAAACGCAAACGCAAACTGTTTAAAACCGCTTTAGTGGAAGCGCGAAAGGCTGGGGGCAGAATAGTCTTAGCACGCGGGGTTTTTTCAACCCTTAATGAACATTTAATGCCCCTCGCGAGAAACGAGGCGACAAAAGAACGCCCCGAATCGCGAGCGGATACGAGTGGCGCGTCCCCCACACGGACGAGCGAATTCACGATGACAAAAGGAGAAATAACCCGCCTCCAACGACCTGAACGGTCGATTGACGGCGCGTGGGGGCACTGTAACGGCCTGGCCCAACCAACTCCGGGTTGGGCCAACCCGATGAGTACCCGACCCGAGTGGTCGGGCACACGCGTTCTACCACGTGACCCGGACACGCGTCCCTGCCAACTCCTCACCACGGCTATGAGGAAGTTTCGCGGAAGGTGGGCTTGTCGTTGCGGGGCCCACCTCTGACACCGTATAAATAGGGAATGACCTGCCCTTCCCCCAAGGTATGTCACCTTTTACACCTGTCACATCTTCCACCTGCACACCAACTGACTTGAGCGTCGGAGTGTCTTTGCAGGTGGCACCCCCCTTTGTTCATCTCCTCCTGTGACGAGAGCTCGGTTACTCGGCAGATCCTAGCCCAACACCTTCCAGGTCGACGCGTTGCCACACCCATCATTGATCACCCGACTTGTCCGGCATCCGACAACCGAACAAATGTCATGCATTCCATCACCAAGTTGCATTGTAGTTACTAAAAAAAAGGCTAAGTTGAAGTAAAGGACGCAGCAGAAATGACATATTTTGAGGTGGTGCATGCACATACAAATCTTATATGAATGGAACCCTAACACATATGCTGCATGCACAAAATAAGTGCCATTAGTGAACTAATATAAGAAGCGGTTTCTAAAAACTTATGGCATTTGACATTTTTAGTTGTGCTATACTGCTATGTAATGCAGGAGTCCTCCTTCATATTTTTGAGGTTTTTTAGAGTAAAAAAAGGATTGATTTTTGTATTTTTGGAAAGGGAAATAAAAAGTTGCTACAAATAAAAACTCAATATATAATCCTTTTGAATCCAATTAATATCACGATTAATTGCATATATTATTTCTTCATTACTGATATCTAGTGCTGTGATATTTTTAAATATGATAGCAACACAATAGACACCAATTAAGCTTAATTAGTAGTAGAAAACATGGTAACATTGATTCAATATGCAGAACATATTGTGTAGAGGACACAATTCATAGACAAAACAAACGGAAGCTAAATGAGAATACTAGAGAACAATTAAACATGCTTCAATGAAAGACACCAATATGGGTGAATGGTTCATTTCTGGACGACCTTAACATACTTAGTGGACTCATATATCAGAAGATGAGACAGTGAATCTCAAAAGGGTACCAGCTCTAAATCCAAGCATTTTTGCAAGTCTCTTCCACCCTCTTGTCAAGTATAACTACAAGCGTGAGTGGAGTTGTTGTCAGTAGTGTAGGGTTGCGTATTTTTGTCAGAAAAACATGACTTTAAGTGCAGAATATATTTGTATCGGATAATGATATTATGAATTTATTAAGGAAAAGTATAGGGTACCAATATATTATCTGTCAATTTATTACCAATAATAATTAATTATTATATTTTAAACATATGTATAAGGAGATATATTCAGAAAATACATATATAAAGACACTTTTATTAAACACAGCCATAAAAAAGACATTTTTATTAGACACATCCACAAAGACACTTTCATTAAACACAATCATAAATAAGAGTTGGTAGAAGTTGACAGAAATGTAGCGGAATTTATTTATTAATTCAAAGTCCACTCTATAACAATCTCGAGAGTTTATGAAATATAAAATACATCTTTAAAAAAAGATGTGCTTTTATTCCAATAGTTTAATGAAATTGGTTTAATTATTGTTGCGGCCATGTATACTTATAAAAATACCTATTTCAACATGGTAAAATTAATAACACACAAAAGGCTCTAATTTACCATTATAACAATAAAACGATTGCAAACAATGGTAGTAAAAGATGCGAATCTCGTGAATACGCTAGAAAGGGCCACCTTGTTATTGAATTAAAATTCAAAATCAACAAAGGCAAACGTGTATCCTTGATACCATATAAGCTTAACTTACAACCAAAGCATAGCAAAAGATCCTAATTAGGCAAAAGAAGGATCACAGATACACAAATTATTGCAACAAAGGTCTATCGAGAGAAAAACAAAGAAACTGGTTACAGATCGACACCTAAGACACAATTGAGCCTACGCTCGTACTTAATGCAAAATGATTAAACCACTGTGAGAATATATAAAACTCTTAGAGGTGGTCAACTTAGTAAGCATGCACTAATTATGTGGAGTCTTTAGACAAAGTGGCATTCTCACCTTCTGCAACCTTCCTACATTTGGATGAGGATGAATTGATAGAGTCTGGATAAACTTCAATCAGTCTGTAATCTTTTTCCGATTCTAAACAGAAAAACTTGCAAATTTTTTTATCAGGTTGACCGGAATTGGTTTCTTCTTTTTATGCATGTCTCTCTGCGCAACATTGAGGTGATTCGGAGGTTGTTTTCTTTTTGACTCTCCACTCGCCTATTGAATTGGTCTGCTCTTAGTCATGCTCTCTATTCCGCTTCTTCCTCTCCTACTTGCGTCATATTTGCAAGATTTTCTGAGCATGTCCTAATCTTATACCCAATGCACCCACAACAATAACAAAAATTACCAATTCTCTCGTATTTGAGTTGAAAGTTAATAATTTTGTTATTACTTTCCGAGACTTTCAACTTCCTCCTCAAGGATTTTGTAATGTCTAACAAGACTTGAATTTTTAAAATCCTCTCTTCCTTTCTTTTCATAGAGAATACAGCAACATCTATTACCTTTTTCAACATCTCTCCTACTCTTCTTTCCAATTCTTTAGTTTTATATTCCTCCAGTAAACTCCACAGTTGTGTCTATATAGGAACATGAGAGAATTCTACATCATTGACCAGTAAATCTTCTCTCCATCTTTTTAGATTTAGATTATAATTTTGGAACAACTAAAAAGTCTATTTCTCCACCTTGAACAATTCAATTTCATCTTTGCAAAAAAATTGGAATAATTTGTTACTTTCGTGATCTAAATCGCAGAAGTCTTCTGGTTGTCTCTAAATTGTGTTTAGAGTAACATCCAATGTACTTGCATTGAATGATCTGTTAACCAATAATTTTTTGATCAAAATTTTAGTACATGAATCCAATTCTTTTTTAATGTCCTTATCAGCAAAAATTATAACCTGTTCTTTCTCTAATTCAATATTGTTGGAATAAATTATTTTATTAACACAAATCATCCATATTGAATCACAAAAAATTATAACATAATACGGAAGCGTACCTTTACTCATAAGAGTCAGAAATTGATGGAAGAATTTGGATTTTGTGATTTTTTCGATCTTCCTCAACCAAAGCCTTCTGTATTCCTAGGAGGCTGAACTGCAACTCTTTTGATGAGGAAAGAGCAACAAAGGGCGCTTTGGTATATTGGGGACCGAAACCCTAAAGGCCTATTTATATTTGAACATGGTACCCATTAAACCCTTAAGCCCAAATAAAATAGTATCTAAAGCCCAAAAGATAATATATCTAAAATCCAAAAAAATAATTATCTAAGGAACAAAAGATAATATCTGGTTTTATTCTCATTTAATTCCAAATCAAAAGTAATAATGACTTATTCAATTAGCATTTAAAACAACAAATGAGATCATCATTATATAAGTCATTTAATTTGAATAGCATGATTTGTGATTATAATTAATATATGTATTGTCCACAAATAAGTTAGAAAATTAAAATAATTTCCTAACAATCTCCCACTTGGGCTATACATATATTTTTTCTTGACATAATCACACCTTATAAACTTTATGCGCACATCTGAATGCTATTTCTCTCATTACTTTAACAATCTGGTCCGTCTCATACATTAGATATGGAACTACCGCAGCTTTTATCACATTAATTGTCGTGACTAAACCACGCCAATCACCATCCTAATATACTTAACGGCATAGATCAAATTTGGATGAGTAATATGGAAATTACATGCCAAGTGATCTCATGCATGTCTATTTCCAGCTGGTCCAACTTTATTGAGATCAAACACAATACAAATATTGCAAAATGAACATTTCATATAACATGAAATAAACTATCAACTTAATTATGCAGAAAAATAACTCAATATCTGTCATAGGACATATAGCATAAAATAAACTCCCACTAAACCAAGGCATCACAAATATTGACTCCCATCTGAGCAGTGTGCTCATGAAAGACTTTAGGGATCAATCCCTTAGTTAATGAGTCTGCTAGCATATACCCTGTTCCTATATGTTCTATGAAAATCTGTTTTTCTTAACCTTTCTCCTTGACAACTAAGAACTTGATGTCTGTATGCTTCGATTTTGTCAAGCTCTTATTGTTATTAGAGTATAGTATTGCTGACTTATTGTCACAAAATATCTTTAATGGCCTTTCAATGTCATCTACTATATGAAGCTCAGTGACAAAGTTTTGCAACTATATGCCACAAAATCGGAATCAGAGTACCTAATGATCTCCAAAATTTTCTGATCTCCGATAAGTAAGCATGTAATCCTTTATTTTCTTTAGATAACGCATTACGCGTTTAATAGCTATCCAATGATCCATGCCTGGATTACTCAAGTATTTACCCAACACTCCCACTATAAATGATATATCGGGACTTGTGCAGACTTGAGCATACATTAAGCTCCCTAGTGCTGATGCATAAGGTTTATCATGTATTGCTGTCCTCTCAAGATCATTTTTAGGGCATTGCTTGAGACTGAACTTGTCTCCTTTAGTTACGAGTGTGTTCATTGGTCTACATCTTTCCATGCCATGTCTACTTAAAATCTTTTCGATATAGTTCTTTTGTGATCATCCAAAAATACCTTGAGAGCGATCTCTTAGTATCTCGATTCCTAATACAAAAGAGACATCACCAAAATCTTTCATTTCGAATTTGTTCGATAGAAATTTCTTAGTTTCATGTAACAAGCCTATATCGTTACTGGCAAGTAGAACGTCATCAACATGCAAGACCAAAAAGATGTATTTACTCCTACTGAACTTGCGGTATACACATTTATCTATAATATTTACCTCAAAACCATATGAGGTAATAACTTGATGAAACTCGTGATACCATTAACCGGAAGCTTGTTTAAGATCATAGATGGATTTTCTCTTTTCTCTATTGGATCTCCTTAATGACACTTCTTGAGGTTGTTGAGCTTGCTGTATGGATTGGGATTGAGGAGGATTCTCATTATTTTTCTGTGCTGTAGCAGTATCTTGAGCAACAATGATATTCTCATTATTCTCTTGTACTGTAACTAGATCTACAGTAGGATTCTCATTGTGCTCTTGTACTATAACTGTGTCTTGAACAATAATAGGTACAAAGACCTGATCATTGTCAGTTACAGAATCCTCATCAAAAGCAACATTCCTAACATTTTCTTCCCCCCAAACTCAACATCCTCAAGAAATCTCGCATTTTTCGTTTCAAAAATAGACCTTAATGCAGGATTGTAAAACTTGTACCCCCGTGACACAACTAGAAAATGGATTAATACAGACAGATTTACAGACGGATTCGGTCTTTATTACAGACGGATTTTTGGTTACCGACGGATTTTGTCCCTCTGTAAAAGCCCCGTCGAAAATTATTTACCGACGGATTTTTTTTCCGTCGGAAAATTACAGACGAATTTTTACCAGTTACCGACGGATTTTCCCTCTGCAAATTTTCTATCCATTTTCCAAAGGCGACGAACTTTCCGGCAGATTTTCCGTCTGTAATTACAGACGAATTTTCCGTCTGTAATTACAGACGGATTTTTTGATGGATTTTCTGTCTGTAATTACAGACGGATTTTCAGACGGATTTTCCGTCTGTAATTACAGACAGATTTTTCGACAGATTTTTCGTCTGTAATTTGAACTTTGGAAAATCATCCCACGTTCTGATTACAGACAGAAAATTTGTCTGTAAATCCGTCAATAAAGTAAAATATAATTTTTTTATTTTTCTAATTGCAAAATAAACTTGTTTTCATACAAAATAAATATAAAAAAACTCAACTCAACTCAAATAAATTATATATTATTTTTTTCTTCTTTGAGATATATGAAAAATAGATTATCTATATAATATCTCTTTGCATATAACTCTACTTATTCAATAATATACACTTGTACATCCATATGGAGTGAAAATTATATTCATGTCTCACAAACATTAGTAGAGTAGTATCCTTAGAATTTTCTAAAATTTCTTGAACAATGCAAGCTAAGCTAGAGACCACTCATATGGTAAGTGTAGAACTTTATGGCAGCTATGTACACTTTCTTATGGCTGCTATGTACACTCTATTGATTCTACAATGTACACTCTATTGAAGCTGCAATGGCCGCAACGGCAGCAGCTATGCCTGCCACGGGTACTGCAGCATGCAACTGAGCATTATGAGTCCTAATTTCCTGCTTTTTCCTCTCCTTTTGATCCTTCAGCCGTTACTTTGTCAAAATTTTTCTCAGCAAAGGCACATGCTAGAATTGCCTGTCACCCAACCAAACTTATTATTAGATACTCCTTTCAATTTTTTTTGTAAATATATATGTGCTTTAAGTTTCTATAATAAGTAACTATAATAATATATGGTATATTGGCAGTACCTGTACAGCAACAGCTAAACCATCAGCTAGAAGGGAGGATGTCAACCAGACCTGAAGACAAGTTTGGAATACAGCCATTGGAATTGGGCCTAATTTTGCTGCCAATGATGCAGCCAATGTCACACAGAATGTCACTGCTAGTGGGCGCCATTAAGCCACGGAGGAGCTCGATGCTCTGCACACACAGCAAACAAAGCTTGATGCTATACAAAATATGCATTAACCAACACCAAACCTTTAAATAAAATTCAGATTTCCAGCAAAATAATTTTTATGACCAAATATGCAGCTTAGTCATTAAAAAAGGCTCCAGTATGATTCAGCATGTTAAAGATACAAAATCGATCATTAAGTCCAATCATCTCTAAGAGTGAAACATTGCAACCACAGTATTGAAGGATTCTAAACATCAAGCATGAATTTAAGAATTGAAGAATTTCAAACACCATATTACTTGAAACAATGCATATGAACCCCAACTCCGGGCGTATGCAACAAAAATTACAAAATCAGACTCACTAGACGCCTGCGTCAGTTTTTCATTGTTTCCCTTCCCTTAATACCATGTCAACTTTCATTTTCAATAACTTGTGTTTTGTTGTTGTTGCTGGTTTAGGCATATACAAGTCTGTTAACAGAAGGCGTAAAAAAATATACCTGAAATGCCACACAATGCACTCCCCTTGGTCATTGAATGCTGGGCCACTGCTGTTGCCTAAAATCAAAAGTTGTAAACGATGGCTATTAAATCAATGCACATAGTTCCATATAAGAGGAAGTTGTTTTTCCAACAGTTCTTAGAATAATAAGAGGCTGGAGAATTTTTTTTTGCTGGAGAGGAGGTGAAACAATCAAACAACTATAAGATCTACTGACCAGGATTTATTGCAGCATCAATTTGAATACCCAACAAATCAGACGATCCATGAGCATATGATGTGACCTGATTACAGGTTTTTTCAATAACTGAGCACTAAAACCATAGAGTAAAACACTTTTATTGATTTTACGGCATATAAAAATGGTAATTTTATGTTCAATATATCAAACCTCAATGCGAGATACAACTCCCTTTGTCACTGAAATTGTGTCTCCTCCAAGTGGATATCCCACCACAGTAACAGAATCCTACAAGTTACAAGACAAGTATATAGAAATTTCAGTTGATCAGCATGCAAATAAAAATATATTCTATGACAAATTATATGGTATATATTCTTTTAACATTTTCCATTGAAACACTGAGAATTTTCAAATTAAAAAAAAAAAGGGAAAAAAATAAAAAGAAAGCTATTTCAAACTTGAAGATGCGGCAATCGTCCTAATCTGAGAGGTTCCACATCTCTCCAGAATTCATCACTTTCTACTGAAAGCAAAGCTATATCACAATCAACACCTCTGGCTAAAACCTGTACAATTCATTCACTGAGAGTAAAGTAACTATATGAACATGTCATGAGTTAGAAGCTATATATCCTTCTAAGCAAACATGCAAAACTTGCACTTTACAATGAATTCACTCCAAGTTTAAAAGCAAGGTATAGCTTACAAGTAAACCTCAGATATATCAAATTTTCCTGCAATAATACAATTTTAGCGACTTATTCACTAATACTTCTTAATGTCCTTACTCACTACTATATGAGATATTTAAGCAAACTGATCTTCACGTAATACTCATTTTTTTAATGAAAAAAGGACAAGACCTTCATAGAGACACACCTTAGCCACGTATTTTGTATCATCCCCTCTTCTCTTAACTTTAACCTGCAATAAACCACAACAATGAAAAAGTTGGCAGCTATTTATAACCTTTCGGCAACTAATTCTAAGATCTATGAACATAATATAATTTATTAATAAAATTTATATTGTAGGATCTACATCCTGGAGAAAATAGGACCCTTAAGGAAATTATCTGTGTATCATGTTCCACACAATGTGCATTGGTTATTAGTTTCCTACCTCTAATCATAAATGCACTGCAAAAAAGGTGGCTTGTAAGATTAAAAATGAATCCATTTTTACTATTCTACTGTTAAGGTTTTCAAAAGATAAAGAGGATAGTTTTATATGATTAATATAATTTATTTAAAATAAAGACCTTTCTTAATATGAAAATATGGCAGTTAAATATTATTAGTTATTAATTTCCGTTATTAGTTATTAGGTCGAACATGAACAATTGTTTGAAGAGAACGGATAATAGTGAACTAGAAAAAGCTGATATATGTTTGAATGAAAATGAATTCCAAATAGAAAGTAAAAGTTACCATGATTATGCCTTTGACATTCTCCTTTGTTAGTGTGATGCAGTTCTACAAATCATCATCAGATTCATTATTCAACTTATTTCATTAAAAATTACCGTACATATTTTTCCCAAAATTTCATACAAGTTGGCGCCAATCTGCTGAATTTTCTGCAGCAAGCAATTTAACAACTTTATATGCCAAATTTTGCATCAAAGCTTTTAACATTCCTAAAACCACAAGAGCTCAAATTTAAACAACCTGCCAAAATTAAAATGAACAAGGACATGAAAAATCAGCAAAGGCAGCACAAGGTGTAAAGTAGTTTCTATTGGTAAGTATTAAGCAAATGAAAAATCAAACTCTTTCACGAATGAAAATAGCAAAGTACCTTTGAAAACAAATCTTCTACTTCTCTTTCACGAATATCACCAGGGAGGTTCCCAACGTAGACTATTCTGCTCCCACGCCTACTCATTTTCAATCTGCGGCAATAAAATAATCAAAAAATAAGGAACAACAATAAAACTGAAAGGTGATTAGAAGACCTAAAATTAAGCTAATTCAGCCAGCAATTTTAATTCTCAGCAGAATAAAAATAGAACATCGAAAGGGAGAGAATAAAGAGGAAAATAAAATTGTACAATTGAATTAGAGAGAGGATATAGAGACTGTTGGGGGGTGGAGAAGGGTTGAAATGGGCGAAAGGGATTTTATTTTACCTCTGATGATGAGACGGAATTAGGGATCGGTAGGTTTGCAGTGGAAGGCCTCCAGGTTAGGGTTTTTCAATTTTGTTTGGAGGAAGGTGAAGCCACGACGCAGGAGAAAAAGCAGAGCGTTACGGGTTTCAGCCATGGAGGAAGGAGCGACGTTTGAAGGCTTACAACAGAGTGAGCACGACGGAGGCTTTGAGACGGAGGGAGCGTCGATGGAGGGAGCGGCGAAGCAGGGGTTGGAAGCACGATGAAGTTCTGGGATTAGGGTTGGAGGCGCAACGAAGCTCTGGGGTTAGGGTTGGATGCGGCGGCGGAGGGAGCCCGTACGACGCAAGGGACGGCAGAGAGAGATCTGTGACGCCAGCGGCAGAAGAAATTGGTGCGACGGAGAGAAGAAGCAACTCGGTGACGAAGAGAGGAACAAGCTCATTTGATATGGGTGGAGTGTAAATGGATCGAGTGGATAGAGATAAGATTAGTGTTATCTCAATATTTACCGATGGAAAATTTAAATTACAGACGGATTTTCTGTCTATTTAATTACAGATGGATTTTTCGTCTGTAACCATTTCTCATGGAAAAAAATTAATTCTTCCGACGGAATTATCGACGGATTCTATTTTCCGTCTGTAATTTATGCTAATCCATTTTTTTGTTTTCCGACAAAAAATCCCTCTGAAATTCCCTCTATATTTCAGTGGGATAAAATCCGTCGGAAATATCTGTCTGTAATAACTAATTTTCTAGTAGTGTGAACGCTCAGCGTAACCAACAAAGTAGCAACTAATTGTCCTTGAGTCCAATTTTCTTTTATACGGCCTATAAGGTCGCACCTCAGCTGGACATCCCCAAATATGCAAATGCTTTATACTGGGCCTTTTCCCAGTCCAAATTTCATATGGAGTTTTGTTAACTGCTTTGCTTGGCACCCTATTAAGGATGTACACTGCGCTCTTTAAGGCTTCTCCCTAGAGTGATTCAGGCAAGGAAGAATGACTAATCATACTTCTCACCATGTCCTTAAGAGTTCGGTTCCTTCGCTCTGCAATACCATTCATGCTAGGTTTGCCTGGCATGGTGTATTGTGGAACAATACCATACTCCTCTAGGAAAAGAGCAAAAGGCCCGGGGCGTTGCTCACCTGAAGCATCATATCTTTCGTAGTATTCACCACCACGATCAGATTTGACAGCTTTAATTTTCTTTACAAGTTGAAGTTCAACTTCAGCTTTGAAAGACTTGAAAACATCCAAGGCTTGGGACTTTTCATGAATTAAATATAGATACCCGTAACGAGAGTAATCATCTATGAACGTAATAAAGTACCGTTGTCCATTCCAAGAGACAGTAGGGAATGGGCCACATATCGGTATGTATCAGTTCTAAGACATCTTTAACTCTCTCGGAACCTAATTTCCTTTCGTTTGTCCTTTTTTCCTTTATGCACTCAATGCAGACTTCAAAGTCCGCCAAATTTAGGGGTCCAAGAATTCCATCCGACACGAGCCTCTGAATTCTCTGTTTAGAGATGTGACCTAAGCGTTTGTGCCATAATGATGCCGAATTCTCATTTAGTTTTCGTTTTGTACCTGTTTGCAGTATTTCATTATTATAGGAATTTAAGTCAAGCCTATATAAATTATCCACCAAATGACCAGAGCAAATATTATTCGAATTATAGAAGAGATTGCCTTTATTGTCTCCGAACGAACAAAAATAACTTGATTTGTCCAAATGAGAAACAGAAACCAAATTCCGTCTAAATGATGGTACATAAAATGTCTCTAATAAATCCAAGTAAAATCCACTCGTGGAACATAATCTAAAGGTTCCTATAGCTTCGACTGCAACTATATTGCCGTCTGCCACGTAGATGTATCTTTCAGCATCACTTGGCGGTCGGCTCCACAGGCAACCCCGCATAGTAACACTTACATGAGTAATAGCAGCAGAATCTACCCACCAAGTATCAACAGGTGCATAACTTGAACTAGCCTCAGAACAAACGAAAGTAAGAATTATACCCTTCTTTACACGCCAAGTGGCATATTTGGTACAATCCTTCTTCATGTGTCCCACCTTCTTACAGAAGAAACAAATTGAAAATTGATCCTGTTTCTTAGTCTTTTTTTCTGCTGAGAAGGTACATCCGCAGTAGTATCACGCTTTTTTTCATACTGAGAAGATGAAGCCATGTGAGCACTTTCTGTCTTATCTTGCTGTAGCCTCTCTTCTTCTTGCACACAGTGAGATATAAGCTCATTTAAGGACCAAGTGTTCTTCAGAGTGTTATAACTCACTTTGAGTTGCCCAAAGTATGCAGGAAGGGAAATCAAAAATGAAATGCACGAGTAAATCTTCAGACAACTCTAACTTTAGTGCTTTCAATTTTGAAGCAAGATGAGACATTTCCATAATGTACTCCCTTATGTTCCCTTTACCTTTATACCTTATAGAGACAAGTTTGCTCAAAAGGCTACTTGCCTCTACCTTTTCATTCTTAGTAAAGAATTTTTCAACATCTTTCAGGAACTGTTTGGCATCTTTATCCTCAGTAATTGAGCCCCGAAATGCCTCAGGAATTGAGCGTTTCATGATCATAATGCTCATTCGATTGGATCTGTCTCACTTCTCTATTTTAACCTCATTGAGATTTTCCAGAGTGGAAGTGGGTTTCTCCTCTCGAAGAGCTATATTTAGATCCATACAACCGAGGACAATCTCCACGGTATCCTTCCAAACTTTAAAGTTTGAACCATTCAGCATAGAAATACTGCTAATTTGTACAGAAACATTGGTAGCTAAAGCCATAGTTTTTTTGCATTAGAACAAATATACATGCAGTAAACATTAGTTAAATAATGGGAAAAATCCATATTGAGATATCTAGAACAACATTAATTTTCAATCTTTGGATAGAAAAATTAACTGTAAGTGATATTCTCATTGCAGTAATCAAATATTGTCAAAATTCTTGTTACACATTAAGCCTTTCTTTGGACCGACTTAATGCGCACATGGAGACTTAAACTTCGCAACCTATTTATTACCGCATATATTTTCTATTAATTGGCCAAACAATAACATTCCATTGGGCCGATTATTGATCGCATAATTAATAGAAAATAAACAAAAGTGTGCAATGCTTATTATTTGGCCAAACAATAAACTTTCTTTGGGCCGATTATTATCCGCATAAATAATAAGCATTACTTTATTCTTAATTTGTCACCCAAATATATATTTACCATTAATATGTGTATGTAATTCGGCCAAATATAGATCTTCCTTTGGGCTGACCAATATTCGCATGAATTACATATCACCATATTCCTAATGTTTTAAATAAATTAATTTTCACAAAAGAGACTACTTTGGCAGCATAATGTTCAATCAATTTATTTCAAAACCAAATCTTTATAAAATAGATGGGTATACTAATCCAAATTGTTACTAGTTTCTTTATGTAACAATTAAATAATACTTTTTATTATTCAAATATTATTAATATGTACATATAACTTGGCCAAATATAAATCTCCTTTTAGATAGATTAATATTTACATAAGTGACATATACATATTAATCCTTATATCCTAAAAGGATAATCAACTAACTTTATACCAAATTAATAGTACACACAATTAAATATGAGATCATTATAATTTAATAATGTTCTATATATTCTTTAAAATAAAACATTCGTTTATTACTAATTAAATGCCAAATCGATCTCATATAAAATGTATATATATATATACCTTAATGTATTATCCAAATAATATATATAAATATTCATAATGATAATACACGTACATATATAGAGAATTACAATCACAGCATTAACATAAAAAAAATGTTAACCTTTAAAGTGATTATATATCTTATACGAAAGGTTATATTGAGCACATGCATAAGGGGAACAATTTCGTTAAACGTGCAACAATTTCAGATGAACAACGCATATGTATATATATTGATCTAATAAAATAAAATTGAATATTTTCGATGATTAAATTATGGATGGCTCTGATACTACTTGTTAGAATAAATTATTTTATTAATCCAGATCATCTATATTGAATCACCAAAAATTATAACATAATGCGAAAGCGTACCTTTACTCATAAGAGTCAAAAATTGATGGAAGAATTTGGATTTTGTGATTCTTTCGATCTTCCTCAACCAAAGCCTTCTCATTATATCTGGTTTTATTCTCATTTAATTCCAAATCAAAAATAATAATGACTTATTCAATTAGCATTTAAAATAACAAATAAGATTATCATTATATAAGTCATTTAATTTGAAATAGCATGATTTGTGATTATAATTAATATATGTATTGTCCACAAATAAATTAGGAAATTAAAATAATTTTCTAACAAATATATCTTCTAACCGTTTTTGTGAAACAACAGAAGCTGTCATTGTGAATACTGTTGATACTCTAGAGATTTTAATTAACAAAATAAGATTTTTTTGCAAACTCTAGCACAACTTAAAAATCCTAATAGCAAGGCACCTATATAAACTTTCACTAATTAATATGATAATTATTAGAACAAGAGAAAGTATCAGGAACTAATGTATATAATATACAATATGTACAATGAGAATTAAATTAAAATTAAAATTAAATTATAATCAATTAATTAATTTTTAATAGTTTTTAATTTAAAATTTAAAACAAAAAAATTCCCATCAGTTACCTCAACATACTCAAAAACTACCTCTGCCTCTCTCTTCCTATTTGTTGTTACTTAACCCTAATTTATTGACACCGTTCATCCAAGGATTCTCTTTCTCCTAAAACCACCACCGTCACCCTCGGCAATCATTCCACTCACTGGCAATAGAAGCTCCGCCACCGTCAACCATCGTCGGCCCCCGTAGCCCCTTCCCAGCGCGTCTATCTCTCCCTCGCCGACAGTAAAAATCGCCGAGGGCCCCATTCATCCCCGTCCGGCGTCGACCTCTCAGCAACCGCGTGGCCAGTTTTATTCGTGCGTCCCCAGTTCGGCAAGAAGCCCCCGCACCCAACGGCGTCGCTGTCCTCCTCAACGCAAATGTACGTCGTCGCACAGCTTCTTAGTGGCATCGCCGTCACTTCCAAAATCTCCCTATCGACGGAGCTCTCCACCCTCATCGGTGCATCAGAAGGTTAGGTGGTGACTACGGGTTTAAATTTTGATGTGTTAATTGATTGTTCTGCTTCTGCATCAAAGTTGGATTGTGAAAAATTGGACTCTATTGAGCAGATTGTTGCTGTTGCTGGTTTACCTGGTTTTTCTATTTCAGCATTTCAAATTTTGTCAAATGTTGGCTTAGTTAGTACAGTAATGATTTCATATGGATGATTACTTTACTGCGTATGCGGATGGTTGGTTTTCATTCTAGAGATTTCTGTTTTTTTTTATGCTAAGTAATTGATTTTTTTGCATTGTATGCTCTATGGATTGTGAGTTTGTTGAACACTTGAGCACATAGTTAGTTGCACACAGGTTACTGATTGTTTTCTTAAATTGTTTAGATTGGTGATTGGAAAATTTGGCTGAGTTACTTGATTGCTATGCTTGTGTACACAATGGTTAAATTTTTAAATATTAGGCTTATGTCAACAGATTATGGATGTGGCTGGTTTCCTTATGTTACATCTTCTTCAGTGCCATTGTGGGGTTAGTCATTAATATATATCAAATTCTATTTCTTAACATGATTGGAGTGAATGAATGAATGAATGGTTTTGCTTGTAGGGCATCAGTGACACAATATTTCTTCCTGCTGGGGATCCAATATACTTCTGCTACCTTTGCTTGTGCATTCATCAACATGGTGCCTGTGATCACATTCATTATGGCATTACCATTTGGGTATATACATATGCACACAGCACACGTCACCTTAATTACACATAATTATATTTGTTATATTATCTTTGTTTTCTTTAATCTATCATGCAGTCACCTTCACTTCTTTGTATATATTATTGAATAATCATTGTATGTTGATTCTTTCATTGTACTACAGGTTAGAGAGTGTGAACATTAAGTGCAAGAGTGGGAGAGCAAAGATTCTTGGGACATTGGTGTGCATAGGGGGTGCATTGTTGTTGACACTTTATAAAGGAAAGCCCTTGTTTAACTATGCTTCTGCAACTTCTATAGAAAAGTCAGGAACAAGTAGTAGTAGTGGAAGATGGATCATTGGTGTTGTGGCTTTGATTATTGGAACACTGTTTTGGTCATCTTGGTACATAGTACAGTTAAGCATAAGCAAGAGGTTCCCATGTCAATACTCAAGCTGTCAAGCACAGCCCTGATGATCTTCTTTGGAGCCATTCAAGCAGCTTTCATAAGCTTGTCCATTCAACACCATGATTTCTTCATTTGGGTTCTCAATGGAAAGCTTCCAATAATTGCTGTTCTGTTTTTTGTGAGTCACTAAAGGGGATGTTCATTTTACTATAATTGCAGATGGTTATTTTCATTCTAAAGTGGATAATTATTTTGAGTATACCATTTGTAGTATAATTTATTACCTTGTTGTGTTGATATAAACAAAAAATTAAAAAAAAAAAACTAAAATAGACCGGATGTTCATTTTACTAGGTAAGCCGATAGTTATTTGCATTGTAATTTAGATGTTTGTTTGATTTGAATTAGTTTTAACATAATTTTTCTGGATTAAAAGATTTTATTAAAAAATATTCTGGACTCATGTCTTGTCCTTTCTTCTAGTACAAAATTTGATCCCTTCACACCTAACATCTTATATATATGTTCTATATATAAATAAACTAATTAAACATCACATATAAGAAAATTAATTTCTTTATGTAATATGTTCATAATAAAATTAAAGTAAGTCATATATGCGATAGTAAATATCTAACTTGAACTTCTTCAAGTAAATCAATGGTTAATGTTCCAAAAAATTAAACAAGTTGGTATTTTGCATATTAATATTATTTTTAATTTTAAAAGATTTAAGTGTAGTTCAGTCCTACAGAAAATTATACTGAAGGGTCACTGTCATGAAAAATAACCTTCCAAATCCTGCTTAAACTAACCATCCGATTTGTATGGTATAACCTCATGATTAAAATGAATTATTAGCCAATCCAAAAGCAACCATACATCTAATATTTAAGGCAACTTGTTTAAATTCAATTATCACCAAACAGAACGGCAAACTTATATTTAATTGATTCACTTATTCAGTCCAAAGCTCAACATGATCCTATACACGTTTACAGTTATTGGAAGAAAAAAAATTAAAACTAATCAGATACCAAGCTTAGTTGGCTCAGGATTCGGTGTTCTAAGAACTTTTGGACCACTTAATGGTCCTATTAGAAAACATGTTTTCAGAGTTTTTTTAACAATTGCTACATAGTCCTTGAACTAATTTTAATTACAAATTAACCTCATATATTTTATTTAATTATAGAAACTGTTTTTTATTTTATAAATTATTATTTTATCAATTATCTATTAATTTATTAACAATCAAATACAAAAATAACAACCAATTATATCCTCCATTCATCCTAATAATTCCAATTGATTAAAATATTAAATTTGATCTCGTGACGTTCGTCCATGGCTTCCAGATAGTGTTTCCTTGAAATTCAATCGATTGGTTTATCAAAACAATCGATTGAATGATAACTCAATCGATTGGATTACATTGTATCACAAAACAATCGATTGAAAGTTGTAAGGTAGAATGGTTTTCGCTTAAACCAATCGATTGTTTATACTTTCCAATCGAATGAATGCCTCAAAACAATCGATTGTTGTTGTTACTCAATCGATTGAATTCACGAAAACAACATGGATTTGTCAAATACAATCGATTGAAAAGTGATGACATTGAAGTTTTAGCCAAATTCAATCGATTGATAATGTAATCCAATCGATTGGAAGGTGATGAAGTTGAATGTTTTGCCAATTTCAATCGATTGGTAATGCTACCTAATCGATTGAAATGTGATCTGCGGCTATTTCAATCTTGTTATCTTTTTAGAAATTATCTTATTATTCATCTATCTTATCTTTAAAATTCTATCTTCAATTTTTTCTGTTTTATTTTGATGTAGATAAACTAATCTTATCTTTTCCTTCATATTAACATTATAAATTGGTGAATAATCCATCACTAATTATTCAATCCCACCATTGAAATCGTGTATCATTTTCTTTGATTATAAAAACTTTAATTATTTTTCTTTGGAACATCCATCTACTCAATATCCAATTTTTTTTAATTTTTTATCCGTCTATTTAATATCCACTATTTCTTCATCGTTAATCACCGTTGCAACAATCAGCAAAGGTCCAATCAAGTTTTTCATTGTAGTGTTCAAAAAATAAACCATCGTTTTGATTACAAAATCGAGGTCAGTGAATAGAATCTCTAATTTTGCAATTATTCGTTTCGATACTTTATTCGTGAAATTGATTGTGTAAGAAAAAAAATATTTTTTTTTATCTTTTATTAATTCATAGAAATTGAGAAATACTAAAAAGTAAATAGATGTTATTATTTTTTATTATTAATTAATTAGCTAGCAATTAGGGACGAACCTAGAAGGGGTGAGTAGTGGCCCGGACACCCCAAAATTTTAAGAAACTATACTTATCTATAACAATTTATATTAGGAATATAGAGGGTTAGGTGTCGATTATTTTTTTCCTATTTTACCCCATGACAGAATGATGTAACTGCTCGTTAAGATATTCTTATTGGATGTAAATTATTGTTACAAATATTTTTATTAAGATATGTTTTGAAGGAATAAAAATAGAATAGTTCAATAAGGATTAATTTAAAAAAAAATAAATTTACACTAATAATTTTTCTCTTCAAATTATTAACGTACTTTTCTAATATACTCTAAATACCTACACAATATATAATATCAATTAGCGTTCAAACTTAGGTTCCAATATTGTTATTAACGAGAGAGGTTTATTAATTTTTAAAAAAATTACATACAATAAGTTTTGTATCAATATATCATGATTCATTTTAAAAATAATATTTATTCATCTAAGTTATAAAGTGTCTTGAAAAATCATATTTAAATAATTTTTTTATTTTTTAACTATTTTATATTTTTAGATTAAAAACTTTGTATTTTTTTTATTCAAGCTTTATTTATAAATTTTATTTTAATTGTCTTATTCAAAACTATTAATATGAATTTTTATTTTGTAGGATAAATAAAAAGACGAGATTTTTTTAATAAATTAAATTATTGACAGACTTACGTATTATAAAAGAAGTTAAGTATATTAATACATATAATTCACTTTTGAATGTAATCACAATAAAGTTTGAATGTAATCGATTGAATTTGGCAAAAAGTTCAATGTCATCACTTTTCAATCGATTTGATTGCATTACCAATCGATTGAATTTGGCAAAAAATTCAAAGTCATCACATTTCAATCGATTGAAGTTGGCAAAAAATTCAACTTCATCACCTTCCAATTGATTAGATTGCATTACCAATCGATTGTATTTGGCAAATCCATGTTGTTTTCGTGAATTCAATCAATTGAGTAACAAAAATAATCGATTGTTTTGAGGCATTCAATCTATTGGAAAGTATAAACAATCGATTGGTTTAAGCGAAAACCATTCTACCTTACAACTTTCAATCGATTGTTTTGTGATACACTGTAATCCAATCGATTGAATTTCAAGGAAACACGATTTAGAAGTCATGGACAAACGTCACGAGATCAAATTTAATATTTTAATCGATTGGAATGACCAAAAGCTTTATTAGGATCAATGGAGGATATAATTGGCTGTTATTTTTGTATTTGATTGTTAATAAATTAATAGATACTTGATAAAATAAAAATTTATAAAATAAAAAACAGTTTCTATAATTAAATAAAATATATGGAGATAATTTGTAATTAAAATTAGTTCAAAGACTATGTAGCAATTGTTAAAAAAACTCTGCAAACATATTTTCTAATGAGACCATTAAGTGATCCAAAAGTTCTGGGACCACCGAATCCTGAACCCACAAACTTTGCTCACAAATAACTCAAAAATGAAATTTGGTTCACCTTTGTGTAATACAATTCTACAAATCAGATAAATACACAACAAACAAAAGAATTCTTATAAGCCATTTTAAATTTCTTATTCATATGTTTACTACTCCTAATAACTAACACATAAAAGGATTGCTTCACACATTTTCAATGCTAATAATAATAACAGCGACATCGTTAACAAAAGCTAACATTGGACAAAAAAGAGAAGAATAAAAGTTAAATCCTATATCATTGTGAGATCTTGGCCCCAAAACAACAATTTCATTTTCTACCTGCCTCAAGCTACCCTTCATGTCAATCACATTTATCAAAATATGAAATGATTAGGATGTTTCGAAATTAAAACAAAACGATTGAATGACGTAACTAAACAATTAATTGAGTTTGCACTTACCTCGGAATTCACCAAACAAATCCTAGCTTTGTGATGACTCACCCGCTTCCATCATCTGACATGGTAATAATGAAGCTCCATGTTTGAGTGTACAATTTTGTGGGTGCTTCAAGAAAACAACAGTTTCATAATGAATATACTTATATCCAGGTAAACACAAGTTATTATATTCAGCTAGATATTCTACACTCATTTCCGATGATTAAAAAAAAATCTACAAAGTTCAGTTCAATAAAATTTTAAAGGATTAATTTTAATGACGATGTTATGCCAACAAACTTAAATGGGACACTTGAAACTCAAGTCTAGGGACAGATTTTGACATATAATATAGTAGTAACAATCAAGAAATGAGGTAGAAACCATAGATTATAGATATTCCAGCTCAAATAGTTGGTCTAATACTCTAATCAAGAAAGATTTCCAAAAAAGAAAATAGAAATAGAAATGTATACTGTTTATATAATATATGCATAAGATCTCTGGACAAAAAAAAACTATTGTACCAATGACATCAACATACAGAGATCTCAAACCCAATCGCCATGGTTCTTGACTTCTCCCATGTCGTGGGTATTAGACTATTAGTTGGGAAGAAAGAAGGAATCTTTTCCTGCTTTCTGGCGCGTGACGTACAGCAGATTCCATCGCCGTTCCACTTTTCCGACAGCCATTTCTCAAATCTATGTTTTTTACTGCAGCGGCACGTTCATGAAGATTTTTGTTCTTCCCCATCGTGCTTCATCCATATCTGGCTTGTCCCTGCTTCTCTGGACTTCCAAAATCTCCTTTCCCCGTTTGTGCCGCTCAGGATGTACACAAGTTGTGCCACCACTATGAACCACCACGACCCGTTCAGCACCACCGCCGCCCCTACCGTCCCTCACCGAAGCCTCAGCAGATAACCTGGGACTTTTAGTTTTCTTTTCTTATGTTACTTTTTAATTTTTCTGTCACCAAAAGTAAAAGAGAAGAGAGGAAATTTGATTTTGAGAATGGATTTGTGCGGAAAACCCCCGCTTTCGCGCACCGGAGGGACATCTTGATGTAAAAGTTGAACTTGTACTTGTGACCACAGGTCCTAACCTCTTTCCCCCAACCCCTCATAAGGGATTGCTCATCGCAGACAGTTAATTAGCAAAATGCAAAAAGGTAAAAAGTTGCCAACTTTAAGGGTACCCAACATCATAAAAAGTAGAATTGGAACCAAATTTATAAAAAAATAGAGAGAAATAAAGGATGGGGTATCGATAAAATAGGAGTATACCGATTACTTGAGTTTGAGAGATGAAGCTTGAGATTTAGGGATGAGAGTTAGATATCGTAGCTCAACCATTTCCTGAGTTAAGTCTTCTACTTCCTCTTTGTCCTTTAACTTTTCTACTCGCAATTCTTCCTTGTTAGCTTTCAACTCCTGCACATCCAACGAGGTATGAAGGAATGCCGCCAGCGGTGCAGCGACAACAACTTCAGCATCGTCACGATTTCTGCCCTCATCTCCATCATATCTGAACCCATAAAAAGAATATTAATAATGCTAATAATAAATCCCTCAAAAACTAAACTGAAACAAAAATTGTTAGTGAAAAGACTTTGAGGAGCATTTTCAGTGTGGTAGAGCTGCTTGAAGATGTCATTTTGAATTTTGATTTCAAATGAAAAAATTGCGCTCAAAATTTAGTGTTCAAAAAGGAAAAGATCGCGTTCAAATTGTTGCAGAAGAGAGTTCTGCTTCATTACCTAAGGGACAATGAGTTCTCAATCCATTGTTTACCCTAATCATCCAATCAGAAGCTAGTATTTCCGTCTTCTTCTCCTAAATGGTGGTTTTGGATTGCTGCCGGATTAACTCTCTTCAATCAATTGGACAAAGATCTTCTCTGATAACCTTCCACGAGATAAAAACGTTTTGGCTTTTTGCTGAGGAGCGAAACACAAAAGAAAGAAAAGGTTTGGGAGACACCTGTCACTCTCTCAGAAACCGTTTAACAGTATTAAATAGTGTGTGGTTTTACTATTTGCCTAATTAACCATTATATATTAATAGATTATTATTAATTTATTATTATTAAGTGAAGACTTGCTTGGAAAACCGAAACGGCAAAGATCCCCTGCCTGCATGACGCGTCCCTGTCTCTCTCTATTAATGGTGTATGATTCAATTTCTTTCTCATTCTCACACTCTCCTTCTAACACACTGAAAATGGAAGGCTGATGATACCCTAACCCAGTGACCGTAGACGGCTAGACGTGTCTTCAAAGGCTACAACACTCGTTCTTCGGAGAAGGTAAGTCTTATGTCCTTGCTGCTTTATCTTTTTCCCCCTCTTAGTGAGATTGTTGAATGAATGAAAGTAGTACCACATTAGTTTGGTTTATGTGGGCAAGCACTGTTTGAAAAATAGCTGTTCAAATTATGGTTTCTTTCTTATGGCATAACTTTATTTCCAGCATTATTTGCTTTTTACGAGCTACCATGTTGAATTAATAGGTTTGGCTTTGTAAAATTTTAAGAATTGCCATGTTGAAAAACTCATTCGTAACCCTAGACCCCCGTAGTTCCCAAATGAATCAATTTGGTTAATATGTGTTTTTCGTTTGCTCTTTAAGCATGATTTACTATTATATTTTGTGTGGTGTCTATTTATGATATCATACTTGCTCCCAATACTGCAGTTGAGAAAAAAATGGACCGGTTCTCTGCTCTGCCAAAAATTATACTTCATGACATTCTTGTACGGCTGCCTGACAAAGATGCTGCCAAGACTAGTGTTTTGTCAAAGGCATGGAATGACACATGGTTTTCATTTCCCAATCTATCTGTTTGCAGTGAGGATTTTTTCTCTGAAGATGATGTACCCACAGGAAATAGACAAAGGTTTAGGAAATTGGACATTCTCATTAACTATGTTACAAAAAGATTGCTGAGGCTACGTGACCAAGGCTTAGCAATCAAAAAATTTAAGCTTGATTTGCAAAATTTAGACGACCTTACGCATGTGTCCCACCATGTTGATCAGTGGATACAGATGGTCTGTGAAAGTGGCGTCCAAGTACTAGAACTTTACCTTAATGATGACTGTGTCAGATGGTATGAACTTCCACTTTGTGTCATTGAAGCCAAGTCACTTATTGAGTTGGAGTTGCTCGGGGGAATCAAAATTGACCAAGAACTTCTAAAGCATTCCATGAAGTTTTCTTCCGTGAAAATGCTATTTTTAAGTCGTGTACTTTTCACACATGAATCGGCTATTGAGTATCTCATTTCTCATTGTCCTCTTACTGAACGTTTCATCATGGGTGTTTGTTACATATATAACCATCTAAGGACAGAACATCCTCCAGCGGACAGGATCGAAAAGGTGGAATCATTATCCCTGCAGGGTTTACAAAAGCTCAAGAAAGTTGATGTTGAAGGAATACAAGAAGTACATATTGATTCTCCAAATCTTGAGGAGCTATGCTATCAAGCTTGGGATCTCAATGCACCGTTCAAGCTGAATTTTGATAGTTGCACAAATTTAAGGTGTTTGCAATTATGTAATTTGAAGGACACTGCTATTGCAGACAAATGGTTTCTTGAATTGTTTTCTAAGTTTCCTTTTATTGAGAGCTTGAAACTATTTGATTGCTCTATGTCTGAGAGGATTAATATTTCGAGTCCTCGACTCAAGATCTTGCAGTTAATGTTTTGCTCTAAGTTGAAGGAGGTCAATGTTGATGCTCCAAATTTGTTATTATTTGACTATCGTGGTGATGACAAACCTGTTATATCTTTTATGAGAAGTTCTAATCAACTTGAAGTCAATATTTCTACCTATGTGGATTTTCGGCACTTTTATAGCTTGAGGGAATTTACCCAGAATATGCCACAAGTGATTTTGGCATCACTTTCCCTCTCTATTGGACATTCATTTCTTGTAAGTATTCACTTGCTACTTTCTTGGTTCTTTCTTCATGCATATTGATATGTGGCTATTTTATTTTATGTACCCTGAATTGTGTAGGATGATGATCCATACATGCCTGCATTGCTAGTTTCCTCCACTACTCCTCCAAGTATCAAACATTTGGTGTTGAGCGAATATTCACCTCCGGATAGTGAAGCTCTCTATAGCCAACTACTTATGAATTACTTGCTTTCAAGTTGCTTCCCAAAAACAATTTCATTCAAATATCATGGTCGTTTCTCATTCATTGAGGTATGTCATTCATTATCTTCAAATTCTCAGTTTAATACTACCATTTACAAATTAGAATTGTACTTCCATTCCAGCAGTGTCTTCAACATGTCAAATATACATATCTTTATGCTTTTTCATGAATATGTTCTTTCTAATTCCACCGCATATTTTGCAAAAAAAAAAAACAACAGTTCTTCTATGAGAAGCTGATGGGCAGTGAAAAGGGAGAGTGCTATTGCAGTTCAGGTGATAGAAAGTGTTGGTGGCATGCCTTGAAGATTGTCAGCATCTCTTGTTCATTCATGACTGATGAGAACGCTGACTTTAAGGCCATGCTCGATGCGTCAGCGAGATCTTTTGAGGAGAAAACAATCACTTTTAGCTTAGAGCTGTAATCTTGCTATTGTCAACCTTTGAACATTCCTAATTAGAATTAAAAACTTTAATGTTGATGCTGAGTTACATCTATTTATGTATTGAAGTGGCTATTATATAACAGAGTACTATATGGAGCTAATGCATTTAACTATTCACATTAAGTTTCATGTCTTTCTCTTCTCTT